>NW_027185340.1:22784866-23114866 GCF_022577435.1 Embiotoca jacksoni | reverse complement strand
AAAGTGACACAGGAGTCGTCCCCCCTCAGATTTCTAAGAAACAAAGGTGTGTCAGGGTTAGGAACTGGCTGAGGCACGTTGCATGGACCTCCAGGCCTCTGGGTGTTCCTCTGGAGAGAGAGGTGACAGATCCCTTTTCACCCGTCACTCAGCTTTGGAGAAATTGCTGCTACCAACACCACGCAATTTCCACACACCACATAGCACTGCGAACACTGGCTTTCTATTTCCTCCCATCTTTCTCTCCCCGTATACCTTCTTCACATATAGTACATGTGCTGAATAGAGTACAACACAGGCACAGGGTCCAGTGTATGTGAAGCATGTGTTTGTCTTATGTGTGTCTTCCTCTTTTTTCTTCTTTTTTTTTTTTAATTGAAGTTTCTTAGACCAAAGGGTTGTGTATGATGTAAAGATTGCAAAGCACCCTGAGGCAATTTGTGATTTGTAATATTGGGCTATATTAATCAAATCTAACTTGAATTGACACGCACACAAAACTCGAACCTGATAAGTCAATAGGAAACTGTTTAGTGGCTTACAGCATTGTTTATAGACGTACATGTCTAATGAGGGTTGGACCTCTTCTTCACTCGGGGATTGTGAGTGTTGGACTGAAGCATCAGAGTACGAGGAATGTGTGCTGGTGAAAAACCTGGGCTGAAAACTGTAAATGTAAGGAAGGGAAAAAACAACTTTCCATATTTCCATGTTTGTTTGTCCACCGCCGGCTCCGTTCACCGAATGTCCGTCTTTCACGACTCGCAGGCGTCCCGTCCCCCTTGCAAAGCTGGACATTCAATCAGCCAATCAGGCTCCCCTGTTAGCCCTGGAGAATGCCATGTTTATGAGAGCCAGTGGCGTTTACGATGACCAGCCTGTAAAACCAAACGTCTGCCGCTCTGAGAGCAGAGCCAGCGAGTCCTGTTCTAATCATGTCTGTCTGTCCGTCTCCGTCTCTTCTTAGGCATGTGACACAGAGGCTCACAGTTGGCTTGGAGCATAGCCATGAGGGACGGACGGAGTGGAAGTCTGGAACCCCCCCCTCCTTTGAGCAGTTAATATGCACCTGCCCCCCCAGCCCCCCCCCCCTCACACTGAAAACCACCCAACAGGATGCAGCTGGATGGCACAGCAACTGCCGCGCTGCTCCAGCACGGCATCAGGCCAGCTCTCCTAAAGTTAACCTGCTAGCGTCCTACTGACTCCAGACCACATGGCTACTGGGCTGCAAGGACTGCAGGGTCAAAATCATCCTCAGCAGCCATGAGGTAATGGACTCCATGAAAAATTATAAGGAGTGCAGACGTGGAATATGTGCCAGAAAGAGTCACTGGAATTATAAATCCTCCCACCACACAGACCCGGTTACACTCCCTCATCCAAAACTTGAGCTGGAAGACTATTTAAAAGTGGCTTTTTATAATAGAAAAATATTTGTAATGTTATAGAGCTTCTTGTAAATTTATCACTCTTTTTGTGAAGTATATTTTTGTATCATATGTAAATAATAATTGTTTCAAATTATATTTGCCTTGGTATTGACAGGACAGTCATTAAGATTAAGATTTGACACGTTGACTGGAATAAAGTTGATTAAATGTGAACTGAAAACTTAATCCGCTCTGAAAAAAACTGGAAAGCAATATGTGTATTTAATACAGCTAATGCCTGCCAGAGATGATATTAAACTATGAAATATTGTTCTTTTAGTAACCACTGCCTCTTGTCTTCATTTTTCACTTGCTTCTCTGGGGTTCAGTCACACATCTGAATATAATGTGGACTTCTGTTTTGTCCATTACGTTTATGTACCGTACATTCTGCAATATTCAGTAAATAATAACCAGCTAAATGTGCAATAACCTGTTTTAAATAGAACTTTGGAAAGTCCTCATATCTGTAGCAAAATCAAATCTCACAAGTTGGTATTGATTTCTTCCAGAGTCCAGTGAGCACAGGAGGAGCTGCTGAATTGGAGCGATAGCACAGCGGGGATCTGTAAAAGACAGCCAGCTCCTCACCACCTCAGCACTTTATTAACCCACCGACACCACAATCCTGGTGTGTCCTTCTCCCCGTCTCCCTGTGTGTTTCAGTGACCGGCTGATCTCCCAGTTTTCAGCTTCCGTCTGTAGGATGTATGTAGGATCATTGCCAACAGTCAGTAGAGCTGCAAACACAGTCAGGCAAACCAAGTTAGATCTACATAAAGTGTCAGATGGATTTTTTTAGTCAGGCCTCAGAGTTATTTTCTTGAAAGGTGGTTGCAGTTCTGAACTGTAGTCCACTTAAGATAAACAGTCATCAAAGTAGACTCCATGCAGCAGTGTTGGAAGAGGTGGGACATCCACTTCCTTCCAAGAATGTAACTCATACATGCAACAACACAGACACACTAAAATAGGCAGTACACGTCTCTTACCTTCTGTGCTCATTAATCAACCACTCGACAAAACAGGACTTATGTAACTTCTTTAGCAACAGGGTCTATTTCCAGAGGTGGAGGGAGACAGCAGGGTGTGACCCCCTTCTGGCCCAGCAGCAGCTGTGACTGAAGTATTCTGATGTCACAGGCACCCCTCTGTCTGCTGGCCGCCAGAGGTCAAAGGTCATTAACTATGGGTAGACCCACTTCCATATAGGTTCCATGTAGTGGCAGTGCAGCAGGTGAAGACAGACGAGGAAACACAACAAAAAATGGGTTTCTATTCTGGATCCTACATTTCCCAGAGTGCAACGCAACTTTTTCAAACTCCATGCTACAAGTTTGTAACGCAGGCTGTCTGTTTGAATTCCTTGTCTGCAAGCCAAAACAACCCAGTGCACATCACTATGACATCATCAGTGTTTCTTTCGCTGACCCTCCTGAGCCAGAACAGGCATTACTTAACAGGTTTCACAGGTTCAGTTTCCCTTTTAAACATTGATGATCTTTAGTGCGACTTCATAGTTCTGTGCAAAACTGGAAGGCACTAAAATCAAAGCAAAGATGCTTTCAAAAATAATGTGGTGAGTTGATGTTATTCACTAAGTAACATCCTACAAACTATATGCGATGTTAGTAGAAAAGAAAAAAGAATAAAATTAAGCCTACATTTGGTGTGAGCACATTGTACATTTAAAACAGCACATATTCACCTCGGTACTCTACAGTTTTTCAAGGTATTTAGCATGCAAGTTGTTTCAAGCATCTCTCTTTAAATGGTATTGGGTCACAAACAAGAATGTTTACCATCTAAAGTGCCTGAAAGTTTTACACAGCGCAGTACTGTCAGCCTGTAGCTCGATGTAAAGACTGATGCTCAATGTAAAACAGAGATCATGACCCTCCTTTTCATTCACCAGTTAATTCAATTTAATTCAGTTCCTGGTTGCATCTGTGCTGATTTGAGCTGCAGCTTTTGATTTTGTTTCACATGAAGCCTGATGTTTTGAAGTGTTCAAAAAAACAACAACTTCAGCCCACAAACTGAGAGTGTCTCACAGCTGTGCTGATCACAGTCTGCAGATCCGGCCGGCCCACTCTCACTCCATGCCAGTCTCTATTAATGTGATGGCAGGAAGCTGGCACAGAGACCCCCGTCTCCGGCTTGTTTCTTCAGTACAGTTGTCAGAGAGAAGCTGTGGGTACAATGTCACTGGGAGTCCACCTATCTGCGATGTCCTGCCCTATGGGTATGGTGTTTGCAGGGCGCCTGCCTGAGGCTGGGCAGCTGGTGCTAATCTGAGGGAACATGTTGACATAACACATGATTCTCTATTGGCAGCCGTGGGCATCTTTTTGGCCGCATGGGTCAGTCCACTGAGAGTGTTGGCCTTGGCAGTCGACAGACAGCGTACACACACGGGACTGGAAGTGTGGGAAAGTGGGAGAGTCGGGCAGAGAACACAGCTGGTGGAGGAATTGTTCATAGACGATACAGGACATAGGACAGAGAATTAATCTGGAGCCTTGAGAGACAGAAAAATCAAGGTGAGGGACAGAAGAGGAGGCTGACGACAACCAAACTAAATCTTTCAACCATGTGTCAGTCTTTACATCGAGGTGGATTCCCATGGGAGGCCCCTGAAGACTGCTCAAGTGGTCGTTCTATGAATAGGCTGTGCAGAGATGCACAGATGTGTGTCCACATCACAAAGAGACAAAAATACCCAGTGACAAAATATCAGGTTTAGCTTTCAGCTGGGTTTTTACTGGTGTCCAGATGTCCCTGCTGGCAGTGCAGGACAGGGGGACATCAGTGAGTGTGTTCCCATGTCTTTGTCTATAATCTGCTCACCTTGTTGTTGAAGGTCTGACTGAGGGGTGTTCGCAGGTTGTCAAGTGAACTAGTGATTTAACCCGCCCATCTGTATGAAGAAGAGTCCCAACCTCTAATGCCAGAGGTAACCAGGTTTACTTTGGTCAGGGCTGTCTTAAGTGGTTGAAACCATGACAGAAAGGCTTCACAAAGTTTATTGGCAATCTAGTAATTTGTCAGACGTGAAATGTTAAAGTTTGGAGATAAAAGGAAGAGGATCTAAAAGGATTTTGAGTTGGTTTTAGGAGGAGCTTAAACTTTTGAAAGGCCGAGGGTGCCTCAGTGGGGAGCATTTCATTAATAATGTTAACCAAATTGGGTACAGTTGTAGCATTTCTAAAAAGTATGTTGGGTTTTATTCAACAGCAGCCTGCTGACCAACAGCAGACCAGACTCACTCAGATGTAGATCGACAGGCAAATTTAGCTGTCATGTAAGTAGTTATTATTGCCTCTCACTAATAATGATCTCCATCCCCACTATCAGACTGACTTATCTATGACCTGACTGACTGTAACGTCGACCTCTCATAACTGATTCTGTACCGGAGCAGCTGCAGTACATTGATCCGTGATAACATCTGTCTTCAAATGTAAAAACACTGGAGGATAAAGTATTAGTGGGCTAATGATTGTTAATGCTAACAAAGACGCCTCCGTTCCTCTGATCATCTCTGACAAAGTTTCTGACGAAGTTTAGCCCCATCTACACCTCTTGAAATAGGTCACACTGCTCTAAACGGGCAGATGCTTCACACACACACACACACACACACACACACACACACACACACACACACACACACACACACACACACACACACACACACACACACACTGGGAAATATGGACAATGTGTGGTTGTGCTGGATCTGACAGTGCGATGAATTTACTGCTGTGGATGTCCATGCAGGGAATAGAAAGCTCAGGAGCATTTGGGAGATGGATTCATTACTTGTTTGGTTACCAGGAAACATTGTTTAATGAAAAAGAAAAAAAAAAAAGGTTAACATTTCAAATCTGCACTAAACACAACACTGGTTGTTGTGACAACAGAATGAAGTCTGTTAGTTATGTAATAGCTGTGGCCTTCTTCTCCTTTCATCAGAGTCAGAACACTCTTTCATAGGACTTTGTAAAAAGAGGAATCTTGTTTCTATGATTTTCTGTCCATCTTTGAACACAAACTGAGTCTGTTACTGTACTTTTTGGTTGGTTCTGGGTCAGCTGGCTGAAAGGTTTCACCATTTATCTTTGTCTTGTTTCTTTGAACCCAGAATTAATTTGTAGAAATGCCTGTAAACAGAAAACACTGAATCCCATGTTGCTCTCAATATCAGGACAATGTTACAAAAGTGAAAGTATATGTAATCTTTGGATGAATCCATCTGGCAAACAAATGTAATGCAGAATTAAAACGCTTCATCATTTAACTCCCATCATTTTTACATCCTGGGGGAGTTACAGTAATAACATGTTACATATATCATTGCCACATATTTTGATCCAATAATCATTCAGGAAGTAATTACATAATTCATTATTTCATGAAAACTTTGATCAATCCGAGCTCGTCCAAATTCCCCATTCATGTAATGTGATGGAAAATATTCCTGCGTTTGTCACAACAGCTGAGTGACAACAGAGCTGTTAGGATTAAAACTACTGTTCCTTGACAATAGTACATTATCTAAGTTTGTTTAATAATTACATGGACATGAAACGACCCTATGTGTTTTTTAAGCACTGTACAATTATTAAATGCTAAGTACAGTATAAGTGTATATCTCAGCTAACAGAAACGTTTCCCAGTCGTAGACTTTTAAGTTGAAAACTATGGAAAGTGGACAACTGGTAAAAATGTTGGACTTTGATACGACATCATTGTGCTATTAGCCAATAACATGCTGTCAAAGCTTCATGTGAGCTGTAGTTATTTAATGCTGACAATTATGTTATCTGTGCAGTAGTTGACTCTCATTTAGGCTGAATGTGGATGAACCAGCTCCGATGTCACATTTGAACTTCCTCAGACTGAATAAAGAACCACACTATAAAACCATTGATTACAGTAGGCTACTGCACTACAGCAAGGGTACAGGATGTCAGTTTTTTCACAGTTTGGTTTTACATGCAACTAATTTAGTTTAATTTTAACATGAAACTGTTTACAAATGTGTATTACGCCATGTTGTTAACATTTTGCTCGTCATTGCAAGTTGCACGTGTCTGCAGCAGAACACATCCAGTGGGTCACAAAATGGGAAAATGCTGGTATCCACTGAAGAGAGGTGGTGACATCATTAGGATTTGAGCTGGTTGAATTCCAGCAGCATGCTCCTCACAGCTGTCTAACTTGGCCACTCTTAACTCTGCCTGCACGTGTAACAGGACAGGAAGTACAGGACTCAACAGCACGACTCAGAAACACAGTTTTGGTTAAAAAACGTTCCAGAAGTCAAAACCAATAATCAATCCACTCAGGCAAGAGTAGAGGCAAGGGGAAGGCAAAGACAGATCCAAAAAGACAACAACTCAGGTCATACATTAACAAACTCACAGATAGGAAACGCTGGAACGGAGAGCTAAGAACTGCAACGAACAGGCAAAGAAGTGAGGAGAGAAACAGGTATATATACACAGGAGGACAGAGAGACATCAGGACGGGCTTAATCTTGCTCACGTGGAAGGTGGAATTAACTTTCATGGAGGCTGGGAGCTTGAGACGGACGGCGACGGAGCTAATGATCTTGGAGATGGGGAAAGGTCTAATGAAGCGGGGAGCCAGTTTCCGACACTCAACTCGAAGGGGGAGGTCATGAGTAGAAGGCCTCACCTTCTGGCAACCTAGGTAAGTCGGAGCTGGAGAACAAGGCACTTGCTGCGAGTGCCACTCTTTTGAAGGTTCTGCCAAGCCTTAGACCAGATCCTACGATACCTATGAATGAGGTCGTGGGCGAAGGGAATGTTTGATTCCTTCTCCAGCACTGGGAACAGAGGTGGATGAATGACTGGCACGGGGATTCTTGTGGTCTGTCCAAACCAGAAATGGCCTGCTCAGTCCCCTCCAACTAATGACGCCGCTTCTCCAAGGCGACTTTGATAGCCAGCAGCTCCCTGTTTACCACAGCTTGCAGGAGAGGAAGGTGCAGGGGTGTAACTTGGTATCCAAGGGAGAGCGCTGGGAGAGAATGGCCCCCACTCAAGTATCAAAGGCGGCGACTTTAACCATAAACTGTAGCAAGTAATCTGGGATACTGAAGATGGGAGCCGAGGTAAAACGGTCCTTGAGATGGGAAAAAGGCTCCTCGGCGGCCGGGGCACAGGAGAATCTTACTGAAGGCGACGTGAGAGAGTGGAGGGGAGCAGCGATGGAGCTGTAATTCCGGATGAATCTCCGATAAAAGTTGGCAAATCCGAGAAAACGTTGAAACCCCTTACGAGTGGAGGGAATTTGTCAATCCGAGACCAGCTTGACTTTGACTGGGTCCATTTCAATGCTCCCCAGAGTGATGATATATCCCAGAAAAGAAACAGTAGAAGCGTGGAACTCACATTTTTCAGCCTTCAGCCAGCTTAAACAACTGATTCTGAAGGAGTCTTTGGAGAACCTGACGAACATGATTGATGTGAGTGGAGAGATCCGGGGAGAAGATCAGGATATCATCCGATAAACGAACGCTAAAACATTGAGTATGTCCCTCAGAACATCGTTGATGAGGCCCTGGAAGACGGCTGGAGCATTAGTAAGTCCAAATGACATAACCAAATATTCATAATGCCCACGAGCCATGTTGAAAGCCGTCTTCCACTTGTCGCCTTGTCTTATCCTCACCAGATGGTAGGCATTACAGAGATCCAAATTGGTGAAGAACTTGGCGCCCTGGAGGAGCTCGAAGGCGGAGGACATCAGAGAGAGAGAATATCTGTTCTTCACTGTAATGTCATTTAGCCCTCGATAGTCGATGCAGGGACGCAGAGACTTCTCCTTATTTTCGACGAAGAAAAATTCAGCCCCAGCAGGAGACAAAGAAGGTTGAATTATTCCGGCTACCAAAGATTCTTCATTGTATTTCTTCATCGCCTCTTGTTCGGGAGCTGAAAGGGTGTACAGCCGACCTCGAGGGGGAGCAGAACCAGGTAGAAAGTCAATGGTGCAGTCGTAGGGTCTCTCAAGGAGGGAGGGAAGTAGCTTGTTGAAGACTTCTTTTAGATCCATGTAGCATTCATGTAGAGTTTCAGAATGTCCGTGAGTTATGAGTAAAGTGACAGGTTCTGTGCGATAAGTGACCTGGTACAAAAGCTTTCAAACCAGAGCATTAGCTTGAAGGACCTGAGTCAGAGGGTGGATCTGCAGACAAAGCTTCTTAGCCAAACCCCAGTCCAAAAAGCTCTGATCTGCCCCAGAGTCAATGAATGCCATTAAACTGACCAGTTGAGAGGGGGGGACCACGTCCAGAGGAGTAAAGGAGCGAGGAACATGGGCTCCTCCAAGGCAGAAGGGTGCGCAGGAGGGATCGGCGTCAGTTCCACCGGAACAGGAGAGCGAGGAGCAACCAGAGCTGGGGAGCGAGGGAGTGCACGAGAAGGTTCTCTGGTGGACGGGAGGTGGACTGTCTGTAGAAAGATAAACACCTAAAGGAGAAAAGAAGAGCGACAGGGAGACAAAGTACAATGCATTGTATTGTACTATATTTGTCACACCAATGTTTTATCACCATGAAAAAAATAGACCAGCAAAGTCATGTACGTATTCTATTCAGTGACCTGAATAGCCGGACGTCTACGTGGTCTATGAAGCAGTTGGCAGACAGACTACGTGAGTACGATCCATTAGCATGGAGTGTGACCTTATATTTCCAGATGATGAGTCAGTGCAGTGTTGCACATATGATGGATGTGGTAATCTAAAGAGGAAGATGGTTTCAGTCAGCATTTAGCTGTGTCAGTTAACTGAGCAAACATTTGCGAATTCTATTTTAGAAATCATCCTGTCTAATCATGTGTGTGAAAACAAAAGAATCATGAACATGGGAACACAACAGAAAACAACACACACACACACACACACACACACACACACACACACACACACACACACACACAAACAATAGCCAGGCAGATCCAGATGGGCCTCTGTTGTGAGGCAGCCCTTCTTCTCCTTATTGTCAGTTCAGGCTGTCTGGTTCCCATCTGTTGTTCTCTCCACTTCCTTCCGTTTATCCATCTGTCTTTCTGCATTATCTTAATTGCTCCTTATGATCACATCCATTATATTTAACAAAACCTCCATTACTGCCCTTCTCCAACCCACTTCATCTCATCTGTCACTTCTCTTTTTTATATAGAAGAAAAGTGATCAGTCTTCTCAGGGTGGCAATATTTGGTATCTTTCATTAATATCTAACCAATGAGGGCAGTCAGAAGCATGTTTTATCATTCAGTGTTAGGATGAGCATTAAAGGGCATCACCATGTTTACCCAAAAGATGTGAGGTTGTCTGTCAAACATTAGATTAGATCAGTTTAAGTGGTGGGTTTAGATCCTGCTTTGTTACAGATAATTCAAAATTATTCTAACCGGATTTCCTTGCTACCATCTTGCAATGTGGAGACACTGCTACAAAAAAAAGCCTGATGAGGCAAGAAAAAACAGTGGTGGGACCATCGGAGTTTGGAAGAGAAAACAAAGGTGACCGGTAGATTATTACCCAACGTTGCTATTGAACACTGTTGTAAACGTTACAATTTTCAGACACATTTCCTGGTGAAGCTTTGCTTGGTCATACTTGCAGTAATTGTGTGCAAACACAGCTTTCCTGTGCTGTAACTTATTATATTATGAATCTACACAAATTCAATTAGTCTATTTTTCTATTCAAATACATGGTTTTCCACAACCTGGTTGACCTGCAGGCTTGTTCCCAAACTTGAGCCTCTGTCTTTGGATTGGGGGATGTTACTGTGTTTTAGAAATTATGTTGGCCAGTACAAAGTTAACAATGACTAATAGAAACAATAACAAAAGCTGTGAAAGTAAACCCTTTAAAGGAAAGTAAACTCCAATAGACCATCAGATAAGAGTCATGACAGTCATTTCTGTCCCCTCGGGTGTGAAAAAGATGACTCATCTACGTATGAACTGCACTGATAATGTCGAGGCGGTCGACACCGTAACGTATCAGTCATTTTCAAAGAATGCCATCCAGTGATGCAGTTTGTCCCCTCTTAATTCCTTAATGGCTCCCAGCGGAGCTACAATGAACTCTCTCTTCTCTCAACAGAGCTCTCTGTGGTGCACACTTATCTGTTCCAGTGGTGCCAACAGGCAGATTAAACACAGAGAGAGGGGGGTGGGGGGTGGGGGGGGGGTGTTTGGGAGAAGGGCGGGGGGATGGGGGGGGGGGGTCAGAGAGGCCCTGGGAGAGCTGGAGAGGGAGTGGCTGTCAGGGCAGGAGGATTCCCCCGGTTACTGTGTGCAGATCAGATTCAACATACAGTAGACTCCACTTCCACCAGCAAGGACAGAGACACCCTGAAATGCCAGTAAATGGATCAGTATCCATATACAGTAGCATATGGAGCCCTCGGACAGAGGAGTCGGGGGTAGTGGAGGTTCGGAGGGGGCCGTGGTTGAACGTTCTGCTGAGACAGTGAAAGACAAGCTGTACTTCACAGACCTCCGTTTAATTACATCCTAACCACGATCTTTGGGAACACAGAGCCTCTCACAGAGCTGATAAACAACTCAGTCACTACACTGATTCATTCACCTCGACATAAAAAAAAAACAGCTGCTGCAATCCTCAACATCTCAGAGAAATGAGAAGGGGAATCTACTGTGAACCTCTGATGAAGACTCACTGCTTCAAGCTTTAAATGGACAAACACATGTTTTCCATGGTTTGAAGTTTCAGCTTTACTGTCATTACGCAACACTGGTTTACGCAATGCAATGCAGTTTCTCTCCCTCCATGCTAATAGTGTTAATGCAAGCCAGTATCACGGCAAAGCGTGAAATAGACACGCCTGTCCACGATAGCAAAACGTGAGATAGGCACGCTTAGGGCTGTCTATGCGGGAAAGGTACATGTTTTGTCAGCGTGAAACTTAAATGCATATAAATGTGGCGTGACAAAGGGTCATGTGACAAGGGTACAACAAGATGGGTATTGAAACACAGTTTGAAGAGGAAGGAGAGTGGCTGTATGGCATTAATCAGACTGCCATGCAGGACAATGAAGTTCAAATCCAGAAGGTACAAATTTTGTCCTTCAGTTGTTTTTTCCCCCTAACCTCAACCATGTGCTTTTACTGATAATTTATTTTTCCTGTAAATAAATTTTTTTTTTTAAACTTTCGTACACTACCGGAAAACGTGTAACTGCCACGCTTAGACATCACCAAGCGTAGCTATTTTACGTTTTGCTGGAGTGGACAGGCGTCTATTTCACACTGTGCTGTGATACCGGGTGGCTACAATAAAATAAAATAAAATAATTAAATAAACCAAGACAGAGAAGGAAAAATTCTTAAAAGATAATGGGCCATAAAGTACAACAATGCAAATTTCTCACGTTGAAATTGGCAAAGTATATATAATAAATTAACAGGGACAAAATACAAAATCATAACTATGTAGAGCCCATTGATTATGAATAGCTCCTTAGCAAATGGCAGCTACCCATCGATTTTTAAACATGCTATGGTCCAACCTCTTTTAAAGAAACCCAAGCTTGATCCTTCTGTTTTTTCCAATTTTAGGCCAATTTCTAAACTTCCCTTTTATCAAAGGTTTTTAGAAAAAGTGGTTTCAACACAACTCTTAGCTTTTATGAATCATAACAACATCTTTGATACATTTCAGTCTGGTTTTAGAGCACTACACAGCACAGAAACTGCCCTCCTCAAGGTAACTAATGACCTCCTTTTAGCAGCAGACAGGGGCGAGAGTGCAGTTTTAATTCTTTTAGACCTAAGTGCAGCTTTTGACACTGTAGATCACCATTTTAATCGATCGCCTCAAAACCTGGGTTGGCATCAAGGACGCTGCACTTAGCTGGTTTTATTCTTACCTTTTAGGAAGTCACCATCTTCCACGACACACATTACCTGTGGTGTACCACAAGGTTCAATTTTAGGTCCAATTTGATTTTCTATCTACATGTTTCCACTCGGCCAAATCCTCCAACGACACGATGTATCTTTTCATTGCTATGCAGACGACACACAGATATACCTTCCGCTGAGACCTGGTGACCTAAACAGCCTGGATGCTGTCTTAGATTGTCTCTCCGACATTAACTGTTGGATGGCACAAAACTTTCTTCAGCACAATAACTAAAAATCAGAAGTCATATTGTTCATTAAGAGTCAACTTGGTCCCCTGTCTGCTTATTTAAAACCTGTTGCCAGAAACTTGGGAGTAATGTTTGACTCTCAGTTAAGCTTTGAAACACAGATCAAAAAAATTGTCCAGTCCTGCTTCCTTCAATTAAGAACCATCTCCAGAATCAAACCCATACTGTCACACTCTGACCTGGAAAAAGTAATTCATGCACTCATTTTCTCTCGACTCGACTAGTGCAACTCCCTCCTTTCTGGCATAAACCAAAAATCTCTCTCCCGCCTCCAACTAGTCCAGAATGCAGCAGCCAGGCTTCTTACTGGTCTTAACAGACGACATCACATTACTCCAGTTCTGGCCTCTCTCCACTGGCTCCTGATTGGTTTTAGAATTGATTTGAAGATTTTGTTGATCACTTTTAAGGCCCGCCAGGGTCTGGCCCCGAGCTACATTACTAAAATGTTAGCCCCATATGAGCCAACTCGCAGCCTTAGATCCTCCGGAATCACTTCTTAAAACACATTTTTATAGAATTGCTTTAAAGTGATGTCGTCCTTTTATGTCTTTTTATGCAGTTCTTTTGTTCCCCTGTTTTTGTTTGTTTATTTTATTCATTTATTTATTTGTTTGTTTTCTATTCCATTTGCTCGTTTTGGTTATTTGTTTGGTTTTGTTGTATTCATTACCTTTATGGTTTGGTCTTTTTTGCCTCCTGTTTTCTTAAATGTTTACCGGTTTTGACGTTATTTATGACTACACTTTGCTTCTCTGCAGAGCACTTTGTAAACTCTGTTTTTAAAGGTGCTATATAAATAAAGTTATTATTATTATTAGTATTATGCTGTGTGCAAAATGTGTTTCAGTGGTCAAAGTTCCAATTGTATGACATCAATAATAAATGGAGAGACGCTGTTTAAATCTGGATAAATCTGAGCCAAGTTTTCATTATTTTAACAGACAGGCCATTGTTAATAATTAAGATCCAACAGATGTTGACTTCTCTAATCCCTGCTTCTGCTTTCAATTCTCCTTCTGTTTTATCTCTCCACCCCCCCCCCCCCCACCCCCCTCCACCCGGCTAAGCCTTTCTTCTCCACCCTCCTCCTTTATCTGTGCATGTCTCCTTTTCACAGCTACTGTAAACTGGCTCCAGTCTATTGTCTTTCATACCTTTCTCTGTCTCCTACCGCACCAATTGACTTCCGGCATTTCTTAGAAGGGCGGGTTGACTTGACTACTGTTTCTCCCTTTCAGTTCTCTTCCCCCTGTCAGTCTCTCTGTTCCCTGCCCCGTGGCCGGGTGAGAAAGGTGGGTCAGCGTTTAGCTGTGGGCCAGCGAGCAGCACCCTGTCATTAAGGCCGAGTTTACACGTGACTACACTTTCCATGGGAACTGGACCTCGAGGGGGAAAACCTTACCTTAGCTCACCTGAGTGACGAGGAGACCTTTCTTATTGTGATTCCTGAAGTCATTTTATAGACACAGAAGAAACTGTCCCTGTCAGTGTGTTTTAAGATGTATCTCAAACTGCACCGCCTCCTCTAATAACTCAGCTGCTGTGTACAGAAAAACGTTCCCTTGTACATATTAATAAATCCTCCAGAGTGGGATGAACCATAGCAATCCAGTTCCATCATAACAGCTGAGCCATGTGTAAGTTCAGAATAATATTAAGCTGTTTGCAACAGTTTTTTAATAGCAGCCATATCTTAGGTCCTCCAATAAAACTGAATGAGGGCATTTCTTCAAAGCGCCGTATTTTATCCTTGTGACAATTCATAGAAAACATGTTAATATAACAAATAATTAAAACCTTAATTTTCTGTCCTCTTAGATTAAAAATCCTTCTCAAAAGACACAGATTCAGTGTACACAACAGTATTTTTGCTGGAAGGTCTGAACCGTGTGTGACTTAAATCAAAACAATGCACTAAAAGAGGCTAAAAACACCAGCACTATTCATCTGGTCGACATAACTATCAGTGTTAATGGGTGCTTTCACACTACATTTGATTAGTTGCCTCTTTAGAAACGCTAATGAGAGAAGTTTGATGATATTGAGCACTTAACAAACTGTTTGTTAAGCACAGTTTGAATAGCAGCAGTCATTTCAACAGAGAGCCGAGCAGTTTCTTTAAAGCACTTCTGTCAACACTTTGCATTTACCTACAGAGTTACTGCTTCAGCTGCCACCTCAGGGCAAAGTCTACCATTTTATCCTCGACTGTTTGTTTCATCTTCAGTGGAGCCCAGAGGGCAGCAGGGGATCAGCCCACTTAATTACTGCCACACAAAGGCCAAACAGTGTCCTCTCTTACAAAGGACAGAGGTGCTCGAGGTCCTTTGTTTTAGCCGTCTGCCTGATGTGTGTGTGTGTGTGTGTGTGCGCGTGTGTGTGTGTGTGTGCGTGCGTGTGTGTGTGCGCGTGTGTGTGTGTGTGTGTGTGTGTGTGTGTGTGTGTGTGTGTGTGTGTGTGTGCGTGTGTGCGTGTGTGCGTAGATTTATCGATTTTACTGTTTTCCTTCTATTAGACAATACATTATTGTAAGACAGGTCTTATTAAAATGTGCACGAACTTGAGTTTAGAACAGTAAATCCAGCTGACAGTTACTGTGTGCCGCTCGTCATTCTTAAATCAAACCCCTGGTTGGTAGCCAGGAATTAATTTTTCTTTTTTCAACTCAATGGTGATTGACACTAAATTACTGTGAAATCAAAACATTTAACCACCCATCCTGTGAAAGACAAGATCTCAATCAGCCTGTCCTCCCTCCATAGTGCTAATACACAGTAGAGCAAGTTCCAGAGAAGACCTGAACAAGACACTGCATGCTTCATCCTCTCTGAACTCTCCTGAACAGGAGCAGAAATATATCAACTGACAAAGGTGAGTCAACTTTCATTGCTTATAAAGATTAAAACCTAGCTAGATCGATTTACTATAGCTTCAAGAAAACGTTAGTCGGCAGAGCAGTTTGTTATTTTTCTAGAATTATACTTTAGATTTAACACATAGAGTATACATGCAGTGTACATTCATAACATATTTGATCATTGCTATTTGCATTGTCTCAAAATCGTGGCTCACACTCTCACGAAACATGAATTCAGCACATCATTCCACATCCAATTTCCTGACAAACATCAACATGTGCGTCTGCGGTGTCGTCGACTCGTGTCGAGGCATCTGGGAGTAAAAAAAACCTGCTTTGACCAAGTCAGTTGGCAGAGACGGAAACCGTGCTCATTCAGAGAGGCATTTCCTGACCGTTGGACTAATTAGACCCATCAAGGTTCAGACGCACAAGAATAACCAAATCTAAGTGTGGACACACTAATTAGAGCCATTAGTGTTCGTTCTCTCGTTTTCAAGTTGCCTGCATTTATTCAGTAAATGAGGGAACAGGAAAACCTGATTACTGCTGTACTCCAATGTTTGTCATTTCCCAGGTCCATTAGGCAGGAGAATAATATTGCTGACAATTATTAGATAACAAGAAATCATCGGTGGCAATCATGTGGATAACGACATTTAGAGAGGGAAGCGGGGAGGTGACGGGGAAAGAGAGAAAACGTCTGCCCTTGTTATTCCAAAACAGGCCTGACTGCACTTCCTGTCCTCAGTGGAGTAAGGGTCAGGAAAGACACACACACACACACACACACACACACACACACACACACACACACACACACACACACACACACACACACACACACACACACACACACACACACAGAGAGAGAGAGGTAAAGGAGGAATGTGTGGGGATGGGTGTGAGGTAAACTTTAAGTCGTTTTCAGAAAAGTGTGTGACTCAGCCTTTGTCACGCCACAAATCTCTTTCTACCTGTCACCATTTGTGGCATCATTTATCATCATTAAGGTCATTACTGTTTCTCTTCTAGGGGCTAATGTTGAGGTTAAAAGCTGGCTGAGACGCCGTCTGCATGACTATACAGTTCTGAGGTCAACAGCTCCACCCTTGTTTTGTGGTGTGAGCAGAAAGAGAAAAGTAAAGCCAGATCAACAGTAGAGCAAACCCAATTAAAAACACACAAACAGCACGTAGGCAGAGCGAGGCAAACTTTGCTGCTGGTAGCATCATTCCTTTCGTCATCATTCTTTATGACAGTAATGCAGAAGAGGACGTTCATTTCCACTGGTCTGAGCCGGCAGAATTATCCCACTTTATCTCAGACGTACACTGGAGAGCAGCCGGAGGAGAAAAAGATGAAGAGACGGAGAGAAAGCGTGCGAGATGGGGGTGATTTAAGGTCCTGCCCACAGACCAGCTCGGTTCGACGTGGTGGTGTGAGAGAAAGAAGCAGAGAGGAAAGAAATGAGAGTAATAGAGGGACAGACAGAGGGAAGCAATCTGCAAAACAAATCAGCGCTGCGTCTGTTGTGCAGACACACAGTCCAGTAAACACTCAGATCACCGCACAGGGAGCGCAACACGTCACAAACAACAGTGATGACAAAAAAGACTTGTGCTGTCAGTCACAGCCTGTAGCCACGGCAACAAGTCCCTGACCAGATGTGTGTGTGCCAACATGAGCGCACAGTCAGCAGGAATGCAACATCTTCTCATGTGACTCAGCTTCTGTGGCTTTGAGAAGTCAAGCATTCACAAAACTAACAGCACGGATGGAGGATTTCACCAAAGACGCCCACCTTCAGCCAACCAGGCGGAATGTATGAGGACATTTTACAAATAAATACAACCAATGTGAAATAAATGTCAGTAGTCTACACATATTTTATATTTCCAACTTAAAGTTCAGGAATCTGATAACATTTCCTTTTATAAAACATTCCTGTGCATATAAATGTCAAACAATATTTATGTACAGATTATTGTATGTGTGTGCATTGATCAGTTCCTTCATGTGGGTTTCACTGTTTTTACAGTCTCCAATGCATACATGCATGTTGCATTTAAGTGCTGGTAGAAAACTTTTCAAAGCATTCATGGGAAATTTACCATCAAAAATGGGAAAGGTCCAATTTTTAACAGCAGGAATTTATCACAAAACCACCAAATAGTGCAGCGGTTGGTTGGAGCCACAGCGCTGCCTCGGTTGCAGCTAACGCTGAACTAACGGTGTTAAACATCGGGCCTCCGTTCAAAGATTCGAGGATAGAGAGTGTCTAATATCTTCCAGGACAAAAGTCAAATTTGTGCTGTGTGATTAGGGGCTACATAAATAAAACTGTCCCGTCTTGATTTGACGTTGGTTCGACAGCAAATGCAGGCCGAGGCAGAGGAGACAGATAACGTCAGCAGAGCCGAGAAGGTCACGGGATCTGTCGGAGCCGTGTTGCTTCCTGCCCAGCATGTCCTCTCGGTGTGTCTCCTGGACAAATGCTGTCAGAGGGGAAGTCCCTCTGCACCCCCCATAAATCAACGTGTGTGAAAACGCACATGCACGTAATCACACAAGTGTTGAAAATAGAGCACATCCTCCAAAAATGCCCCAAACTCTTAAATCAGACACCTTTTAGTGTCAGTGCTAAAAGCTGCGTTCCAAGTGAGTATATTTATGAATAAATAACTTTATTGATATTTAAGTCGAGCTCTGGCGACTTCAGCATTTCATACGTCTGTACAATAAGTAGCAAGTGACTCTAACAACTAAACACGAGCACATCAGCAGATCAGCAAAACACTGTTTACCCGTAGTCAAGGACGACAGCATTTTCATATCTGTTCTGAGAGCTGACCTCAGTGAGGCCGTGCCAAAACCACATCTTCCGCATGATGTAAGACTCATCACAGGACTGTATGAGAGCTGCAACTATCTGACTGGGAAGCATTAGTCATGAAGCATTCACTGTCTCTGATGTCTAATTTCAGAGAATGTAATCGCTGTGTAATGGAGAACTTTACAGAACTTCTTTTCCACAAGTTGGCTTATAATTTCACAGCATTTTTTTTAATTTTATTTTGTAATATGAAATAGCAGTAACTAGAGGCAGACATGGGGAGACTCCTAAGAGGAGTCTGTAGCAGCTTGTAAACTGTGAGAAAACGAATGGTGCTCGAGCTCGGTTAAAAGCCCGACATTACACGCATGCACACATAAACTGGTGCTACCTCGATGAGAATTAACCACCTGGGTTGGTTGTCATCGTTACAAATGTTCCACTTTGGCCTGGAGAGGCTTACCCGAGTTACTCAACAACTAAGCACATGGTTTTCAGTCGGAAAAAAAAGACTTTTCCAGAGAGACCGTAATGTGTTAATCTGTTGAAACTTTAACTGCCTGGCAATGACAAATAAAAGCACAGAAAGGCAGAATGTGTGTGAGCATTAGAGTTTTACACATATGTTCTTTACGCTAATGAAAAAAAAGACTCTTAAAGACCTTAACTACAAATTTATTCTTAAAACAAAAACTTATAATATATTTTAAAAAAAACATCACAGTGTCCCTCTTCCAAAATAGATCTTCTAGATTTCTACATTTGTGTTTCATGTTGGTGTTTCTTGGCCAGTTGGAATATGTTTACATCTATCTTCAGGTTCTGTCCTGGGGCTACCTCCCACTTAGTCAGTCCTCCAGGAGGCTTCCCGATTGGACGCCTCAATCATCTGGTTCCCTTCGGCTCTGAGCTCCACACGTCCAAGCTCCTGTTGCTAAAATCCACCAATGGAAACTCTTTGTCCACCTAATTTATGATGTCATTCTTTGGTTGCCACTCACAGCTCATGACCATAGACGAGTGTTGCAACATGGATCGACTAGTCAATAAAAACCTTCCTGTTCAGGCCCAACTCACGCTTCAGCACAACAGTCTGGTACAATTATCACAACATACCAGTCCGTCTGGATGTTTTCATGTTACATCTGCTTCTAACTTCTGAACAAGTTCATCGACACAACTCGGAGGGGAAATCCTATTTGACACCAGACTTGGAGGTGCTGACTTTAAACGCATCTGTCTCCCACTCGGCTGCAAACTGTCCCTCTAATTCAATTAGTTGAAATCAGAGGTGGACAAAAATGTAATCTCCAGCTACCTGGGGTCAAACCTGAAGTTACCAAGCGGACTTAAAAATCTATAACATGTCCCTGTTCTTGGAAATAGCAGGTAAGGCAGGACCAAAGCCTTTAAAGCCAAAGAAGAAATTCATGACCTGACCGATTTCATGTTCACAGTCTTTTTGGGCTCCCAAAACTTCCTTAGGCCTCCAAAGCACAAAAGCCTCCTTCTTTGGCCGAGACCGTCGGTGTTGCTGTCATGAAGGGCACGGATGACACCTGTGCTTTGTTGGGTTGCATTGAAAGTTCTTTCAGAGGTAGGAGTTGAAAACTCGGCTGTCGGAGACCTCTGCCAGACATTTTCTTTTCACCCTCACTACATATTTAGGTTCACTGGGTCTGTCCGACAAATTACCTGCCATCTTATGTGACTCACCAGTGGACGACGGTCTCGAGGCACCAAGTAATATTAGAGTAGATCGGACGATACAACTAATATTCTCTGTTTCAGGTCAGGAGTCCAAAGATCTGTGCAGCTGGAGCCATTCAAATCCCCAAACCTGTGGAGACAGTCCACGCGCTGACCCTTCCTCTGTGTCACGTAGACACTCTGTCTCATTGCCAATGTAAAACCTCACTCTCCTGGTTATCCTTACACTCCTAAGCCTGTGTTTGGCAAAGCTGCACCATCAGTTGCAGCTGAACTCGGATGATGTGCTGAAATATCGTCTTGTAATCCTCTCTATACAGTAGTTTGCTTTTCATCACTCCTCCAACAGTCTGACCCGCTGCCCGTTCATCTGCGGATCAGCATTTCTGTGTGTCAGGTGCTCCGCCACTCTGTCTTTGGGTCTGTCAGCAGCACGGCTCATAAGGCTCCTCGCAGGATTTAATGTGCAACTCAACTAGGGGTTGACAGGGGCAGGTGTCAGGTGGTCACTCTGTGTGTGTGTGTGTGTGTGCGTGTGTGTGTGTGTGTGTGTGTGTGTGTGTGTGTGTGTGTGTGTGTGTGTGTGTGTGTGTGTGTATCTAAGACGTGGTTGTCTGCCAGACCCAGAGAGAGATCTCTTTTAGTCAGATGAGGCCAGTCTCTCTCGGTTTTCTTTTTCAGCTTTGCGACACACACTTTCCCACTGATAGGACCATGCAGCAGCCTCACACACACTCACACACCAACCACCTGGTGATTAGTGAGCACTATTGACTCTGGACTTTTATTACCACCTAATGAATTAGCCATAAAGCTTTGGGACTGCCCCCAGCTGTCTGAAGCCGTTGTGTCTGAGCGGAGTGACCCTTCAATGCTCCTTTCCCACTCGTAGACATCCCAGTGTTGGGATGAGACTTCTCTTCATGTCTGTATTGTATCATGATGTATCTCATCAGCCTGACAAAAGCTTTGTTTTGTTTGCGGAAAACTCTCACACATGGCTGCACACACAAACCGACCCGGTATCACGGCAAGGCGTGAAATGCACACGCCCGTCCACCGCAACAAAATGTGAGATAGCCACGCTTTGGTGTCTCTAGGCGTGACAATTTTGCATTTTCCTGTCGTGGATGAAAATGAAACCTAGTGGATGCATATGGCCGTGTCATCGATAGGAAAATGAAACTTTTAGAAAGAACACATGGTTGGGGTAAAGAAACAAACACAATATACAAACAACGTTGTCACCTCCTGGATTTGAACCTCAGCCTTCCACATGGCAGTCTCTGATTAATACCCCCAAGATACCTCTCCGACTAATACTGATAAAAAATGTCCTTAGTACTTGGTCACATGATCCTTCGTGACGTGACATTTACATGCGTGTTAGTTTCACACAAACAAAACATTCCTGCATTGTGGGTACAATCTGACATACGGTGACAAACACCAGAGCGATCACTCTGCCTCGTCTGTCCTTCTGGGTCGCCACGGGATCAGCAATCAATCACAGTGTACAGTCAATTCCTCCCTGTAGCGTTCAATCATGCTGCAGTTTGGCCCTTGCTCAGCACGAAATGGTCACATTCATGTAACAAATGTGGTTGTGTGTGCTGCTTTGTCAGACACAAGGTCCCGACTGAAACGTGATGACATCAGCCAAAAGCAGCCAAAAAGAGTTTTCCACATGAGGAGTCACCAGCTGACTTTTCCACAAGTGCAAATAAAGAGAAACTGACTCACTCAGAATCTGAACACGTAAGAGATGAGGGGGACACAAAACCAACACACACCAAACACTGACTAATGCACATAATACCCTGCTAGTCTAGACGTCTTATCCCCCTGTTGTAAACATACAGGGATTTTTGGGATAGGCAGAGCAGGTGTGCATTACAGGTAAGTGTGCGTGAATGGGTGCCTTAAGTCAAGAGTGGGTTTGTCGTTGTAAATCCAGGGTGCTAAACAGTGAGTCAATAAAACAAGGAAGTACAGGAAGCAGGGGAAGAAAGTGGAGCAGACAGCAGTATGTAATTATCACCGCAGCACTCGGTCCTTACGGCAGAGAGGGCCGAGGCAAAGGCGGCTGTACACAAACAGTACGTTAAGTGAAGGAAACCATCTGAAACACTTTCATTTAAATGCCTCTGTTTTACAGCTTCTGATATTTTGAGGGTCTAAACTTTGACACGAGTTGATCTTTCAGGTAAAAAAAAAAATCCTGCAACCTACGGGAAGGGATCCTGATGTTAGAGAAAGGTGCGATAACCAGTGTGATTGAACACATAAATAATAAAAACAGATTTACAAATGATTCCTGAGGTGTGACTTTAAAAACCCAACATCAGCGTCAACGCAGCAGCAGAGCGAACAGCGTGTCGTCGTGGTGTGGACAACGTGAAGCGCTGTTGGACATTTTCCTGAAGAACAATGTGAGCATTGGAATTGCGAAGATTTGCATTGTAAGTGTGGAGTTGTTTTGGCTACAGTGAAAACAGTGAGGGTGGGCCGGGCGACTGTGGTCGAGTGAATGGATCATTACAACACATGGAAAAAGTGAGGGAAGCTGAGCTGTCTGGGATTCTGAGAAGTCGCTGACTTTCTAAGAATGAAATGCTTCTTGGACTCCTGCAGAATAAATTAACACAGTATCTCACTCACATAATGCACACAATTATTGGTTTTACTAATAACACTAAGTATGTCGTCGACGTTCAGTATGACTTCATAATTGTTGACACATATTGTAAACACAGAGCGTCCTTTTATCTCTACAATTAACTTATATTGTGTTATTAGCCATTTATTAGATATTTGTAAACTATTAATAACTGTCAGGTGCTAAAAAAAACTGGGAAGCGAAGGCTTTAAAGTGCAATACCACTGAGGGCCACTAGGGGCTGGGTCCAAAAAAGGCCCTGGCTCCATAGACTCCCATTCAAAAATCAGCAACTTCGTTCATGAAATACAAAGTCAGTAAATTTTTTCCACAGGTCATTATTGTGTCATTTGCTAAATTCCCTTCTTCTGACCATTGATGTATTGGTACTTCTGAATATAATGTCATAATTAGTTAAATATTAGGCCTTAAAGAGAGGTATATTTAGAGGCATACCTAGTTTAATTGACATGCAGTCATGTTTCTGGTATCGGTGGGCGGGGCGTATTGTCCATGGGTTCCCAGTTAGCTCCACCCCTTTCTCCTCCTGGTTTGTCCAAGGTCACTTCTGGCTCCAAAACACAAAGATGGCGATTCCCAGCATGCCACAGTGAAGGCTTCAAAACAGCACTTCACAAACCAATGAATGGGCTGATGCCTGGTCTCCACCTTGAAAAAAATACTGTTTTAGTTCATCTGAAATTTTGTTTTTCACATCCACTCTGAAGGGCGGACCAATCAGCGACCAGTGCCGGCGGTTAACCGCATTTGTCCCACACCTTCACTGTGATTGGATGGCTGGTGACAGTGACGAGCGCAGCTCTAATAATTTTCAACTCTCTCTGACTGGAAAAAATTGCCAAACATTCAGTGTGCAGCGCAGAATAAAGGCTCAGCACCTCGTCAAGCTGCTGGCGTTCATTAAAACAAATATGCTGTATTCAGGAAAAAACACTTCGGTGAACACGGCTCTATGTAGTTAGTTACAGAGGTGGCAGAGTGTCGGCCAGTTTCGGTGCATGCTGATTGGTTAAAATGAACCTACGCCCAATAGTTCTCTATGGAGGGTGACAGACCCATATTCACACAATGGAATTGGGTCTGGTTCGCACCAGGCTGCGTTTGGGGACCAATTCGTACAAACTGATTATCCATGTAATAATCAGGCAGCAGCAGAAATCTGATTCAGTCGACACCTGACAAAACAAAGACTGGAGTAATGAGTTAACTTGTTTTATTAACATTTTGTACATTACTTTCACAGTTTATGTCACCATGAATTAATAACATTGTGCAATTAAATAGGATTTATTTTATTTATTCATTTATTTTAACATGCTTCAATGCACATTTTCAAATGCCCTAACATGAGCTTTTAACAAGAAACACTTTTGTTCCGTCAAACTAATCAGTAGAAACGAAAGAGAAGGTCAGGGGGAGATTAAAGTAGGTTAATAATGACAGAAACATCCCTCTATCAGAGAGCGATCAATAAGAGTTAGACTGTAGTTCTATTGATCCCATCAGTCCGGCAGAGTGATGTGTGATCCCAAATGATGACGAGACACAGATAGGGTGTTTGGTGCACGTGCCACAGGCCTGTGTGCACTGAATCTCTCAGCCCACACTGACACACAACCAAGTCACAGACTTTTCTACTTCCACTATCTCGCAGTGGCCGACGTGTGTGTGTTTGAGAAAAAGGCCGAGGAGTAGGAGGTCCTGCAATGAAAGGCGAGCTGAGATTCCTTGCAAGACTGAGAGCGCACAGTGCGTCAGAAGGGCCATCCACCAGGAAGGAAAGGGCCTGTGCCTGTTGACATGGATGCTGTAGGAGAATACACATATATATATACACACACACACACACACACACACACACACACACACACACACACAGCAGGGGGTTGTGCAACAGCGGCTGCCTTTAAAGAGCGTGTGCAGTCAGGTGGGAAATTCCCTGGACACAGTCCCGACATTCCAAAGGAGCCAAGTTTTTGCCGCTCGGCTCATCCAAGGTGGTGCGTCGGTGTCACCCTTCCTGTGTGTGTCTGTGCGTTTCTGTGTGACAGACGATAAACGAGGAGGAAATCCAAATTAAGTGGGGCTGTGTCAAGTTCGTGGTCTTTCCCTTTGAGTCTCTCCCGGTCCATAACAGGACAAAGACGTGTGTGTGTGTGTGTGTGTGTGTGTGTGTGTGTGTGTGTGTGTGTGTGTGTGTGTGTGTGTGTGTGTGTGCGTCAGCTTTCTGTCGGCCAAAAGCACAATGAAAAACAACAACAGGTTAGGCTGCGTGTTTGATCCCCACATGGGGTCTGAGACAGGCTCCAGACATTCATAACGCCTCCGGTATCATTTCACAGCAGAGTGCAGTCATACTGCAGAAGATCACAGGCGTTATGTTGAGCCCAGAGGCGCCTTACAAAGCATCTAAACACTATTTAACCGTGTCACGCCAACACGACACTGTGACAGACCGAAGGCTTCTGGAGTACACTTTGTCGTGTTGAGTCTCCAGACCTGATCTGATAAAAGTCATGTGATCTGATACAGGAAGAGAGTTAAGGACACGTGGTGATAAGTGTCAGAGCGAGCACAACACACTTCTTCTGAGGTTCTGAGTGTGTTTGTGTCAAGCACTGGACAACATTGTAGATGTGAAGATCTGCTGCAGTATTTGGGGGATCTGCTTGGTGTCCATGGCAACGAAGGATCTCCCTGCTGGAAGGGTCTTTTGGAGTCTGAAACAAAGAGCAAAAAAACAGAGATAGACGTTTAGGGTTCAACAGAGGAACTGAACTTTAACATTAGAATCGTTTTCCCAAAATAAAAAGACAGACAAGTGCTTGTTTTCAGTGTGAAATGTTGCTCAACATGTAGTGAAAGAGTACAGTGTGTGTGAATGAAAGCGCTGCATGAACTCTTTGTTCTTTAAATCCTCCGTTTGTTAATGCATTGCTCTGTTTTCCTCAAAGTGAGGACACACACATCCCGCACACAGTCCTAATGTGTCCTAAAGTCAAATTATGAAACTCTGGCTTCTCATAAATAAGTCCACGTGCTCACGTGCATGTGGGACATGTCAGAATATTATTATTCTTGTTGCTATCAGTTAAAGAGTAATTCCTTTTAGCTGCTTTCTGGTCATTTTTCTTTGCTTTCCCTCTTTTATCTTCCTTCTCTCTGTCTTGTTTCTCTCACTCTTCACAGAGTCATGAGCCCAAGAGCAAACCAGGTTATTGTCATTCTAAAGGCCCTTCAGCTCTCCACTGCATTCTAAGCCGGCGGCTCTTCAAAGGCCCCGAGGCTGACGAGCCTCAGCAGGGAGGATGTGTGTCTGGCCGGGAGCTCCAGAAGGAGCCTGGAGCAGAATGACAATAAGAAGGTGGAGCGGACTTCAGAGTGAATTTACTCTCTTTTGTCCTGGCAGCAAAACTCGGGATTTAATTTGAGACGTGACAACAAAGGTCAGCAGGACGAGCAGCAGGCGGGAACATGAGCACACCTCAGCTCGACTCAAGTGGATGGTCATTGTTCCACTTCGCTCTGACGTCTAGTTCGGCTTTAGTGGTTTTGGATGACTGGCTACAGTCAGGATTCATTTTGATGTTTAAATATTCATTTGAAGTTCTTTACATCTCCATGTACCTTCAGTTGTCTGCTCCTCTTTCATTCCTTCTTCTCTTCCCATGAACCTTTTCCCTCCTCTGTCTCGCATCTTTTCTTCCTGTTGGCCTCAACCATGTTTTCATTTTGGCTTCCTCTCCTCCCACTTCACCTGTTCTTCAATTTCGTATTCTCTTATTTCTGACTTGTACTTAACTCCACCAGGAAAGCCTCGTCTCCACCTCCTCACCTTTCAGCCTGATCGCCAAGGGAGCCGATGAAGATGGCAAAGGCGTTGACCTGCGGGTCCGATGTCAGGACGTGGGCGAAGCGCTCGGGCCGGATGCCGTAGCGCTCCAGGTTTGCATCGCTCAGCACCACCACGAAGTGCTCGTCCGCCTCCTCTCGTGCCAGCTCCGTAATGCTGGCCTCCGTGCCCTCCAGAGTGTAGTCGCCGCTCATGCAGAACTGAGAGTGGGCGTGCATGGTCTGCAGGATGAGGCAGATACAACAGGTTTGTTAGAAGAGGAGCTGCAGAGTGAACGCACTTCTTTCCACATCTACACTCTCAAATTTGATTCACTTTTAAACTTGCAGTCTTTCGCCCGAACTGATGCTAATTCAATCAGACTTTACACCTTCAGGAGACACAAAAGCCTCACGCATTTTTAGCAGTTTAACTTCTTATGACCTGTAAACAGACAGAACTGTAAAATCAGTAGAAAAAACCCCGCTTCCCTGGACAAATCAAACCAAAACTATCTGCATGGCTGAAAACCACGAGAAAACAGGTGCAATCAGAGTTCAGAGACTGTTCCAGGCGCACACTGATGTGCACGGAGCAGAAGGGAGCAATAACTTTAATGAGTATGTTTTTTTCCAAATTATGTTGCTTTATCAACATCGGAACATGTGTTCCATGTGTTTTTGTGACCTGTGCTACGTGTGAACTGCTGATTTCGACTCGGAAGAAACCTCTCGCGGCTCGTTGCTTTATTGTTGGAGACTTTCTTTGAAACATTTCAAGAGTCTCTGTTGCTGATTTCCTGAGTTTGACAAAGCATTTGATGTGGCTCTCTGCTCAAGTTTCAGGTCCATGCTGAAAAATCACGAATGTGCATGTACCAGTAGTCCCAAAAACAGGTGTAACCCATCTGCTGATGTTAATCAGGAGATGTGACTTGGAATACATCCTCACAAAAGTTATTGCTTCCCACAGCTTCGGGTTCATTACTGTGCTCTGCTGCATTTATGTGCAACACAAACACGTTTTGGACTTTCTGATCGCATCTCATCTGTTTTTGCAGCTCTGTAGTCCCATTTGAGTGAATATATACTTTTAGCTGCATTGGAACACAGACTTTTGAAGAAAGAAATACAACAATTCACACCACTTCCTTCAGTCTCTCTGGCTGAGTGTGTGTGGGCCCTTATTAGTATGGAATAAGAAAACATGACTGGGCTGATGAGGAATGTGTACCTTGAGGACTTTGAGTCTCTGTTTGTTGTTCTTGGGGGCTTTGTCTGCTGCGACCAGCTCGATGTCGTAGCCGTCACCCGAGTGGCCGACTATGTCGTACTGTGGAGAGAAAACAGTGAAAGTAACACAAGACCTGACAAAGAAAGTCAAATTTATGATGTGTCGAATCGGTGACAATATTCTAATTGTTGCACAACTCGGCCTTTTATGTAACCCCCCACATGGTAACACAGCACCTGGAATAGCACTCTGAAATAAGTGTGAAGACGCAGGTGTGACGGTGCAGAGACGTCAAATTGTAACTTACTCAAGGCTATCCTCGCTCCGACCAGCACCCGCTGCAGCGTGTTAACCCTGTCGGATGTGTACACGCCTCCCATACACCATCCATCATAACGGGCTTACATAAAGCTGCCTGGCACTCGCAGTTATTTCAGGCTGCAGGTATTACGTATATGGGCTATTTCTAAAAAGGGCAGTTATGGCCGTGGTGGTCAGAGGTATGCGACTCTGTGTCTCATCCATCCATATCGCTGTTGCTGGGTAGGAAGTCTGGTTTTGTTGTGTCTTTCCTGTCCTGTCAATTCTACTGTGTTTCAGTTGGTTTTATGTTCTTCAGCGATCAAGAACTCCTTAAATTCAATTTAAAATATGAAACATATCTAAAACGAGTAAATTAAAGCTTTTATGCAGCACTGACATGTAAGTTTACTGATCCATTTCTGGCTTGTGAATGAAGGTTTGAAGGGTGTAAATAAATAAATAGGACAGGAAACTATAAAGTGGCAGTTGTTGCATCAAGCCACCCCTGTTCTCACAGGCAGACAGACAGACAGACAGACAGACAGACAGAGAAGACACACACACACACACACACACACACACACACACACACACACACACACACACACACACACATAGTGGTGGTCCAGGGGCACACAGTGAAGGTATGTGTTATCAGATGCACTTTTATGTAAGGAGTTTTATGCAAAGAGGGCAGTTAGGCTGACATGTGGTGTGGACTGCTGAAATGTGTGTGTGTGTGTGTGTGTGAGAGATAAATGATCAGTATTATGTTGAATGTCACGTAGGGGCCAAGAAGTCTGTCTCCCTCTGCCCCCTCTCTCTTTTCAATGATTGGTGTTAAGATCGACTCCATATTTTCCATGAAATGTGTTGCCGGTGTGAACTCTTTCTCACCAGTAACAATGTGGACAAAACACAGCACAGTGTGCTCTACATGGTGAAGTCGTCAGCCTGAGGACCTTTGTAAGCACTTTGACCTCAATGTGTTTTTATTCAAAAGACCACCAGGGGGGAAAGTGAAAGTTTATTGACCCAGGAATCCCGCAAATAAAGTCTCAAGTGTGGGAAATGAAATTCACCTCAGAAAGAAAAGGCTTAGTTGGTTAGTATTATTTATTTTATGGCTATTTGACACTTGTTACTGTGAAACTGGTTCACAATCATGTTGCAGCTCAAGCACATATCTGAATCTATACAGAAAGTAAAGTAAGTAAAACTAGTGAAATTTCATCTAAAGGCCCAATTTAATTAATTAAGCTTATATGATATTTATGTCCTTGTGAAATCAGATTTTTGTACTTGACATACAATGCATACTGTTATCTATCACCTGATACCGTGATGAAAAGTCCCTTTGATGATAGTGGTACGTATAGGCGCGACAGTCAAAGCTTGTATCGTCTGTAACACGGTGTCTACTGAGACGCTCTCACCTTGAACCTGTGCTCATAGCTCTCCAGCGCCTCCATCACCATACACACGGCCTCCATGGAGCGCTCCAGGCGTCCGTCCACGCCGTTGAAGCGGTACATGCTGCCCGACACGTCGGCGAGCACCCGCAGACGTTTGGGCTTCTGCTGAGGGCTGCCCAGCTGTAAACACGTAAAAACAAAACATTCAAGGAAAATCAGCAGGTAGTGACAATTTAATTAAAATGAAATACTTACTCTGGATGGTGTTTTGTTGATTTTGGTGTAGCTTTCTCAAAATAACATTTGAACACAGGGCCAGGATTTCAAAACTGGCTGCAATTATTTCAAAGTAGACCTTCAGGCCCGACCAAAAATATGCAACACTCGGATCAGGAAAAGTTGGACAAACATGGCATGCATATTATGGTTGGTGTGTGTTTGTGTGATTAGTGTGGGAACTATCTCTGTGCTGTGTGTGTGTATGAAGTCATTCAGGCATACAAGACAGTACAAGAAATGACTGGAAACTGTGTGTGAGCTTGAGCAGAAACAGGGTGTAATAATAATCTCACACACATCACTGGAATGTAGCGCCTGACAGATAAAGGTCAAAAATTATGCGTGCGAGGCCGCGAGTGTGTGTGCGCGTTTGGAGGTGTGCCTGATGAAAATAAAGAACATTTCACCGTGGTTTAAATATATGGAGCAACACACACACACACACACACGCACACGCACACACATACACACACACACACACACACACACACACACACACACACCTCTGGGTCCAGCTCTCCCCTGCGTTTATAGATAGCCTTCTCTCCAGTTAGTCCATCGATGATTTTAGCATCATCCAGCTCTCCCAGAGCCTGGTTCTTCAACCATTGCCGCTCTTTCCCTTTTGCCTGAAAAACAGAGACACACACACACACACACACACACACACACACACACACACACACACACACACACACAGTGTGAGTACATGCTATGTACGAGTCAACAGAATACCATACTTCAAAATCTGTCTGGGGCGATGATTTCCATTCTGCTCTGAGGAGCTTTCAGAGCTGGGAAAGTTGGGAAACAAAGCTAAACAATTAACCCCGACCGTTGACACATTCAGACTACAAGCAAGCTTCACAGTAGATACAGTATGATCATAGTATAAAAGAGCTCATCCAACATCACTCTCTCCTGTCGTCTGGTTTCAGAGGAAGGACACCAATCCGTCGCTCTCCACCCACTTTGGGTCCCACATGATGAGTGCTGATCTTTATTTCTAAGTGTTGAGATTTTTCTTTACGTAATAGATGACGTGCACATACAAAAGAACAAAGATTAGCCAACACGAGACACAGGTCTTATGACTTCACATCGATGATAAGCGTCAATAGTTTCTGTAGATATACAGTTGTGTACTTGTTAACACAATGTACACTTTTCTTTTAATGCACAGTTCAAACAAGGAGACTTGTATGTGTTGTATAAGTTATATTTAGAGCTTTGTTCCCCATAAAACTAAAGTGAAGATGTTTTCATGCAAGAACAACCAGGAACAATCTGCAACAGTGTTCCCTCCATATTTTCCATTGCTTGTGTGTATGTCGTATTGAGGATGACATCATGTGGCGTCGCCATATTGAGGGGGGTCCAGATAAGAGCTTGTACTGGCAGTGGAAAATGTGCTTTAGTCATGCTGCAGAATGAATTTAAGTCTGGATGATATTCAGCACTAAATAATCTAAACATCTTCAGATCTCTAAATCTTGTGTACGGTACAGAACTGTGCACATTACAGCAGAGGCTGATTTTGTTGCCTTACTGCAAAAACATTTTACTCTTGCTGGACAATAAAGATCTGAATTACACTGGGATACAAAATAAGAGCTCTGCACATTTTTCAAGCCTCCACAAAATCCCCCCAAAGAACCGAGTTGGACTTGGACTAAAAACGCTCATCGTAAGTAGAAGGTTAATCATGAAGCTTCCTGAACGTGCTCTCAGCTGCTCAGCTGCAAAGTAAAAAGAAAAGATGGTGTAATGTGGTTTTAATGGTGCAGTTTGAAGTGTTGAAAAGGAACACACCTTTATGTGTAGCGCTGTGTGCGAACAGCCTGTGTAAATAAATGAATCAGGTTAGAGTGTGAGTCATGGATTAGAAAATAAATGTCTTCCTAAAAGTAAATAGTGAGAAATCTGGACTCGTCTAAGTGAAATCATCTGAGCAGGCACGTCTAATCACACTGATTACAAAGCTTATAACAAAGCTGCTCAGCATTGTTATTTCAGAACTTGGAGTAAGGAATGAAAAAATAAATGATCCTGGGCAGTGTAGGAGCAATAAAACCTGATTTATTGTTGCTGAAAATCGATTGTTGTGAGAGACCCGAGACATTTCTATTGCAAAGCTGTTCATCCGGGACACCAAAAGGTGTGAAGCTGCAAGGACCATGTCTTCTGTTGAAAGACAACATGTTCTCTTTTTCTTCATAAAGTAATTACATGTTGCACAAGGACAGTCACATAAAACAAAAAAGATGACTGCCTAATAAACTCGTTGTTATTACACACCCCAGAAGTAGATATTAAATTCTCACCTGTAATTTCAGTATGTTTACGTCAAAATAAACAGAAATGTGTTTGAGATATGGTACTTTAATGTACAGTATCTCAATCTTTCCTCTTACGGCATCTCTGCATGACCGCCATCTGTACAGGTCAAGACCCTCTGAAGCTCTTCTAAATATTGTCAGAGTCATTTGTCTGGTTAATAAAGTTCCTCGTGCCTTAAAGTCTACACAAATATGAACTGTTCAGTAAATCTGGGACCGGTTCAGAGTAGTTTCCTACTCTGAGACTGTTTGACAATACAGGTCCAGGTGTTTATATCTGGCAAGGCGCTCCATTGTTGGGGGATAAATGGAGAGGGCTTTCCCTCAGGGAGACTCCAGCAGATGGAAACAATACACTATCAGTTTATTGACAGCTTGGCAGCTATGGTTAAGTGTGCATGTATGTGTGTGTGTGTGTGTGTGTGTGTGTGTGTGTGTGTGTGTGTGTGAGACTCCTTAAATCACTCTTCAGGTATGGTAAAAAAAACAACATGACTTCACGGCGTCTCGCCTGCAGGGATTGGTATAATCTCCATCATTTTTACAGTGAGAAAAAAGCCCCAGGCTACGAGGACAAATATAAACAATACCCAACATTCTGGTTCAAAGCCAGGCTGCACACACCTGGATGGAAAACACAAACACACACACACACACACACACACACACACACACACACACACACACACACACACACACACACACACACACACACACACACACACACGCACACACTCACAAACACCGACCCACCACAACACATACAAACAGAGCTTCACACCTGGACAGGAGGATAATAGAGAAGGCTCAGTGTCACTGCTCTGTAATCATGGTGGCAGGCTGCAGGACTTTCCTCATACACACACATTTTCCTCACACACACGCACGCACACACCAGTGACGTTCATGCTGATACGCTCAAACAAAGGGAGGAAAGTGCAAACCAAAATAATGAAATGGAGACAATATGACATTCTGCTCCACCACTCCCGACGTGTTTAATCCTCATTCACTCCAGCCAATCAGAGAGCTCCTGGGGGACAGCGACCCCTCCTTCCTGTCCCGATACCATGTGTGGGGTTGCATGAGGTCAACCCATTGTCATCTACTGACTTTTGTTTTCTGTAACTTTACAATAAAAGCTACTTTATCAAAATCCACAGTTTGCATGAACCATGCTAAAAATCTGGATTCCACTGGACACGAGTCCATGACATCACATCTGTGACGCAGTTTTGTATTGTCCTCTGCATGGCTTCATACCTCACCAGGAGCGAAGCGTTTCGTCTGTTTGATTTTGTTGACGCTGTTGATTTTCACTTCTCTTTGACTTTTGTCACAAGGTGTTTTTATTTTGACCGCTGACCTGAAGCTCTAATGTTGTTCCTGTGTCTGACTTCCTGCTCGGCCGATCTGCTCTGGGCAGCTTCATGCTTCTTCTATCAAAAAAAAAATACATTGTATGTATTTTTTAGAGGAGGTGTGACAGACTTCTGGGACGCTCTCGAAACGCACTGCGGCTCGTCTCATCAGAATTGTCTAGAATGGCGGCGATCAGCTCCGGCAGTCGGGTCGCAGCCAGAAGGAGACACAGCCGGCCGTGAGCTGCTCAGATGAACTGACCTGACCGAAGCAGACTGTTGTTCAAACCAGAGAAGAAAACAACATCTTGGCTTTGAATATTTAAGCCATTTAAATGTGACGGGGATGAGCAATATCATGTGTTGACAAAGTGAAATCCTAATCATATGATGGTACTGTGGTTTCATCTTGGGTCCACTGACTACCTGCTGATCATAGCTGCAGGAGGAAGCATTCAAGATAATGCAACATTCATCAAAACAAGGAGGCTTGTGTAAGACAAAGTGCTGAATGTGATGCCACGTGGAGGGAAGCTGACCTGCAAACTGTCCAAGATGATGCGCAGCGACTGAACCTGTCTCCTCACAGCCGTGGAGAAGCGCTCGTACGTAGCAGCATCGTACTCGCTCATATCAATCTCCTTCAGCCTGGCAAAAACACAGAGGGAGAAGAGAAACACTGTGTGTTAGCCATAACTTCACTCTGCAAGCAAAGCACACGTTCCGTTCAAGCACAAAGTACGTTGGATTTGTTGTGACTTTCTGCTTTCTGGAGCTGTATCAGAGTTTGCAGGCCTCGGTTTTCATAATGGTACAAACCAGGTGAGTGAAAGCAGCACAAGCACACAAAACCTACAATCCACTTCCACCAGATCAATGTGGTTTAAAAACTCTTGAATCTGTAGACATGTGAATTTCATGTCCCCGGGAATAAACTAGTCCACCATGTCATTTAAAAACGGTGCCAACCAGGGGCGGGCAGCAGGGACACATTTGCCCAATTAATAAACAGAAGTTATAATTTGATTGAAAAACAAAGGTGCACATTGAGCAATGAATGTGAACAATGCCTGAAATCTATGAAGAAAAGAAGCAAGACGTTGTTTTGAAGAAGTAGCTACAAATAATAAATAGTGAGCTAAAAGTATCAAATTAAAAGTAATAAATATTTAACTGAGTAACATAACCAATGCTTAACTGAAAGTAAGACATAGTTAGCTAATAGTAATGGATTAAATCTAAAAATAGCCTGTCATGTAATAATACACAAAAATATCAGAAGTAATAACTAAAAGTAGCTAATTAACAAAATTGTTAGCTAAAACAAATAAATAGCTAACTGGAAGTAATAATGGATTCAATGTTTGGCAAAAAGTGATAAATGGATAGAAACATTTAAATAATGGATGACTTGTGAAAATATAACATTTTGCCCTTCACATTTAAATGAATTAGGTTGACAAAATATACGGAACATCTGTCAGTGTGACACAACACAGTTCAACAACACCACAAACGCCCGTTTAAATAAATGAACACCTCTTTTAATCAAACTGGACTCATTGCCGGGCTTTTGTATCATACTTTCTGCTCCACCTGTCGGTGGATGTATTGTTGTGGCTGATCGGTCTATTCATGTAATAAATTCTGTTCAAATCAAATTGACACGTTTGAAAGCTGATAGGGGGATTTGATGTAGGCACATTTGGAGCTCATCGACATGTGTTTGTGGGTACGAATCTTCTACAGTCCTCAGGACACCTTTAAATGTCACTTCGTTAGTTTAAGTGATGCAGTTCAAAGTGTTTCACTGTTATCATGTGAACTTGAACATCCTCCTTCTTGGAAATTAAACTTTTAACTTAGCTTTAAAGATTCCAGGTTTTGTGCAAATCATCAAACTCTACTACAAGCATCATCATCTTCTTCCGTCATCTCAATGCCTGTTGTTTTTAATTCAAAATCAAGTAAATCTATGGATGCTAGGCTACTACTCTCTGAATGCAGCAGGGCAGAATAATAACACGTTTTTATTTTACAAATTTGCTCGTACTTCCTCTTGTGCGGTAGGTAAAGAAAGAAAGTGTGAAAAAAGGGACATGTTTTAATGAGCCCGGGACAAACTGACACAGAGGTCAGTGTTGTTACATATGGAGCACTCTGAGTGTGTGTGTGTGTGTGTGTGTGTGTGTGTGTGTGTGTGTGTGTGTGTGTGTGTGTGTGTGTGTGTGTGTGTGTGTGTGTGTGTGGTTATTCGCTCCAAAGCACACCTGTGGACTTGACAAGACAGGTGGTCTGAGACTCCCAAGCCCAGTTTCTCAGTATAATCCCACTGTGCAGGTACTTTAGCATCACTTACACAGAACCCTCTTCGGGTGTGGTAGGGGTCCTACCTCCACCATGTTTGCGCAAACTGGTGTGTGTGTGTGTGTGTGTGTATGTGCGTGTGTGTGTGTGTGTGTGCTGGAGAGAGGTGGGTGAAATCTCTGCCAGGTGTTTGAAACTTTTGGTAACAACCAGACCGTAACCATCACAGAGATACAGAACAGTGACTTCAGAACACAGGCGGAGGATGACAGAGAGCCTGTATGGCCTTATGTGTCACAGCTTGCAACAAATGTGTGTGTGTGTGTGTGTGTGTGTGTGTGTGTGTGTGTGTGTGTGTGTGTGTGCGTAAGCAGGTTCAGAAGAATATATTGTGTAGCCTGCACTGGCATCAGCCATGCAATCAAAAGATTGCACGCACAAACTCACTCAGAGGACTTTATGACAGCAGCCAGTGTCTGTATGAAACCACATTTGAGTGCTTGATTAAATTGTAGATTAGGTCCTCTTTTGAATATTTAGCACACATAGTATGTTTCAATGTGTTTATTTCATTTTACAATGATTGGCCTTGATTGTGGCGTCTCACACACATTATATATCCAGTTATTTTTGACCTGCACACAAGCCTCTCTGTCTGTTCCTCTGCATTCACGTGATGTTCTCTGAATGTGAAAAAGCCCACAAAACGGTGCATAGCGGAGTGGCTTCCTCCACACATTCCTACGTGTGTATATATATGTGTGTCTAAGGATGCATGAAAGTGGATGTGGTCAGTGGCCGTAGCTATTTCCCTTAAATTCCTGAACTTTGACTTAAACAGGACGGAGTGAGTGAGTGAGTGACAAACAGAAAGAAAGAGTCTGCTTTGGCTCAATAAGGTGGAGGCATGCTGAAGTTTCACACACACACACACACACACACACACACACACACACACACACACACCACAAAAACAAGAACGTAGGCCGACACTCCCTGCAGCTAAACACACTAGACACATAGCAGCCTTGCATCCACCGCTATGGCTCCTCCTCTCAGGCCACAGACACTGATGAAGAAGCTCGTTTTCTACTCAGATCTTTTCTTTTAAGATATTATTTTTCTAAATTATGAGGCATTTAATTAGAGAAGCAGAACGAGTGCTTTGTTTGTTACTGTGGCTTTGCACGTCTGTCAAACATCTCAGAGTCCCACAAGAGTCAGACTTGCAGCTCACTGTGGTCGTCCTGCTATTAACTGGCATCTCTGTTCTCATATTCTAAGAAAAGCATGAAATATGGTTCACACTGAGCAATAACAACACGTTTATTGCTGAAGCACGCGTTCCATTTTTTGTGTGTTTGTTACTCTGACATTTAGGAAGCTTATGAATTCACAGCTGAAGGAAACTCGCCTCCATTCTTGTGTTTGTTTGTATGTTGTTAAACTGAACCACAGAATTAGTTACAGTTTTAAAATCACATATTGCTCAACACATCTGATCACACAGCACATTCCTCACTATGGAATCAGAATATAGCAAAGAACGACGAGTGAAAGTTCGATAAACAGGATCACAAACTGTTGTGGAACATCTTTTCTGTTGTGGAGTCAATTTAGAGTTTCTAGGTGAAATAAACAGCCTTTTCTGACATCCAAAATAAGAAAGTACACGTTTGTAAAAACACAACTAGAAACATATTCAGAGAAGTGTGTGTTTGTGTATCTGAGTGTGTGCACGATCACGTGGATATTTCATGTTTCAGGCATACCTAAAGCCTGTTTTTGCTTGTGTGTGTGTGTGTGTCACATACTCAAGGGTTTCTGCAGGGATTATAGTTTGATTGATGTTGAACCTTAAGATAAGTAAACAAAGGAGTCAGAGTGAATAGAAAGATATGGAAGCAGCCTGACAGTCGCTCTGTGATATGAAGAGAAAAAAAATAGCATTCGGTAGGTATTTCTGTGTTCTCACCTGTTGTACTAAAAAACACGCAAGCAGGAGTGACAGCTAGTTAGAAACAGAGAATCAGCATGTCGCTACAGGATATTCTCAGGGCTCAGTGAGGCACTGATGGACGGGCAGGAGGCGGGGAGAGGACAGTTACAAAAACACAGGGAGTGAAATGGGGAAAGACAGAGGGAAGAAGAGAAGAGACAAAACAAGAGGAGATGAAGAGAGAGAGGTTGTCCTGTTGGTGTGAAAGCAGCCAGTGAAGGAACATGAAGGAAAGAGGGACGTGGAGGGGTGGAGGTGAGGTGGAGGTGGGGTAGGGGCGTGAGGGAGAAAAGAGAACAAGACTGTTTGAAGCGAAAGCGAACAGAGACGGCCTTCATGGTGGAGCTAGTGAAAGGGATGCCCTCTCAACCCTCCTCTCTGAAGTGAATGTATGTATACACACACACACACACACACACACACACACACACACACACACACACACACACACACACACACACACACACACACACACACACACACACACACACACACAGAACTTCAGTTCTGGGTATTTTCTGAGGCGGAAAAAGACAACAAGTCCAAAACATGTGCACACCTCACCGAAGTTTCCCACCTGTGGAGTCGACTCAGTTATGATGTTATAAGTTAAAGATCGAGCATGTTTTTCTAAACCGAACAGGCATTTTCAGAGTGTATTTCATGCTTCCTACCTTTCTTTGAAGGCTTTCTCAGCCATGTCCCGAGCTGCTCTGCGGACCTCTTCTGGGACAGCATCTTTCTCAGCCTGGGAAACCTGGTGGACCTTGTGCCCTGCATCCAGGCGATAGGGGCCCCCTTTACCACCCAGACCTGCAGTGTCTCTGCCGCCTGCAGAGGAACCAACCAAAGTCTTATGGAGGCACTAAAAAAAATTCTAATTATGACTTGGAAACAATTATTTTACCCAAAGTTTCTCAAAACTACATCTGGATTCATTTTACTGCAATAACACACACACCATTAATGTTGAACCACTGGTCTGTGCAGTCATAAACCCAAAGATACTATATATTTTTATGGTAAAAGACTTATGATAAAGGCAGTTAAATTTCTGTAGATGAACTGATGGATTAACCGACTGATTGGGTGAGTTCTATTTCAATTGCGCCTGACTTCATCTGACTTGATGGTCGGCGAGATCTGCCGGTGACTGCAGGAGGAGTATAAAAAAAGCTGCTGTCAGGTCGGACACGTTCAACTTCGGGTGCCATGCGCGAATTCAAAACCACGGCTGACCTCCCTGTGTTTGCCTTTCATTTTCAAATCAGTTCAACTCCATTATATATATATAGCTAAATAGCACCAAATAACAACAGAAGTCACCTCAGGGCTCTGGAGACAGTGAGGTCCTCACAAACGGATCTTCCAACGACACAGATCATCCTATCATCATCAATGAGCAACATGCCAACACATTGAAATCCATCCAAGCTGTGAAACAGCAGCTGGTAGTTCATATAGGTCTGTGTGGAAAACCTGCAGCTGCTCTGTGGTTTGTATTTGAAGAATATGAGCGTTAACCTCGATATTTCAGTGTTGTGCTGAACCTGTACACAATGTTTATTCACCCAAACATGTTGTTCTGTAACGTTTTCAGACCAGACACAGTTTGTCTGACACATGAAATGAAATATTGGCATGTTTAATAGAAACATGGGCAGAGTGATGGGTTACAGTGGGGAAAGTCACATGGAACACCTGCTGGAGAGAAAATATTTTTCATTTCTTTCTGTTTTAATGAAAACTATAGACTTACGAAAAATATGAGAAAAATAATAAATACAATTTGGATCATTGTTATATTTCCACCGTTAGCATTTACAATGGATGTGGAGGGTGATCAGAGCGACATGATGTTAGTGACTACTAACACTAGTCACTGTTAGTGACTGTGCAAGGCGATTGTTAGGGAAATTTAATGAGTTTTTAGAGTGGGCTAAATTAAGGGATTAAGTTCACACAGCATCTCCTTGGTTAAAGGAAAGAGTGGCGTTTTTTGTAGGTGAGGAGGAAACTCCCTCTGTGTTAGATAAGCCAGTTAAGAGTCTCGGGAGATGGTACACGAGTGAGATGAGTGATGTTGAGCGAAGAGACGTTACTGAAGGTGTAGAAAGAATCGAGAAGTCAGGACTTCCGGGAGAGCTTAACAGTGGTGTTTACAGTTTGAGACGTGTTGCTGCCATTAAATTCAAAATGAGCATATATTCTTCATAAAACAAAATTTCTCTATTTCAACATTTGATGTTTTTGTCTATTTGGTCTATTTTCCATTAAATATTAGTTTACATGATTTGAAAATCATTGTATTCTGTTTTTATCTACAATTTATACAGCGTCACAACAGTTTTAGAAACGGGGTTGTACAATGACAAACTGCTAAACTGTACAGTGTGTCTGGTGACCAGATGTAAAACCTGAGCAGCAGAAGGAGCAGATCGATAAATTGGGAGCGATAACAACAGTAGATTACTGCTCTGAAGGTCTTAGATTAGAATTAAACACCACAGCATGCGTGTCGATCAAACTTCATACCAATCAGGACAAAGTAGTGTCTTCACAGAGGAGGTTCTTCTCCTCTCCCAAGTCAAGTGCACCCATTGTTTCACCGCTTTGATTACCCTTCCTCAAATTCACATGCATAGATTCTGGCAGCAGCCGTGTGCAGTTTTTACTACCAGCTTCACAGATAGAGGATCAGTGCCTTGCCTAAGGGCAGCAAAGCAGTTGCTGCGAGTATGCAGCACACCACTGCACAAATACACACCTCCTCACATCACGCCATCAGTCATAGTAATGTGTGTGTAAAATGTCATCACAGATTCAATCAGCATTTGGCGGATAGATGGAGGTTCTGCTTGTTGCTGACTCAGTAAAAGAACAGCTGTTACCTGTGCCTCCTGCCCACTGGTTTCCTCCCACATGAGGAGCGTTGTTGAGGTCGATCTTGCCATGTTTGGGGTCGGAGACATCCAGGCCGCTGTCCCTCTGGATGGTGATCTGAAGGGACAACAAACATTCAGCATGTAAAGTGCCGTGGACACATCGCCGGTCCATCACAGGGCCAACACAGAAAGACGGACAGAAACAGATCACATTCAAACCTACGAGAAATTTAGAATCACCAATTAACCTGCCATGCATGTTTTTGGACGGTGGGAGGAGCTCAGCTTTGTAAATAAATGTTACTGAACATGAGTAGCTCTTTCATTTTGTCAAAGTAGCTCTCAATGGAAAACAAAAGCTTGGTGACCCCTGATTTAAACTATTTGAGGAATCTAGTGTTATCAGAAAAGATGCGGTAATTCGACAATAACGGTGTTAAACTAGTACCTGGGAAAGGTTAAAAAGCAAACACAATGGGTGGGAAATGAGACAGTCATCACACTTCGCCATTAAAAGAGATTTATGAACTCTTTTTCTTTCCCAAGCTCACACAACTTCTCTTGAAGCCTCCTTGTTGCACCCTGATGTATTGAATTAGTATGCAAGAGCCATCAGAAAGCCCAAAGACTCTGCTACCTACCAAACAGTCAAAGCACTGACAGAACTAAAGGAGGTTTTTATCTCTAAGGTCTGAGGTCTTCATGGGATGGACAGAATGGGCTCTGTCTTTCTCTGCAGGGGAGGGATGGAGAGGGGAGGAGAGGAGGAGGCGCAGAGAGGTTTGGATGTTTAGGTCCAATCTCAATGGCACCATCAGAGCCAAAATCAGCATCCTGGCTCTCGTCGTGAGGCAGGGCGGCCGGCCAGAGTCTGGCAGGCATGACGGAGCGAGAGAGAAAGGGGCAGTTCAGTGGGAGACTAAGTGCATCCCCTGTGGTTCAGCTGCATTCTTACAAACTGCAGGAATCTGAATGGTATCTGTGGGGGATGAGGTTTTCTCGTAAACTGTGGACAGCTGTGAGTGCTGCTTTTGATTTTTCATTGGTCTGTTATGGTCTGAGCAGTTGGACAGAGACTTATCAGGACGGAGCAGCAGTTCAGTAGAGGAGGATCCCTCCCCTCCCCTCCCCTCCCCTCCCTTCTCTGTACTAACCCACCGTCCACACCTCCAACTGACACAGAGCAGCTCCGAGCTCAGCCCGTTCGTTCTCACACCTACATGAAGCTGCTGGGTCAGCACAGCTCTCTATATTTAGCTCAGATTAGGAGCTTTGGTCTGATACACTCCATGTCAGATTACACAGACAAGATAATACTCACTGTGTGAAGGAACACATACAGCCAGCCTACAATCCTGTTACCCATTAAAAACATTTGGTGCATCATGAAATGAAAAATACAACAAGGGAGACCCTAAACTGTTGAGCAGCTGAAATCCTACTTCAGGCAAAAATGGGACAACATTTCACTTCTGAAACTCTCCTCGGTTCCCAAACGTTGAGAGTGTTGTAAAAAGAAGAGGTGATGCAGCACAGTGGTAAACATGCCCCTGTACCAACTTTTAGGAGACGTGCTGCTGGCATCAAATTCAAAACGAGCATATGTTTTTTAATAAAACAATGACATTTCTCATTTTCAACATTTGATATGTTGTCTTTGGTCTATTTTCAATTAAATATGGGTTTACGTGATTTGCAAATCATTGCATTCTGTTTTTATTCCAACTCACAAATACTATCGGTATCTAAACCACAGGATCTAAATACGCAGCATGTGGAAGAAACAGTGTCCTACAAATATCCACAGACTCAGACTGATGCACAGTCGCAGCAGATCACATCTGAAGTCCAGTTGAGTTGGCTGCTGACATCAAAGAGCCACATGAGAAAAATCTTTACTGGCCATTCCTAACAGGACAGTGAGGCCAGTGGGGACAGTGAGGCCAGTGGGGACAGTGAGGACAGTGGGGACAGCGACGACAGCGACTACATTGGTGACAGCAGGGACAGTGAGGACAGCGAGGACAGAGGGTACAGTGGGGACAGTGGGAGGAGCTGCTTTGGTGATCAGTAGTGTCTCAAATGTAGCTCATTATACAACAAGTAGTTCCGACCCAGAGATCTGATTGGTCGACTGAACATTTGAAACGTGCTCAAATCAACATGACATCTCACGCTGCTCATCTCTAGAAATATCCCTCCGCCTCCTCACTGCGAATATATACCTGGAATTGAATTTCATATAACAAGCAATATAATGTTGTTTTTATTTGTTATAGGCCTATTAAATGTGACCCATTATGCGATATTGGGTCTCTTCTTTGTCGCTCCGATCACCCGTATCGTAACACCATGGATAGTCGTACACTTAAAATCCTCGCGGCGGTTAGCTTGACTGGTTTGGTTTTAACCAAGCGGTTACCAGCAGCGACGTCACCCGTTGGTTTGTGAACGGCCGATATGAAGCCTCGAGTTCAGAATTTGGCCGACGCCATCTTGCTACTCCCGAGTGGTTTGGAGCGGGTAGTGTTGCTATGTCGTTGCTAAGGGTCGGACTACTTCCTGGAGTAGTAAACATTGCATACATTACATTTGCTTCTACTGACGCAACTGATTGTTTCCAGTTGTTAGTCATAACCCATGTATTGCCATGGACACGGAGATCGCATTGACAAAAAGTTGAATATTTTGAGAGCGAATTGCCCGACAATATGAATACATTCAGATTACATATTTGATTTAGTTGGTAACTTGTTGTGTAATCAAAATATTAGAGAGGGTGCACTTTAACGTCATTCTTGGTGCGACAGCAACGCGGTCAGGACCGAGGCGCTTGCGTTAATTTAAACTCACTAACATCCCAAGCGTCTCATGAAGCTGTAAACCATCGGAGCAATGGAGAGCTGTGATACACAGAGAGACAAGCAGAGAGACCTTGGTGCCATAGCTCTGTGGTGAGGTAAAGGGTCAAAGGTCGGAGCCCTTTGCATCACCACAGCTCACCTCCACGAGCTCACCTCCACCATGTGACTGCTCTCCCATTACAGACTAATGCACAAGTGTCTGTGCATGTGTCCTACACCACATACAGCGAAACACCGCAAGAGAACACAAGCTGTGGCGCACACATGCCTGTTGGGAGAAGAGGGTGAGCACCTGATGCACAGGAATGTGACTTCAAAGGCTGAGCTGTACCGGCGAGACATATCAGTGTTTATGAATGTGATTTTGATCTCTCGATAAACACAGCACACGCGTCTGACAACACAGCACCACCTCCATCAGGTCGGGCATCCGCTGCACCCTGCTGTGCATCTCTGAAATCTGTTCATCTGAGCTGTCAGGACATCCTCAGCACCAGCCTGTTTCAGTAATCCACCCCTGTCATCACGCTGTATATAGACAAAACTCTCCTGCTGCTGACAGCATAACCCATGAATGCATCTTCATGCTGGTAATGGACTCTACTCTGGTTCTGTCAAATCCAGTAAGCGGGTGACTAATGTTCCACTTTGGACTGAAGAAAAATGATGAGTGATGCGTTACAACATGCGTCCATTTTGGGCTCCGAGGGGCCACACTCGACTCAGGTTCCTGGTCTGGAGATATGAGTCATTTGTGATGACTTGTGTGTCACATTTCAGTGTCCCAACTTCTCAATATTTTGTAATGATGATTTTTTTTTTGATGGCTTTAAATTAAGGGATTTAAAAAAAATGCTTCATCTATGTTTTAATTTCTGATATTGTACTTTGTATTTCCTATCATGTCTAGGAAGAATTTGGAAAATTGCATTCTAACAAATTCTATAGAAATGTATTATTATTATTATTATTATTATTATTATTATTATCTAAACTGCAAAGGGGCTTCAACTGTGAGTCATGTGACATAAATGGGAAGAATGAATGGGACTTTTGGCCTCTCTCCTCCCACAGCTCTATTACAATCTGATGAGAGTTGGTGAGCTGTTTGGTCAATGTCAGTTAAAATTGGTCAAACCACACACAGAGCTGTTTGAGAAAAATAAGAGTTCCAACTTTTTAAATTAAAAAATGTCAGACTTCCTTGCTCCAAACAAAAGCCAATATTATGTCCACCAGTGACGTCACAGACAACGTGAAAATGCCTTTTAAACCCCAGAGGTGTTTGTTGCTGTGTTGTCGTTGCGCCTGGTCACGGTGGTAATAATCTCACGAGGGCACCTCAACCCTGAGACACAGAAATGGAAGAAGAGGAGAGCGAGGGCGGTGCAGTGGAGAAAACATGAGTTTTATGACTGTGGGAATCAATGTCTTCACCCCTCCCTCCGCTCCTTCTTTTGTTTTTTCACCCAGTGTCTCTCCGTCTCTCATCTGCGGTCCACGCCTTGTCTTGTAGGATTAATAGCCTCATAAATTTCTGATTCTGTCTATAGACGCCTAAAGAGTGATTTAGGAGTGATGCTATTGTGTGTGTGTGTGTGTGTGTGTGTGTGTGTGTGTGTGTGTGTGTGTGTGTGTAAGTACGTGCCTGTACATGACTGTTTGAACATGGGTATGAGTGATTCACAGCCTGTATTGTTGTGTATTTTTGAATGTGTTTGTGAAAGTGCGTGGAAACTAAAATGTAGTAATTTGGACTTGAATCATTATAGACTGTGTGTGATGATGTAACAAGGCCTGTTATTTGTTCAGTCCTGTCAACTCAATTCAGTTTTATTTCTACAGTCCATCATGACACAAATTTGCCTCAACATCCCTCACAATCTGTACTCCATCAACACCCTCTGTCCTTCGATTAATCTGTATAAGAACTTCCCCAAAAAGTCTTGAAGTGGTTATGAATATGAGGAATCTGGGGAGAGATGCCTCTTCCAGGACAGACAGACATGCAAAAGATGTTGTGTTATAAAAATGTAATTTGCTTCTTTCAAGGTTACTGTTAACAACTGTTGTTTGAACATGACAGCAGAAGTCTGCAAGGCACTTCTGCAGATGATTTGAACTTTTAAGAAGTAAGCATGCATATATAAACGTATGAGTGAAGTGATGAGGTATCTTCAGAGAGGAAAAAGCGGGGAAATAATGGCAGGTGGCCAAACATACCACTAAACAAAAAAAGAAAAAAACAAAACAGACACAGAGTTATTAAGACAAAAAAGTTGTACAATTCAGTGTCAGACTGAGCTGCTCTCATTGTGGTTACTTGGATACTGTGGTTACCTGCTGACACTACTTGGCACCAGATAGATGATGACTGATGTCTCCTGACCTACTATCATTGAAGACCCGACTGTCTCACACACTCCCACCACATGATCTTTGCTAATTAAACCTGTTAATCACCCCTGACATACGTAAGTAAAACTGTTAGCAGAAAGATTTCCTCGTTTTTTTTATACGTTGGTCAAAAGCATGATTGTTACATGCTTTCAGTGTGTAATAAAAACAAGGTATTTGGCAAGGCTTGTATATGTGAAATGAGCAAACAGGTAAACTCGTATGGAGCTGTCGTGTGTAAACAGTTTGGTAAAGCAGCAGATATACAGACAGTCTTTTAGGCTGTAGTATGTTTAAATACAGTAGAGCCACTGTTGTTTGCAGAGAGCTAACACAGAGCACAGCGAGAGTCTGTGGAAGTCTGACCTACAGTGGACTCAAGGTGCCCCATCAAACAAGACATGACTGCAGAGGAATCTAGGCCAGAGAGAGGCGCTGTGTGTTTTGCAGGTGTGCAGGTGTATGGGAGTGTGTGTCTGTTAATGACTAAAATATATTTTAAACCCAGTCGTAATAGTCATGTAATATCTTATGCAGCAGCCAGTGTAAAAAACAGTAAAAGTGATGGCTTTTCTTTCCCAAATAAGTTAACAAAACTCTACTTATGTACTATTTCACATTTAAGAATCTCTAAATCATGTTTGGATGTTGAGAGAGAAGTGAATCATCCGGCTGGATGATAACTCTCCTTGGTTTTTCTCATTTCAGCACGTTACGTCTTCTGTCTCAGTGCATTGTGAACTAAACACAGATGTGCAGATAATGCCTGCTGCATCTAGAAGGCCACGCAATCTGAAGAATGTCGCTGTCTGTGTGTGTGTGTGTGTGTGTGGGCACCTTAACAATGCTGTCTCAGTGCTGCGGTCTGAATGTTCTGACCCACGCTGAGGGTCAAACCTATTGCATCATCAGCACAATGTCCATTCATTCATTCACACCCACCCTCGTTGCAGGGTCATAAATCATGGACTGGAAAATATTACGATTACCATGAAATCAGGAATGTTTCCACAGCTAATATATTTTTGAGTGGGGCAAGTACACAGAGGGGCATCCAGTTTAGATTCTGTTGACAGGAGTTACTTTTAAAGTAGCACTGCCCCTCAGTGGTGTTAAGAGGAACTGCAGGTTGAGAGCATTTAAATTATTCCTTTTGAAACCGAGTTGTGATATTACCTGTACGGGTCTGCCATCCTCTCCCCCGATCATATTCCTCCACTCCATCAGTGAGCGCTGCAGGGTGTCCAGTCCTGTCTCCCAGAGCCGGATGTACCCGCCCATATCCACCGTGACCACGCCCCCGGAACCGAGAGCAGCCATTAGCACATCTGACTCTGACACCTTGGACAACCAGCTGGTGTACGGTGACACAGTCATTGACCTGCCGATAAAAACATGGAGGAAAGTCATCAGAGGGGCAACGATGTGCATTTCTATTCTTACACTGATAAACTGGGCCTAGGGTTAAGTTGTCATAAAACACACACGAGGAGGACAACCTTTGATTTAGATGGACAGGTAAAAAGGACTGGTTTACACATTTTACTGGTATTGATGGTTAAGCATTCTAATTCATCAAAAGTCAGTTTCAAATGATTATTCTGCAAGTTTAATCACATAATAGTGAAAAATACAGGAAGATTTCTTTAGTTCTCAGTGCAGTTTTGTCTTTGACCACAAGGTGGTGGTAGAGGATGTAAAATCCTGTTCTAAAGAATCGCACAGGGAGAAAACACACTGCTGTTTACCTTGGGACAGGAATGTATTTGACGTTCTTGGCGGACAGATCAGTCACCTCCAGGTACGCTGCAGTCAGTGGAGGTGTGACATCTGAGTGACAAAGAAAACCGTGTTTACACACAAAATACAGTCCTCTGTCATGATGTAAACAAAACTCATTTATATAATCTGAACTCTGACCTTTGGGGTAGACCTCTTTCAGAGGCACCCTGTTGGGTGGGAGGGCTCGGACCACCTGATTGGCCGAGAGCAGACTGACACAATTCTCCCGTTTGGGAGAGCCGCTCCGAAGCCCACCTCTGAGGAACATGTGAGACCCGCTCTCGGTGCTCTTCATCTCTGATAGGTCGACGGGCCTCTTAAAGCTGTACACCTCATTAGGGGACTGGTCAAGAAAAGACATCAAGTGGAAAATGTCCCCACTTCAGCATCAGTCAAACAGCAGTGTAGCCTCGTTATAAGCACATTCATATTTATCAGTTTAGCTTGAGCACCCGCATCAGAGAACCTCATTCAAGCCAGCTCTCAGCTTTCATTCATGTTCTCCACCCACTTGATTGTTTTTCATGCATACATTAGGCTGAGAGAAAGGAACTACAGTTCTGCCACTTCACTGCTTGTTTATTAGAGAAGACCCACATATTAATATCTGCTCAGGACTCGACTTTGACCAGTAAATGAAAATCCATTTTACCACAGCGCAAAAGAGTTCAACACTCACCTACCTCGCTGCTCCATGAAGGTGGGCGAGAAAAACGTTAAACTTGGTGGCTTTAAATTACGGAGGAAAATATTGAAGCTTGGATAACCTCACTTAAACTTCTACTGAACTGCAGATGTCTCATATTTTGCCTAATATTCTGTGCACATAATGGTGTCCTCCCTTTGAACAGAGCAGATACTATCAGCGGACATCTGAAACTCATCGTTGCCTAATGCAGCTTTAATGTCACAGGATTGGTCCATTTTAAAAACACGCTCAAAGTGGACCCACACTTTTTCACCACACCCTCTGATGATCTCACCATGAGGTCTGGGAAGCCCACAACCACCCGTGCAAAGGAGCCGGTGTCAGTCAGAACCCGGTTTGGAGACGTGATCTTCTGGTCCAGAGCCGCACTGAGGTTCTCATTGGGGAGCTGCTCACATGATAGCATCTGGGGTTCAGACACATCGGCTGGGATGATGGGAGCACAGAAGGTTCAGTAAGGAACAGAGAAAAAAAACAAGAAAAAAATATATACAATAAAGATGTCAATGTACCAGACTGTCGTGCATCTTTCATGTAAGGGATCAAATAAGACTGTCTCCAATATCAGTGACATCACTGCAGAACCCCTGTTAGGAGCTCATATATTACTTCTTTAGATTACAATTAAGTAACTGCGCCTCCCTTTGAAATTGCTATATTCATGACTTATGACCCTTATGGACTGATTCAGTTGCATCATAACTCATGACTTCACATTTTGCTCTCACTACCTTTGACATGGAGTAACATGAATGTTTGGTATTGATTGATACATGCACGGTTCCTTTGATTTCTGGTTTGACTCGAGGCCAGCCGACAGATGAAGTACGACGTCAGATGGCTGACCGGGGCGTCGTTTATTTCTCTGAATGTCTGTCTGAATGGTTTGGTAATGGCGCTGACATCATGTCTTTCACAGGTGAAACAAAGCAGCAGGATAGAAACCCTGCCAAGTGTTGTGAGCCGTGTCCATATATAACGCACACATATATATATATATATATATATATATATAAAACATATAAATATATATATATATATATATATACCACAAATACCTGAGCTGGCTCCATGGCCTGAGCTGACTGAGTCTTCACTGATGCTGTGGAGCTGACACACCCCAGAGTCTTCAGCAGCCATGTGCATTGGCTTGGTCAGCAGGAACTTCCTATTTAGTCAAACATAAAGTTTGTGACATTATAATTCCACCCAAAGAGACTTCGGGAGAGATTTGAGATCCGTCACTTACTTGTTGGTGTTGTTCTCCAGCAGCAGCCAGCGGTCCTCTGCCACCAGGAAGACAGACTTCAGGTTGATGGGAAGGGAGATGGAGTGAACCCGGCCCTCCAGCACATCCAGCACATCCAGCTGGTTGCTGCGCACACAAACACAGAGATCAGCGACCGACCCCACAGTGTGACTGAAACTGTAGTTTAGATCTGAGCAGCTCACCCGTTCTCCTTGTAGAAGAGAAGCCAGTTTTTGTGGGCAAAGTCTCGACACATTTTATGTCCTCCCTGCAAACAACAACGAGTGCACACAACACGTGAACTTCCAGCACTGCTTTGGAATGATCTGTTGCAGTGTTTTCCATAGGTTGAGAATTTACTTTATCTTTAATGAAACTGCTGCTCTACCTTGGCAGGATGCCCAAGTAAAGTATATTTATGGGAAACACTGTGTAGAGTAAATATTCTTCAATATGTAGATATACCAGATATGTAAAGTGTAAATGTTTACCAGTCCGTGTGTAAAACGGACAAACAAGACACGTCTTGAATGAACAGAGAGGAAGATTCCTGAGTGTTTGTGAGACACGGGCCGATTTCCTTTTTTCCTCTGAAGACAGTGAAAGCTCTCACCTGCTGCTCCTTACTGCTCCACCAGTTTGAAGCTCTGGTGGCAGGCTGGTCACCATCTGGGGACAGTAAGAGTCTCCGCACGGCGCCTGTGACCATGTCCAAATGGATCACTGTGTTACTCTGACAGAGAGACACATGGGACAGACAGAGAGATGAATGAAGGCTGCAGAATACAACTGAACAAGCTGTTACAACATTTAAATGGGCTCGTACCTCCAGAAAATACACATTGATATAGTATGTTCATCATTATGTTACAAACAACACATGAATGACGACTGAATGACATACAGCATACAGAGGGTATAGATAATAACAGCACATTTGAGATGTGAGGCTTCAGTGCATTCTAACATCATTTGAACAGTTTTGGAAATATCTTAAGCTCGTTAAACCAAACAGGTGATGGTGCCAGTGTCTCCCTTTGTTTATTTATATGAGCGACTTCTCTGCACTTTCTCATGACATCAGAATATGGTAGGTAGGTAGGTATATACTTTATTAATCCCCGAGGGGAATTTTTTTTTTTTTTCCTTTAAAAAAAAAAAAAAAAAAAAAAAATTATAACATCAGGACTCTTGTTAAGTACAAAGCGTTTAGCGTTTTTAATCACTGCCATAGTGTTAGAGTGTGCACGGTTGTAGAGGCATGGTTGTGGCATGGATAACATTCTTCTATCACTTTTTTAAATCATATGGGGACAGCGACTCGTTCACCTTGTGGCTCTGATGTCCTGCTAAATAAAATCAATGTGAACACTGCACTCAGAGTTAATTCAATTCAAAGACAAACATATCTTCTGTATGACAGTCTGAGCTTGTGTGCAGGATATCTCTCAATGTGTGTGTGTGTGTGTGTGTGTGTGTGTGTGTGTGTGTGTGTGTGTTGGATGAACTGTGCAAAAGGCTTTCGTTGGTGACGCACAAAGCTTCATCTTCAATTGAGTTTTATGAGAAGGAGCCACGGGGGAGCTGGCCCGGACCCCGGCTACCCTGCTTCACACTAATGGTTTCCTTATGGCCTCCCATTCCTGACATACACTGCTATACTGAGGACCGGTGGAGCTATTCAGAGAGGGCAAACCCCATTTCCTGGTTGTAAACATATACTGCCATTCGAGGGACGAGGTACATGGGAGAGCACGTGTGCACGTCCTGTATGTGGATGTGTCCTCTCAGATTGTGTGTACGTGAGTGATGTATGTGTATCTGTGTTTGTTTTTACATGTCAGTGAATGCAGCATTTTCATGTCTGTAAATGCATTCTTTGGTATTTGCATGAAATGCAGTAATGTGTGAATGCCTAATGTAAGTGGCCGTCTGTGTGTGTGTGTGTGTGTGTGTGTGTGTGTGTGTGTGTGTGTGTGTGTGTGTGTGTGTGTGTGTGTGTGTGTGTGTGTGTGTGTGTGTGTGTGTCTGTGTGATGGTTTGCCTGGAAGGCCAATGACCTGCCTATGAACTTCATGTTGTCTGGACCTCTTCATTTTCAGGCAGACGTAACGTGATCCATCACCACGATATTTTTAGAAGTCCTCATCCTAATATGCAGCAGCTGTATAAGTGTTCTGGTTGGAGAAACATGTATTGTTCTTGTCTTACGCTCAGCTGTCATAGGCCAGGGTCTTATGGGGTAAGAGAGATTCAATGGCAAATGAGCGCTAACCACCAGCCATTTTAAGAAACAGACTTATGCACAGCTATTTTAAACCTGTGAAGAATGTGTGGTTGTCCTCTGGAACATAAAACGTTTCAATAACAGTTCTGTGGAAGTGACACGTTACTGGTCTGTAAACAGGGACATGAGACAAAAGAGAGTGGACTGTGATTTCTTCACGGTAACTGTATAGGTGTCTTGTTTAAATAAATAAAACCGAAGCTACTTCAAAACATTTTATTTTCAGTGCCTTAGCTGTGTGATCACTTGTTTACTCTCTACACTCTTAAAGGTGCCCTGTAATGAATTTGACCACGAGAGGCGCTGTACAGCAGCGTTGTGATGAATGACACATTTTTTATTACACATTTATATCAGCTGCAGAAAGCAGTGATGGTTATATTAGACCCAAATTCACAGCAAGGATTTATGGGTCAGCATCGTGGGAGACTCAACCAATCTCTCACACAGCCTCTTCAGCCTCCTGCCTTCTGGGAGGAGGTACCGCAGCCTCCGTGCAGCTCCTCCAGACTGAGGAACAGCTTCGCCCATGAGGCGATGCTGAACTCTCCTCCCTCTCTTGATTGCCCCATAAAGTCTGAACTTTTGCACTATGGACCCATATTTGCACTACGTTGTCTGTTTTCTTGTTTTTTGTTGTTGCATATTTGTGCTTTTCTTGTTTTGTCTTTTTATTTTGCACACCGTGGGACTGTGAGAAGCAGTTTTTCGATCTGTATGTCATATGGTGGATTAACATTAAAGAAGTTGCACACTTCATTGGGAGTTGTTCCCAGGTTTTAGATCTTAATTGACGCAGACCTTGGACTGATTTTGAAACTATTGAAGCAGCCTTCAATCAATTGGCATTGACCACCATATGACGTATGTTTTGCGATGATTTAGAAAAAAGGTAGCCATTGTTCTTGCTCTGGCTTCAATTCCTTGATATTCGCTGGATGGTAATAGTTCGTATCACTTCAAGTGGCTCAACCACCGCCGCCATTGTCAGAAAACAATTAAGATACATCACACTCAGCCACCCTCTTTCGTCCCTGATTGGTCCACCCGTCCAAACCGACCTTCACCACTGACTTGATGGTGATGGTAATGCCTCAATAAAATACTTTTAAACAAAAAGCATCGATGTCTATTGGGCCAACAATATCAAAATAATTATCTTTTAAAGCTGGTAACACATGCATATGCACGGTAAACAGAGAATTTGTCCACTACTTTAAATATTGTTATAAAAAAGAAAAGAAAATTATGAATGAGGTTTTGGGAGTTTAAACTGGAACCATCAGAGCCCTTCTCTTGGTTTGGAAATTTAACTGCTGCTTTAAAACTGACTCCAAGCTGCTTGATGACGACATACAGTTATAAAAACGTACAAGAAGCCTGACCAAAACTGGCAAAAAACTTTACACGTTTCACCTGCAACTGTTTCGGGGCTAAGTTTGACTTTCCAAGATGTGAGCAAGACAACTGTTGCAGCTGCTAAGAAATCCCAGGTTACAACAGACACCTCCCACACCGCACTGCAGCTGATCTTTAAATCAGTGGAAGTCAATGCATTTAACGTGATTTAATCAGTGTGACTGTTTAGACAAACAAGATCATTTTGTGTGTGTGTGTGTGTGTGTGTGTGTGTGTGCCAACCTGTTCCTCGTGCAGCACCACCTGTCCATCCAGAGGACTCCCAAGTGGAGCGACGGTAACAAAGGGCTGCCAGACACCGCTGATGGTCCTGGGGAAGACGTCGTAAAGCTCCACACACTGAATTGTCTCCCCGCGCTCCTTCATGGAGTACACGGACACCGGGTTACACGTGGCCACGTACAGCGTGTCTGCCAACACAAACAGATGTCAGATTGTAACTACTTCTGTAAATTCAGCCATTACTGCTCACAGATCTCCGGGGTGTTATGTAGAAGCCACGGAAGCCATTCTATTTGAGTGTCTGAATTATAAGGGGTATAAATGTGCCTTTTATATTCCATAATGGAAATATCTTCATGGCATAAATTATTCTCTAAATGTGTGAATCCATTTTTTACTAATTCATGTTAATTGCATTTTGTGTTTGTGATCAGTATAATTTAATTTGTTGTATTTTATCTAACGCACAGGTCCACATTGTTTGAAAATCCTCCTCCTCTGTTTTCATCCTTTACTTGAATGGTGTTTCTCAGTCGCCAGGATTCGTCCGAACAACGACGAATCCAAACAAGGAACTCTCAGAGGTTTGGAAAGACTCCTTCAAAGCACTCGGAGAACCCCTCACAAGAAAGTCTAGTGAGTGTGCACGTGCGTGTCGTTGTTCTTTCTCTTCATTTTAACAGTAAAATGCAACCAAGCAAAACATTATCGCCACCCACTGTTGTGTTATTTCAGGTGTGCGTCATTGAAATGGTTTCGAAAGTGCAGTTCACAAACCAATAGACGGGTTGCTGTCTGGATACAAGTGGTACATCCTTGAAAACTCTCTAAACAAGGACTGGTTCCTTGGTAGCATTTCGAAGAGTCTTAGACATCTAAACAGTTCTTTAAGAAAATTGATAACGCGGCATCCTAGAAATGCAGTCCACCAAAGACCCATCTTTGAGACTGAGAAACACGCATGTGATTAGCGTGCAGCAGCTGTGCGCCTATACGCTAGTCTTGGCAATGTCCTTTGTTAATATCTCTTCCCTATCTATTTCATCTGCAGCTCTTTCACCATTCTGTCGTTATACACTTCATCCGCTGGATCCTCTAAAGTTCCCCAAAATGCCCATAAAACTTGAAACCAGAGACCTGACAATGTATGGTATGAGTTTGTAGAGTGTGAGTGTGAGTGTGTGTGTGTGTGTGTGTGTGTACCATCTTTGGTGGTGACATCGCAGATGATGTTAACTTCATTCATGGGAATCTGCCAGTGGGCTTTCTCCTCGCTGAAACTCAAAGCCCTGCTCTCCTGTCTGTTGCAGGGGTAACTCTGGACCCGCAGAAACACAGGACCCTGGAAACACAAGTCACATCAGCACACACACTCACAAAGTATGGAACCAACCCGGGTGTTTCATGTTTATGCTTGAAAGTGTGTGTTACAGTCACTCGGTCACAAAGCTGCTTTTGTTTTGCTACTGAGGGTGCAGAAAGCTGCATGTCAAACTGACTAAAAGGGGTGAATGTGATACTCAAAATATATCTTGTGTGGCAACTAGCATGCATCCCTCTCAAGCAGAGCAGCAGCTGTGGTCAGTTGTAATTCAAATGTCGGTAACAATGGATCTCAAATGTGACTAGTTTTCATGATGGATAAAAAGGATCACAGTTTCAATAGAAACGTCTGAAAGCAGCAGAGCGTCCATATGATCAGTCATAGTTTAGCAACAATATAGTGAATGTGACATATGGAGTTGTTTCACATGTTCATGGAGACATCTTTTGTAAATCTTAAAACCTGGTTAGAGTCTATTGCAACTGACGTAAAGTCAATCACAGTGACTTCTGTTGACATAAAACTATGACTCTAAATGGACTACCGCTATTTAGTTGCTCATCTACCATACATGAGAGATGTGTTCTATCTGTACTTGTGAACTTTTCATTGAGTAAATCTGCTTGTTTTCCTTGCGTGTTTACCTTGATGTCGATGGGGTGCATCTCAGTGGGACAGAGCAGTTTGCGGCGAGCGTTGCCACCTTGGTTTATGGTCCAGTAGCCTGTCATCCTGACCTCCGGCAGGGGCAACCTAAAGATCGAAGGTCACATGGTGACAACTGCCTCATACGTTTTGAAGAATCCCTGAGATATAAATATATTAAGTTGAGTGTCGGTGCCAGCAAACTGCATGTGGCTTTTTTCTGTGCGCGCCTATTTTTCATTTAGGAAAATGATGGGTGTAACCATTTTTGAATGCCAACATAAATCAAACTTATCCTATTCCAGGACTCCACATCGCTGCAATAAAGTAATTTCACATGGACGCTTTATTCTGCTGCGAGCTGGATTTTAGAAAACAAAGGCTTTAATTTGATCTCACTGCCTCTAAAGAAGGTAAAGCCACTGTATGCAGGACACGTTTCTATGTGTGTGTTTGAATCCCTGCTCAGCTTGTTGTGTCTGACCAGATGTTGACTGGTCTTCCCATGAATCATAGCTGGACTGAGGCCACAGGCTTATTGGCTGCAGGTGGGATTAAAGATGCAGCATAACCACAAAACACAGACATTCCAACGGGATTGAAGGAAAAGTTCGAGGATAGACGGTCTTCCAACCATAAATACTTCTATAAATAGAAAAGCAATGAGACACAGAAGAGACACTGTTTCTTGTTTTCCATGTCCAAAATTGGAAATCAAGAGACTAAATATTTGCTTTTATGTACACAAGATGTGGGTAAAGCAGCTATTCTGAAATAAACTGTTCAAGATGGGACTTCAATCAGTGAAACATGGAACCCAACAGTTCCACTAAACTTGGATGATGTCAGTAAACATCATGGAGCAGGTCATCTATATAATAAGGAAAATACTTGTTTCTGCCCTGCTTGGTTTTACTTGTTAAAACTTTATGAATCTGAATTTATAAAAGTGATACTTCAAAATAAAACCACAGGAGACAGGAGAAACAAATGTTTTCCTTTATTTAAAGACAAAGCTGTACATAATGTGACAATGTAGTAGATAAAAGAATAGTATCTTTTTTTTATATGGATATAAAAAGATGAGGTATGTAAATGATGTGAATATCTATTCTATAAAACTTCAGGAAGCAGTGAGAAGACTTCATGGAAGTCTCACAGTTTGATCCAGTCTGAAACCAGTCATACAGCTGGAGGCTACATCAGACAGATTCAAGCATTTCAGGATTTCATGGCCAACAGTCACAAATACTTTAGAATCAGTAAATGACGTCGGACCTGAACGCTCTCAGCAGGGAGGCGACGACAGCTATCACTGACCGTCCACAAACCACTCTCTGTTGACAAGCTTCTGGACAGTTTCTTTTAATGAAGTCAGTTTCAAAACTAATATCAAAAAACATTTAAATAAAGAGGATCAATGTTGAAACCTCTGATGGTGAAAAAGTGATCACAAATTAACGATAATTAAAACTAATTCAGCAAAAGCAATGCAGACTTCATTCTGTTTTGTGATGCTAAATGAAGTTGGTCATGTCTTATTATTCCATTATCTTTTAAGATAATGTTCAAGAAAAATAGCATCTACAGCTTCTGATAAGTTAAAATTAATACTTATATTAATATTTTCAAACTCCTGACAGATTTCCAGTAGTGACCTCTGTAAAGAGTTAAACTAGCAAGAAAAAGGGTTCTCCAGTGGGGATTACTGAGAGCGTACCAGAGTATCAGTCTGTTTGCAGTGTCTGTCCTCTCTGAAGGAACGATCAGCAGACCTCAGCTAGCATCATGTGAAGTCTGATAGCCTTCAAGCGTGACCTGCTCCATCACTGATTCATTGACAAGTACTCTTAGTGAATTTTAGTCCATCTGGTTCTCATCAGAAATGAAAATATACAAGATGGACTTTTGCCTGTGGAGCCCACTGCTGAGGCTCTGCCCTATTTTAATTGTAATCAGATTTATAACAAAGCTTCTCTGACTTCCTCACTGATTGGTCTCTCTGACTGTGTGACAATTTGACACGGTAACTGTGGTGCTTGAAAAAAGTTTCCATGTTTCTGCATGAATATGATCTAAAACATCATCAGATTTTCCCTAAAGTCCAAAAGTGAGAACATTATATCACACCTGGTCATTTATCTACTGAGGCAGAGGATCGTATTGTATATTATTTGGGACAGGAAAGAGTACGTGAACATCCAGGACTAGCGCTTAATATGAAGGTGAAATTAGAGTTTGGTGTTTTCAGTCAATGGGATGATAATCGTGTGTGAGTGGACGCTCTGTGTTATTTAAAGAACGGGTCTTATTAAAAAGTCTGATCTTCACAACATGTTTGTGGAAGACAGACTGTGTACAAATGGAAAAAAGTCAAGACCACTCCCAAGGAGTGGTCAACCAACACAGATCACATGAAGAGCATGGCGTGGAATAGTCCACGAGGTCCCAAAGGAACCCAGGATAACTTCTAACCAACTGAAGGCTTTTCTCACACTGAATAATGTAAAGGTCCAATGCTGTGTTCTAAATAGCCTACTTGTGTACTGACACTCACTATTTTGAGTGCATAAGTACATTCACACTGTCCAGTACAGAAACACGCAGCGCTCTACAAGTACCAGCATGATGCACTTAAAACGGTCTAGAAAAGAAGTGTGAAACGCTGGACACTGTCCACCCTCAACAGTCGCCATCCTGGCTATGTAGAGAAAGGGACGGGGCCACCGATATAAATCATTTTCAAATTAAGGCTTCTGAGGAAGCTGCAGAGAGTTTCTCTACTGCTGTTGGACATCAGTGTGTTTACTGAGTGTGTTAAACAGAGGGCAAGAAAACACGTTGATTTCGAGATAAAATAATTAAAGCTGCAGATATTTTGGCGGTGATGTGTTCACATGTTGAGGTTATTTCCGGTCGTTGCAGTACATCAGTGTGGGATTTGAAACAACACAACCCTGTCAAAGCTCCTGCACTACACGAGAGTCCTAACATGTGAGAGTCCTATCGGTTAGTGCACCGAGGGCAGTGTGTCATTTGGAACATCGCACGAGTCCACCATCAGAATAACAATGAACAACAATGGTGTGCATGACACGGTTCCAAAAGAGAAAGTCTCCAAAAAGGGCATTGCAGACTGTTTGCAGTTTGCTAAAGATCACATGAACAAGCCAGAAAGCTGTTGTACAAACGCTTTGTGGAAGCAGGAGACCAAAATAGAATCCTGGTTCAAATGAAAACGTTATGTTTGGAAAAAGGAAAATACTGCACTCCAGCGCAAGAGCCTTGTCCCATGTGTGAAACATGGTGGTGGTATCATGGATTAGGCCTGTTTTGCTGCATCTGGACCAGGACGGCTTGTCATCATTGCAGGAATAAAACATTTTTAAATATACAGGCAAATTGGGAGGGAAATGTCAGGATATCTGTCCATGAAGTGAATTCCTAGAGAAAGTGGGTCAAACAGCGACATAATTGGATTCCCTTTATCTAATTTTAGGATTTGTAAAAAAAAATAATCTGATGATGTTTTTGGTCATATTTATGTAGAAATATAGAAAATTCTTAAGGCTTCACAAACTTTCACACACCACTGTGTGTGCTTTGATGTACCTTTAGTGTGTGTGTGTGTGTGTGTGTGTGTGTGTGTGTGTGTCCTCCTAATTAATGCCTTGTGCTCCTGATGCCTTACTCCTTAGCCAGTTTGACAGATGTGGGCTTGGCTCCAATGGGAATCCCGTGCTTGTGCAGCGCTTCGATCAGAACCTCCCTCGTGTCTTTGTTGTACGAGTCGAAGTCGAAGACATTCCGCACCACGTTGGCCAAACCCTCGTTGGGAAATTTCTGGATGCACGTAGAGGGGAGCAGGAAAAAGAGGGAGGGTTGAGGGATGCAAGGGAAAAGGGCAGAAGAGAGGGAGAAGTTAAAGTTAGGGAAGGGTAGAAGTAGGAAGGTTAATTGGAAAAAGGAAGAATAAAGCAAAAGGAGGGCCACAGGAAAGAAGGGAGCAGAGAGTTACAGAAAGGCCAGACAGACGGAGAATAGTGGGCCAGATGAAAAGGAGATAAGAGAAATGGATTAAAAGAGGAGGTGGGGTGACAGATGAGATAAGAATAGAAAAAGAAACAGAGGAGAAGGAGTAAAGAGGGTCAGAGGAGGAAAGAACATTAATATGGTTTCAAATTCCTCAACAGGGGTCAATGCAGGGACAGTGTGGAATAAGTTATCTCTTCTCTGGACTCACTGTGGGGCATGTTTATTGTGTCCTTCATGTAGTTGTTATATTGACAGAGTACATTTTCTGTGTTTGACAGTAGGTATGGTGGTACATGCCCTGACGTTACTGTCAACCCAGGAGCAACACTGTGAATGTCTGTCTGATTTAGCTATTATTAAAAGTGTAGGTGAGCCCCTGTGAGCAGGGTAGAAGTGAAAACCATTTAGTCCTAAATGTCGCAATATCGTCTTATAGCCCACTGTTTTCACAGAGATCTGAACTGGGCAAGTTTTTATGTTGTTGTCAATTCATGTGGGATATCGTTCATGCTGTGTGATGTGTTCTGTGCCAAAATTGTGGAACTTTGTAAAAAATCCGAGCACCTTCTCAATTGAACGATTTAATGACTTTCTCAACAAAATGATCTCGGCTTTACCTCCAATAACAGGATGTGCTGCTTCTCTCCACTCCATATCACTGTAAACTGAGTGTCTCTGTGTTCTACTATTGCTAATTAAACAAAACAGTGTTCAGACACTACTCTCAATAACGCTAACTTTAAACAGACTTTCTCGGTATTTTGCACAATTTTAAAGGCGAAACAAGCGCCCCTGCTGAGGCTTGAAACTGTTTGTGTGCACAAGATGCCTGACAATGATTTTTTTTGGTTCCTTGAGAAATGTCTGTTTTTCTCTTTGTACATACTATTTGTTGTTTTTCTACAAAACTAATATCCAGCCACAGTTCTGAATACATTTTCAAACTATTAGATACTAAAAATAGATAAACTGAAAATGGACATAAAAAGTTGCAGCCATGAATGTGACCCAATCCTTCACGTCAAGCTTACATCACTGTAACAGCACTACATCTACAGCGCTGGAGTGAGCAATCTTCTTTATAGAAGCTGTAATTGAATGCTTGTGTATATTTTTAAGACGATACAATACATATCCTGACTTACGTATTGGATCTTGAGACATTATTAGGATCATAATTGCACTTTCACATATTACGGTGTATTTAAACAGTCCTATAAATTGTGTTCACAATCAATGCCAGCCTGACCCGAGCACATCACAGCTGAATGTGTAGAGCACTGGGTTCAATCGATCAGGGTTCCCTGTTACCGCAAAGCTGCAATTATGAGCCAAAGGTCCGATGGTAATTAGGGTTTACATCGGCTGAGGCCTCAGAAGAAGCAGCTAAATCATTCTCTGTCTGTCCCACTCCTGCAGGTATCAATAATGGTGCTGATGGATGACAGAACTGGGTGGCCAGTGGGGAAATCAAGCATGAGGGCTTTTCCCTGGGCACTGAATTATTGATGTACAGGAGTGGAAGCCAGAATCCTAATTCCAGTCTTCTCGGAGTCCAGCTATTCTGGTCTCTCATCGTTATATTTTTCCTTTCTCTTCCGAAGACGTAAAGACCACAAGGAGACACGACGACGTGGTATCTCTGATTAATTAAATGCACAGGAAATAAGCATGTTTGTACCGCTGCATGAAGCCACTGACACAAACAAGCCATGTTTTTTTCCTTTTCCAAGTGTTGTCAATGGTAAACAGCATCTTCTATCTGATGAGGGTGATGGAAGAGGTGAAGAGGTGAAGAGGGGGAAACAGTTAGTGTAAACAGCATGTTTAGACTGACCAGGGCACTGTGGTTCATCTGAAGAAGGATGGAGCTGTTTACTATTTAAATAAAACCACTGTGGCAAAGCAATGAAACATAATCAAATTGTGGTAACCAATGGGATCGAGTTTTGTTTTGAAACTAAACTCTTCAATGTTCCATTACAAATAACTTGTTTTCCACTGAAGAGACTTTACATGCAGATTAAATGAAAAAGAATCCAACAGTGTCAAAAATGTTGCTTTCATGATGCAAGCATCCAAAGGAAATGAAACATGACCATAATTACTGTCAGCTATCTGCTAAGCTGGATGATTGTTCGGTGGTGGGCTCTGAATAATTAGAGGGCTAAACAGTGAAAATGAGTGGGTGGAGGGAGGGAGACACACAGCTGAGGGATGGGGATACTTTAAAACTCAGATGACATACCGTGAGAAATTATTAGGGAGCAAAATAATGTGATGCGTGATAGACAGTATACTTTTCCAATGTCGGAAATCCTGAGGCTGCATCCGACAGTTTAACTGTAACTTTCCGAAACCGACATTTACACTCAGAGAGTGAGCGGGGTCTTTCTGTTAACACTGTGAATGCTGTGCAGTAAGAACTGTCTGATAATCAATGATGATCATGTCTCTACAAGGTATAGATTGTCACCCCTCCTTTAAGTTTGCTCCTTCAGAACAGCTACAGCTGTGTGGTAAGTGAGCAGACGCCCTGCGTCGCAGGTCTTTTCTGGCAGAACCTGGTCCAGGTTCAGAGTGAAAACCTCCTCCCACAAGTGCAGATTATAGCGAGTGTAAGTGGGAACTTTAAGAGGTGTGTGTGTGTGTGTGTGTGTGTGTGTGTGTGTGTGTGTGTGTGTGTGTGTGTGTGTGTGTGTGTGTGTGTGTGTGTGTGTGTGTGTGTGTCTCTAGACTGAGGCGGGAACACTGTCTCCTTTCTGCCGTGTTGAAGGGACACTCGCATATATTATTAAAGCATGTTTCAGTGCAGGATTAAGGTCACGTACATTTTATGAATTATTGATAGAAACTAGTCTGAGACGGTAAGCTGAGGTAATCCTAAAGCAGAACAAGCTTTGCACAGTTTGGTACGTACAGTACTGTATGTGTTCCTTTCAGAGCGCCTCCTTACCTGGAGGTGTTTCACAATGTTGACGACCTCTCGAGTGGAGTAGGGGTAGGTGATGGTGCCCTGGTCAGCCATGGACCTCAGCTCTCCAAAGGCAGACACCAGTTTCTGCAGAGTAGTGTCGGGGACGTCGGGGCCGTACTGTTTCAGCATCGACAGCTCGGCCTGGGGCTTTGGATTGTCCACAGCATGGCAGCTAAAAATGTCACCTGGGACAGGAGACAGGGCGGAGTTTATCCTTATTCTCTCCATATTCAACATTCAGTTGAAAAAGGAACAAAGCTGCATTTCTCAAATGCTCCAGTTTACACACCAAGAACAAATACGGAGTAGGGAAGTTGTTCAGAGGACATATCTGCTCACGCTTTTCTGATCAAATGTTCCAAACCACACTGATACTATACTGCTTCTTCAGTGCTGCTTTACTCTTCTCTGCATCTGTGCTAGCAATGACCCACAATGCCACAATGCCAAGTTAACTTTGGTCAATGTGACCCGTCACTTTACGTGACCTTACATGAACGATTATGACAATACTGAAATAAACCTTTTAAACATGGCATATTTCACTTACATTTTTATCAGTCTTGTCGTTTTAACATGTTATTTATTGCCCTTTTAATAACTGTACAAACAGAGAATACTTATGAATTTATAACTGAACAACGTTCTTACTCCAACATGTCTTAGACAGTTACAGTTTGTGACAAGGAAAAACTCTTTGGAAGTGATTCTGAGGGTTAAATTACAGGTGTTATTGTGTGTATATATCAGTCTAACTTTAAAAGAAATCATCCTCGGGGTGCTCTGATGGTAGGTGCTGGTGATGGGCACAGTTTGAGTCTGGCTGGGGGCATTAGTTGCATGTTGTTGGCCCTGGTCTCGACCTTACTATGTTAAGTGCCCTGTTGTGATTGGGCACTATTGTAAATAAAGCTAAAATAAATTGAATAAGAATATCTATCAATGAAATGCACCCGTTTGTGGACCCATGAAAACAGCCGATGATCTCAGCAGGACAGAGAACAATTAGATCAGGAGAAATCAAATTTCTAATTTCCGTTCCTAATGCTTCATTTTCATTTTTTTAGTTTATTTTTGAATAAAATAGAAGATCGCTGATCCTCTGCTGCCAGTTGTGGAGGTTGTGCATGTGTGTTTGTGTACCTAGAGCTCCAAAAAAGTCGTTGCCCAGGAAGGGAAAGCCAGGTCGGTTAGCCAGGACAAGCATCCTGAAGTCTGGGTGCATGATGACAGTGTTGGGCCTCCTCTCGGCTTCACGAGGATCTTTAGAGGAGACACAGTTAAAGTTAGCACACACGACCAAAACAAGAAATGTTACATCCCATTTCTGCTCCTGTTTCAGTGTAGGTCCTTTTTGTCATTCTTAATGTTGTTATTTGATTTCTGTCACACTTCGTTTCGTCTCGTGTTTGGGTTTAGGAAGTCTTGCGGTTGTGTTTACATACGTGTGGTAGGACGAGCGTCTCAGGAATGGAAACAGTCCAGCATGATTCAGAGTTTACTGTAACCTGTCCACAAAGCCTTTTATCCTCGGCCTCCTTCAGAAGACTACATCTGATCTTTTACTCCTGTTTGCCCTCAATCCTCAACTCGTACATTTAATGGTCCCTCTTCGGTCCACACTATATTTTGGACATGTATACTGTCAAGATGTAAAACCCTGTTTGTGTGTGTGTGTGTGTGTGTGTGTGTGTGTGTGTGTGTACCTGAGATAATTCTGCGTCCATCAGCCAGGATCATCTCTCCGCTCTCCACCAGGGTTTTGAGGATGCAGGTGACGTTAGTTGGAGCTTTGTCTGCCTCATCAATCACTAATATGTGACCAAGCTTCACTGCCTTCACCTAAAGACACACACACACACACACACACACACACACACACACACACACACAGACACACACACACACACACACACACACACACACACACACACACACACACACACACACACACAATGTACCACAACAGTTCACAATCCTTTGTCTGATGAATGGTCATGAGTTCAAAATTACATTATAAACACAGTTTCAGGCTTGATGATTTGCCACGTCAGCAGTTCCCTTGATGAATGCTGTTACATTTATATTATTATAACTGACGGCCAAATCTATGTAAATAAATTACAGTTCTATCACACTGGTCTCACCCTTTAAGGCCTACTATTCCACTATCCACCCTCACATGTTCTTTGACGTATTTAGAATTATTCTGCCTAATTATGGGACTGCGTGGGTGTGTAGCATGAATATATTAAAATAACTCGTAAGTGTAGTTGGAGATGGCACTCAATTCTTTCCTGAAAATGAAAGTTGTTCCATGCACATATAAACTGAAAAAACTCTCAGGCGTACAGAGTTAATGCACTAGAGTCAGTGTGCATGACGCAGTATGGCAACACAAAGCGGTTCCATCAAGCCAATATTGTCTGACAGCCAAGAGTTTTGGTCTTCGGCGTGTGCAGACTGAGCCTGCAGCACCTGAGGGGGAATATTGTTGCCTTTTTCATTCTCATCAATACATTGATTTACAGCAGTTAATTTATCAACCTCATGTAAATCTCCACATAAATTCAAAATAAGCAGTTAGAAAACTAAAAACCAAACTAAAAAAAGACAAAAAGCCGGTTGTGTGGCTTCTCTAAATAAAAAACAATTATAATCAGTATTCAAGCACTCATCTGTGTTAACACTATTCAAACCACCAGGACATAATGCATAAAACTACCTGGCACTGAAGTACAGATTAAATTAAAGGACAGAGTGTGATCACACTGGAACAACAATACAATCATAGAGCTGACCAAGTGTTTGTGATTTACACCCAGACATCATTAGAATACAGTGATACATATTTTCAGTTGTGTCGCACTCAAACAAGAGTTGGGCTCAAGTATTACTTCACCATTAACAGACTTTCCGTCCATGTTAAATAAAAACATCCAATACATTTCTCATGCAGCTCACCCTTTGGTTGACACAACTTCCAGCCACAGTTCTATACCACGAACAATATTGTTCATAATAAAAAAGTATTAAAAGACGACAATGAGGTCTTTCGTACGTTTGCAGAATTACTGAGAAGATTCCTGAACCCTATTAGACATTTAAAATCTTAGAGTATATTCTTGAATGGGTTTAACTATGTGTCTTTTTTTTTCTGTGTCAAAATGTCTGCTGTGAAAAGGCTCCATTGTAGTGAGACATCAAGGTGAGTCAGTAAAGTAAAAGAACATCATGTTGGATACTCGGGCTGCAGCGCTGATGAGAGAACATGCTGCTCTTATTTGAGCTACATTTGATTACCGGAGTGCTTTCTTTACTTTTCAGTACATGACACTTAAAATGTAAAGTTATTTTTGAGCTACTTTGTGGCAATTTCAAAGCTTGTCTTATTATTCACACATTATAATCCGAAGAAGCCCATTTACAAAAATACGTTTTCTTCCATTCTTCCACAGATTTATGAGGCACAAATGTTCACAAAATGAGAACCGCAGCTTCGGGACTGGTGCTGATAAGAGAGGCAACAATGTTCTGTTTCATCCTGTTTTTCTGCATTTACTGAAGCATGTCATTAAGATATTCAGTAATTATACCACGGAAATAATTCTGTGACAGTAACAGAAGTGTCTGAGTTACTGACTGACCAGAGGTGAGTCCTCGTACATGATGATGCCGTCTCGCACTGAAGGCTGCAGGGTCAGAGTCTGGACTGTCGTATCCCTGAGGGAGCAAACACAGGGTGATCTTAGAGAAGTTATCAGTTTCAAATAGTTCAGCTCCTGCTCCTATTGCACACGAATGGAGCGCAGCACCACAGGGGGCTGCAGCAATGAAGCAATGAGCCTGGAGAGGTGTTTTCAGTGATATTTGCATTTCTGAGGGGCTGAACGTGGCTGTTCTAAAGCGAAAAAGCCCATCAGGTCAGGCACGGGGTTGTGCACCGTGAATTCGTCCCCAGGAGGGTCAGACTGTCATCACGGAGCTCTGCTGTGATGTTCTCAGGCGTTGGAGGAAAAAGTTAAAATGACCCAAACTGTGGCGCGATGGCACTCGGGTTCTCCAACATGACCGTGCGCCCGTGCAGAGCGCAATGAAAACGCACAAGTTTCTCGCCCACAGCTACTCAACTGTTGCACCCCACCACTCCCACTCACTGGATTTGGCTCCCTGCGACTTCTTTCTGTTCCCCAATAACTTGTTACAAACTTTGAAGTTCGCTCTCCGCTCAACTTTCAGGCTCGTAAACCATCGCAGCGCACTCGGTCCACGGCTCACAAAAACGAGTGTAACACAGGAACTGATGATGAGGAAGTGATGAAATTTGTACCAGTTCATCTTTAGGGTTCTACTTTTCTCCTGCTGCGTGCATGTCACAGTGCTGTGCTCCGTGCGTGCACACGAGCAGCGGTCTCGGCCCTTATTGAGTTATTACACCTCGTATATCTCTACAGATCTCTATATTTGCATATCTGGTTCCTGTGCAGGGTCTCTTTGCCTGAACACTATCCGACCACCGAAGATGCAGGTCAGTTTCAAATGATATCAGTAACATTGTACTTGAGTTTAACAGAACAGCAACACAAACATAATGTTGAAGCATCTTCACAACAACTTTGTTTCCCTGGTGGCGTCCGGAATTATCCCTCCCTCTGTCTTTGAACATCTCCCTCTCTCCTTGATATCTCTCAGTGTGACCCAGGAGCTGTCCTACTTTCCTTCCTGGCTGGCCGCTCCTCTCTTGCTTTTCTGAGCCACATCTCTGTAGGCTTTCAGTCACAGGCTCCCAAAAGCCACATGCACAGATCTTCCTGCCTCTGCCCTGGTCTAATATTAGCTGCTGTAGCAGCAGCTAACCAGGCCACATCCACGCTCAGCTCCACTTCGACTTTCACAAGACTTTGACCAACTACACACGCATTGACCGAGAAGAGAAATCAGTTGTGTCTGCATGTAACTTGCATGGCTCCATATTTTTAGTGTCATTGCCCACCAAAGTGAGAAATGTTTTGTCACTGATGTCATCTTTTTTGCATTACTTCTACTACGTTTTGGTTCTTCAGGTTTGTACAAGTGATTCTGTTTGTTGCTTGTCTTCCATCAGAGTCACTGACATGTAAAACTATGTCTTCTTATCAAAACAAGGCCCATCTCAGACTCCTATTGATCTCAGCTACATGAAACAGCACGGCTGATTTCACGGCACACAACGCATTGATCTATGGATAAGCAACCCTGACCTAATTTTTCCGAGGTGTGAATGTGTGAGTATTTATAGAAGCACAGAACCGTGTTAACGAGGACTTCTTGAAAAGTTTTTTCTTTAACATCGACATGTAAAGTCCTTGTTCTGCTGAAGAATGGCCTGATTTACTGAGGACCAAATTAGTTTTTGACACCCTTAGATGGAAAGGCCAAGGCTGGCAGGGTAGTAGGAGAAAACGCTGGCTGCTCACATCTCCTTTAAATCTACAACTATTTCAAAGCAACATGTGTGATTATCACAACTGAAACCATCAGAACTGTGTCAACCACAGTAAACACTGGCGACCATGTTGATTACTGATATCCTGCATTATAAAAGTAATCATTGGATAAAGTGCTAAAAAGTTTGTGAATACATGAATTGAAATGATCTACAAAGAACCAATTCTGATGATTTGGCAGAAGATCATGTGAGACCTGGAATGGGGACTAAAAAAGGTGGAACGATTTTGGGTATCACTTGAAGATGTGTGCACAAGAATGACAGGAAACCTGTCAGGAACATGAAAGACTCCTGAGTCCTGTTTGAGGCATCCTTGTTATGACTTTGACCAAGACAACATAACCAGTCATAAACATGTAACTCCAATCCTGACTTGTACCCAACCCACCGGTTTGTGATCCGCTGTTTTAAAACCTCCAGTCTGGCACCATCTTGTTTTTTTGGAGCCAGAAGTGATTATATTTAGATGAGCTGAGGAATCTGCCTGAAAACCTGAGGACACTATGGGTCTGATTCACTAAAGGTTTACGTGTGTAAAATCACGTGCAAACTTCTCACCACCCGCAAAAAAATGTCCCAGCAGATCTACTAACGACGTGCAGTGAGGATTTCCTCTTTCAAATGTGCAATTTAACACACGTTGTCCATTTTGCATGTTTGCCTGCATGAATAAGTAATATTGGCCGTTTCTACTTGAAGGTGCAAAATACTGAGAGGGAAACATGCAAATACATACAGTTAGCACCCGCAATGATATTTACTAAACCTGAAAGTAGAAATAGGATAAGTGATTGTTGTTTATTTTAGTACGACTGAAAGTAACGTATTAATCAGATGTGAACATCAGGAGACGGCTGCTCTTATTGTGGTGAGAAGGAGACGCAGGAAACCAAAGAATAGATAAGAACGTGGTTTTACACCCGTGGAGGCAGAAATGAATCAGACATATTGTTTGTCCAGAGATGACATTTCTGAGTTATTGAAGGAACCGAAGGATGATTGACAGCCAACAACGAGGAGGAGCCACAAAATACCAGCAATTAAAAAACTTCTTCCGACTCAGCATTTTCCTGCCTCTGTTTATCGCTGCTTGGACGTCCACCCAGTCCCGTTATTCAGGTGTGCTGTCACAGGTCCTGAATGTGTCCTGCAGAATTCACAGGTAGCTTCATAAGGTTCCCACTGAATGAAAAGTTACCTGCTCATCACAGAAAGATCTGGACCTGCTGATCGCTGTTTGTTAGAGGATCTCATCCACCGTTCCTCCCTCTCATAATTTAATCTATTGATCTTTTTGTTATTCCTACAGCATTGACTTCCTCGCTGATAATCTCCTATATAACGTTTTGTTCTTGTTATATTAATATTTATGAGTTTCAATGGGATCAGATTTTCTTGCGATCATTCTGTTAGAACGGCTGGAATCACTGGAAACACACACAAATACCTCATTTAAATACATCGATTTGCACCTGATATCATTGATGCAAATACTCTTGGTAAATCACCTGCAAAACAGGTGCAAAATAAATGTGTAAACTTTTGTAATAAACACCCTTTATTTGAGATCTTAGTAAATCAGGCCCTATGTCCGGCCACCTTTACTGGAAACCTGATTCACGCTACACCTGTGAATCAAACCAGCTACGCGCCCAGACACAGCTCTCTGAGGTCTAACGTTTAAACAGTTGAGAAATTATTTTCAGAAGGACCTCACAACACTGATCAGAAGGATTTAAAAAATACGTATACTATTGCGAGAATTTAGCCCTTTTGTAATGGGAGTCTACTGGAACCAAAGGATTTTTGGAACCAGCCTCTAGTGGCTTTCAGTGGTATTGCTCTTTAAGGCACTTCCACACTGGCTTCTCATCTCAGACCCGCACTATAGCCATTTTTTTAATACAGTCTATGCTTGTACTGCTGTAGGGGCGGTCAATGACAGTTTTTATGACACTGTTGGGGTTGGTTAGTTCAGCTATCATAACAGAACCTTCCCAATAATGTAAACTTTGCATCAAAAATGACACAATTAATCAAATGGCCATCTTCATAAAGACTGCTTCATGTTGATGACAGGTGTCATGTCAGTCCTATACACAACCCTTGAAGTAAAGTGTTCCCAGGCCTAGATTATTACAGAGTGACTATTTGCCTTTTCTTAACAGATTTTGGTGCAGAAGGAAAGTTCATGAGTATAAACTCAAAAAACTTTAATATTTTCCCAGCTAGGACGTGACATAGTTTAGTGGATACATCAACAGGTAAAACAGCAACAGGTTGTTTCTCCTCACCTGTGTAGCTGGAGGTATTCTCTGGACCTGTTGAGAAGGTGCAGGAACCGGTCCACAATTTTATTTTTACCCACGCCCTATGGAAGGATACAGAAAATAAAACCAACAACAAACTGCACCATTAAATGAATTTAATCCTTGTATATGAACTGTGTTTGAGTAATGTTGGCAGTAAAGAGAGGTGAAGAGGTGTCCCTATCATCTGTGGAGAGACGAGGGTCCCTCAGGTTTGATGGTGCTACGTTCTGACATGGGCTGTTCTGTGGGGCTCCCACTGGCTTCCCACAGAGTCTTCCTCTACTGGATGACTTCTGAATCTCTCGGCCAGTCTATCAGACGTTCCATTAAGCCGCTCTGACAGCTCCTAATGTCTCAGCTTCACCCATGTGTGCTGATGCGCTCAGATTTGCAAATGGCTTCTCCCCCTCAATCTTCCTCACATGCATGTGCACACATAAACATTAATGCCAAAGCACACAGACAACCTCCTCTGAGCTGGTAGTACACCATGTCTACTTTCACTCACCCCTCCTCCTCTGTTCTGCCTTTAACCCCAGGCTAGACCTGGGGCACAGAGTACCCCCAAGGAAGTGTTACATATGTCCATATGGCCACAGTGAGCGGGTGGAGCCACGGGTGACATCAGGATGCAGTCTTGTCTCATAACTCTTTCCTCAACATGTGTGGTTGACACAGTGCTGCAAAAACCCTCCTCTGCAAACACATGTCTAAACTCTGTTCCTTTTACTTGACAAAGAATTGGGATTGGGATGGTGCATTTTAAGGTAAGTAAAACAGGAAGTTCCACTTCATTGCAGTTAATAACCTCTGATATGTCACTCACCTGGTTTCCCACCAAGAGGAGATGCTCTCCTAACAGAAAGTCTTTCAACATGTCCTCCATCACCATCATGTGCTGCAGAGACATTTAAACAAACACATTCAAACGAATGGAATCAGGAACCCTACTGAGTTTTGAGGACTTATGGACCTCAACTGAACCCAGAGGGATATTGTGGTGAACTGTTTTACACAAACAAAAAAAGCAATGTTGTTTGTGTTTGAAGATAAATCAGCTTAAAAACCACACGGGTTCATGCATAATTGTTAATTTGCTTCTCCTTTTCACAAATGTGCTTCTAGTCTGAAAACAAAAAACAGGTCATTCAAAAAGTAGGACATCCTTCTGCTCTGATCCTATCTCATCCTCTCCCTCTTTTTATTTCAGACCCCAACACAAGCAGGCAAAAGGAGAAGGGCAGAATGAGGACAGGGGGAAAGACAGTGGGAAAGAGATAAATGTGGGTCGCATAGCGTCACAGTGTTGCCAGAGGATGTCAGAGTGTCATTTCCTCCGCTGGTTCCTCTCTGGGCATGCTGGGGTTTAGTCACACTGGGCCACGGTGGCTGACACATTACACAAAACATAGCATATAGATGCTTCCCTGGTAGAATGTAACATCTCGCATAAGGTGTGGTAAGTGCTCAGGTGGGGAAACCACAGGCTAATTAATATAAATGGACATAGTGTCCCAGTCTGTAAAGTAAATCCAACGTGGAACTGCCTTTAAGTGCAATACCACTGAGGTCCACTAGGGGCTGGCTCCAGTAGACAGCCATTCAAAAAGAGTCAACTTCTTTCAGGAAATACAAAGTTAATACATTTTTACACAATTCATTGTGGTGTCTTTATCTAAATTCACTCCTTCTGATCAGTGTTCCATACATAATTAAATATTAGGCCTTAAAGAATGCTTGGGGGCGTGCCTGGTTTGATTGACATGCTTGGGCTGAGGTAGGCGGGGCATAGTGTCCCTTGGTTCTCTGTCAGATCCACCCTATCCTTAGCTCATCCAAATGTGGTCATTTCTGTCTTTAAAAAATCAAGATGGCGAGAGCCCATGGCGGGATATTTTACAGTTCAGTATCTACACCAGTGCAATGTTCCATTGTTGTGGTGAACATCATTGGGAATTCAATCATTCTGAATAATTATTAGGAAGAAAAAAAAAAAGAAAAAATAATTTCGAATTTATCCCAAGCATCTTTTTCTGCATTATATACTGTAAAAAAAAATTCACTGATACCGATATATACGAGATAGGACAATACAACCAGCCCAACGATATATTGGTCGGGATCTATTGAGGGGAAACCTTATATGGATGTGTCTAACTAACAAAAATGTCATCAGCTACAGATATTTTAGTGACTTTCCTTTAGCGTTGTGAGTTTGATTAAAAGCACACAGTCGCTCGTCGTTTAGCAGAGAGGCAAGTGCACTTCAGCAATGACAGTAGACAGCGACAAAAGAAGGACTGTGAAGAAAAAATGTGATGAGCACTTAAGGTTCTGCCCGTTTTCACAGCCACAGCATGAACACTAAAGCAGGTCTGACTTTAAAATTACAAAAACTGAACAACAGACCTGATTTCTAGAAGGAGGGTCCTCATAACTTCCACACTGTCTAAACAGCCAAATTTAAGGAATGGTCTCTGAACCACAACTACGAGATGACCACAACTTTGAATGGAATCATGCCTGCTGCGCACACCAAAGCAGAAATATAGTGGAGAATTGAAGCCACATTGTTTCCTTCTCCCATAAAATCCACCAATAAGAGCAATCAGAGGTCACTCAGTGTACTGGGAAAGATGTTACTGCCGGGCAAACAATGAGATTAGCATCTCTGAGACTCCAGTGTGTTTGATAAGGGCCTAGCAGGAACAACAAAGAGCATGGCCTGTGGAAATATCAGCTAATACCAGAACTAAAAGCAAAATCCTTTATAAAGTAATAAAGTTGTACAATGCAACAAAGACCGAGTGGAAATACAAGGAAGAAAAAGGGAATGACATTAAAAAGCCATCAGAATGCTTTCATTGGTGTTTGACCTCATTTAAATTGTGTGGTGATGAATACAAAAAGGGATCGTTCTTCGTTTGAGAGGAAAAAACCACAACAGAGACTATTGTTTCTAATCTGGTTTTTTTATGTGATCAAATCTGGGTCATGTCCTGGAAAGAAATATCTGCTACAGGCACATAAAGATTGATTTACATGTCAAATGTTTTCTTACAGTTTCATATTTGGTTCATAGCGAGACTGGTGTATATTTACCTGGGGATTATCATAGAAGAGCACATCTGGAACCTTCATTTTTTCTTTGGGGTTGTAGATGGGGGCGGACACTTTGCCAATCGTCAACACACCATCCTTGACCATACCTGCAGATATACAGGAGAGTGTGCGTGTCATAAACATAATCCGGTACTTTCCAATACTGAGCTGATCTTTAACTTCTGGACGTTTAAACTCTCAATCTATCGCAATCTAGAATATAGGCTGCTGGCGCATATTCGATGTGCGATCAAAGGGTTCTGAGACTGATCCTGTTGCATACGAACCAAGCGACAACCAACAGTGACGTCACTTGTTGGTTTTTGCGAACGGCCGTTATGACGCGTTGAGTTTGGATATTAGCTGTCGCCATCTTGCTAGTTCAGAGCAGCCAGAAGTGGCCAAATTTGGGTGAGCTGGAGGGACAGCGAGCAGTGGAACTGACTCGATCTGATTGGAAACCCGACGATACTACGTCCCGTCCACTGATAGCCTTAACCTGACTGTACCACAGGCCTGTCAATCAAACAGACACGCCCCAAAACAAGACTTTGTTAAACTTATTTTCTAATTAATGACGGGATTATTTTCAAATGGACGCCATAAAACTAGTAAGAAGGAGTGACTTTAGCTAATATAACCGAGATAACTTGTGGAAAAAATGTATTGGCTTGAGCTGAATGGGAGTCAATGGGGGCGGAGGCCTTTAGGCGCCGACCTCTAGCAGCACTCAGTGGTATCGCAGCTCAAGGCACATCCGCATCGGCCTCATTTTTCAGGCCTCGCAGCTACGTCCACTTTTATGTACAGTCTATGATACGAATGGAGCGGAGCACGGAGATGTGCACAGAGCAGCGGAAGCTGTCAACGTCGTGACAAAGTATTTTATTCTTCGAAGCTTTAACACACTGATCATTAACTTCACGCAATAGAGCACCATACACTCAACAACCTTCTCTTCACTGATTCACCGCTCTGAAATACATCCATTTTACAAATTATAATGATTGCATGCATGACTCAGAGAAAATCAGTCTTAGTGTTGAAACAGATAAGCTTTTCTTCCGAGTGTTATTCTACAGAATGCTGCATTCGATTATATTCAGTGGTAGAAAAATCAACAATGAAAAGTGGCTGACGTCTCTGTAAAAGAACTGAGGTTTAATCAACTCCATTGATTGAATCTCTTAAAACTCATCTCCCTCCATCAAAATTATGTTTTTATTCATTTTTTTCTGGAAAAAAAAAGTCCCCTAATACCTTAAACAGCTTAACTCTCGACCTTCGTCTTCCTTCAGTACATGCTGAACTTAGAATACAAGGTTCAAATATGGATTTTCATTGGAGGCAGCCAAATCAAATGTGAGAATTGTTAAATCAGTTAAAAGTGAAAGCCATTTTTATCTAATGTCATTAGCTGGGGTTGGAGAAAACATAAAGAAGCAGAAAATTTCAATTAACAGATTTGTATATGCTGTTTTTAATATCTGGAAGTCAGAAATCCAGAATTACTACTGACATGAACAAACACATCAATATTGATGTTGCAAAAGTATTGTAGTGCTGACTATGTACCAGTGCTTTCACAAATACTTATTCCATTAATTTTCATAAATAATCATCAGTAATGTGGATATAATTATTAAGTGGGAAAAGGTAATTAATAGAACCACGAGAACAGTCTGGTGAGATCAACGCTTACGTCACTTTATTGTGATGGACCCTATAAAACCAGGAAAAGAAAACACTTGTGCAATATCATGATATTATGACATCCACAATCTAAGGTGATATCTAGTTTCATATGATGATATCAATATAATATCAGTATATTGTCCAGCCCTACTCATAACTAAATGCAAGGTTTATACTCATAATTCTGATACTGATTCAGTGTGTCGATCCCCAAACGCTCAGATTTTCACAAAATAAAACCCTCAAACAGCTGCAACATGTGATTATTAATTTAAGAAATGTAGCTGGAAACATTTAGTGGTTTGATAAATCATATTTAGATTGGCGAGTGGAACTCACAGCGATGATCTCGAGTGTGCTCAGAGGGATCTGGTGCGTCCTGGATGGAGCAGTTGGCGAGGCTTTTTTCCAGAGAGGCACGTGCCAGGCTGGGCAGGAACCTGAAACACACACAAGTACACAACCATATGGCATTCATACAAAATCAACAGATGAACAAAAAGAATCAAGTGATTGGAGAGTGTGTGTTTGTGTGTACCTGGAGAGACAAGCCTTATTGACAGCGTGAGTGATGCTCTCCTCGGGGTATTCAGAGAGACGGCGACAGATCCTCAGCAGCTGTCTGGTGGAGAGAGATGAGGCCAAAGACTGCGCCTAAAGGCACACACCACACAAATAAATAACTTCCATCTCCATCACACACATGTAAATAAACTGGTACAGGCAGGCGCGCACGCACGCAGACACACACACACACACACACACACACACACACACACACACACGCACCGTGGGGTCGTTCGTCTTGCGGAGACTGTGTGTGAGTTGCAGTAGCTGCTCCGCTGCTTCCTCTGGAACATTAGGAGTCTAAAAAAAATGGCGGAAAAAGAAAGTGAGTTATGGGATAGATGAAGGTGTGGTCTCTGTGTGTGTGTGTGTGTGTGTGTGTGTGTGTGTGTGTGTGTGTGTGTGTGTGTGTGTGTGTGTGTGTGTGTGTGTCGCACCAGTCCCTTGATGAGGCCCATTTCCTCTGCTTTGGCCAGCGGTGTGACAGTGTGGTAGAGGAACATAGTGAGCAGCTCAGGGCCCAACCACTGCTGACCTCTGCTGCTGCTACCGCTGCTCGTACTGGCGCCCACCACGGGGGGCTCTGCCAGGGCCAGCACTCTGAACGACGGGTGGATGGGGAAGATTGACCTGAAAATACACACACACACCGTGGGAAACGGTTGCACATGAGCAGTGGAGGACACACATCTTTTCACCCGTGTTCAAGTAGATGTGGAATGCAGGTGCACATGGTGTTGGTCCCAGATGTGTGTGTGCATGTGCATGTGCGTGTGTGTGTGTGTGTGTGTGTGTGTGTGTGAGAGAGTGTCGCACCCAATTTATGTCAGGGTCAAGAGTAGGACTTTTGACAGCTGGCTGTGAAATCCTCTGATTAAAGAGGACAGCAAAGTCCATTTCTATCAAACCACGCAGACACCCACGCTGCAACAGGATGTACTGTATTTACCCCACTGTGTACCCATCATCACTGTCACTGGATGAGTCTGTGGGGAGACGCTTCATACGCGAAGGTAGACTGTTATTATTGGCATTATCCATGCGCTGTGTGCACATCCCATTTAAATGCATTACACAGTAGGAGGTCAGTTTGCTGTAAATGATCACAGTCCTGTGATGTGCTCTCCATTCAGTTTAATGAGTAGGGTATGAACGTGACATCACACATTATGGAACAAATCTATATTTATTTTCCATGCAGTTTAAAGTCTAACTCGGGTCATTTTCTGTAGCTACAATTTACAAATATCCCCTAAATGTCTCACATGCATGTTATTGATAGACGCTGGCTTGCCAGCTGCAGAGATGCCTGCAGGCTCCAGTTTTCAGCAGCGCACTCAGACAGGCATGTGGCCAAATGTTAGTTTGAAGAAAGTGATGTAAGTTTACAATCCAGTGATTTTATGAACTTGGATAGGCCGCTCAAGTACAGCCGATCTTTGGGAAATGCTAATGCTGATCTACTCCTGCGTAAACGCAGAAAAAGGGTTTTCTTTTTCTTTCTTTTTTATTAATTTGGAAGTTGCTAAAGTACCAAAAAGGACAAGTAATTTTTCAATACTAATTAATATCAAAGCAATTCAGTCGGTGACATGAAAGCATCAAAGTTTGGTACTCAGTCTTCGTAATGAGTCATACAAATGTAATTTAAGCATCAGTGAATGCATCACGACTGCCATCATTAGTACAAATCTCACTGTTCAAACTCTGCAGCATGTGGTTTCTATCTGTTGCTACGGGAAACAGCACCCATTTATCCTTATATCATTATATCTACATAAATCTTACCATGACACACAGACATATACTGTATAAACATATACTGTACATTGGCACAGACACACACATCCTGTTGCCGAGCAACACGCTGTTTCGCTACACCAGCGACCCCACGTGTTGACCTGTATGTTCAGGGAAAATAATTAAACCTGGACACACACACACACACACACACACACACACACACACACACACACACACACACACACACACACACACACACACACACACACACAGACACACACTTCGTCTGAGCCACAGGAGTGGAGGAGGAGGAAGTGGGTTTACTTCAGCCCAGACATCCCACCACAAACATCCTTCCTGCCAGTTTAGGTGGGTTTTTAGGACGCACACACACAAACGCGCGGGTAAAGACACACACAAACACACTTCATGAGTCAAATGCAGGGGACAGATAACGTCAAGACCAACAGCAGTCATTCACATACAGCTGGGGTAGGCAAGTTTTTTTTTCGGATCAACGGACAAAAATGATTAATTTGTAATTCAAGTAGTCTGAAGGAACACTGGACTTCTGCCCCACCTCTTGGCTTTGTATTCAGGGTTAAGAATATCTAGCTAGTGAAGGAGACTAAAGGCCAATGATGGGTCATTTTAGGGAGAGGGCAAATACTATTGGCTGTTCTACAAATGCTGATGCTCGTAAACATCCTCTCGGATTTTAAACTTCATTTAATCTCAGAAAATCAGGAAGAAAAAGTTGGTGTTCCAGCGCTGTAAACAACTGCCTACGCTGCAAAGAAACTCCAAAAAAGGAAGACAGGCTTGTTAAAAAGAGTCTCCTCCCCTCTCTGACCTGAGAGGGGAGAGGCTGAGCTACAGGAGCACAATTGTCTTCTCAGATTCCATTCTGGAGGTGTTTCTTTGTATTTTTTGTCTCATCCAGAACTGCCTGACCCAACTTTAAAATGCTGTTGAACTGTTTTATAAACCACTGCAGTGTTTAGGTGTGTAATAAGCCTCCAAAGTCACAGACAGATCCAAGCTCTGTTTTCAGTCTGAACACCTGGTCACACACCCACCCTGAGAGGCCTCAGAATGAGTTGGGTGTAAGAATACTGATCCAGAACGGAGATATTACAAAAACTTAGAATACCCGGGACTCTCAGCTTTCTTTATGCTTACGTTTTTGTTTTTTTTCTGCCCCGATCTCTGTCCGCACCTCGAGATATACCAGAAACTGAGGGGTGTTAAGGGTCAGAGGCCTCGTGGTTTACCTGGAGTATTATTCTTGTCTTCACTCTCTGCCTCCCTCTCAATTTTGTCTCTCCCCTCTCAGAGTTTTCCCTCCTGTTAAAACACTAATGCTGAGTGCACTTATTATAGTCTTTGAAAAGCAAACTGTTGAGTCTCAGAGTTTCAATACAAATTCAGAAATGCTTCTGAAATACTCCTGACTTCTCTCACACCTGTAACATACTGTGTGCTGTCGTGTGTGTGTGTGTGTGTGTGTGTGTGTGTGTGTGTGTGTGTGTGTGTGTGTGTGTGTGTGTGTGTGTACCTCTCTTGCAGTTGTTGGTCATTAAACTGCAGTTGTTCCTTCAGTTTCTGGTATCTGTCCCACCTCAGCAGCCTGGTCCCATCATACAGATCCAACTCCCGATCCTGGAGCAACCTGGGGCACGAAACACTGGAGTGAGCTGAGAAGTATCTGTGCGTATGTCTATGTCACTTACAGCACCAGTTCCCTTTTTTAAAGCAGAGGAGATTAAAATTGAGCAGCACTGGAGAACTACGAATAACAACCGTCATTTCAAAATATCCCAGCCAGTAAATGATTGAGATGGAATATTTTGTAGCAGAAGTACCTCGACAGCACGGCCAGGGTTCCCAGGTTGACCCTGTGTACACCGTCAAGGATCAGCAGCTTGCCCTCGATGGCGGCAGTGACCAGTGGAGACGGCCTCCACGCCGTGTCTCCGTTTGGGAGAGTGTACCTCTGCTGCAGGAGGTCCCTGGCTGTCATGTCCTGGAAGCAAAACAGAAAGGCATGAATGGAAGATGGGTAAAAGCAAGGAGGAAAGAGAGAGAAGGTGGTGGTGTTGGAGGGGGGGGGGGGGGGCAAAGGAAGCCAAAAAGAAACAAGGAGAGGAAGAGATGAGGTGACAAAGCTGAGGGAAATGCAGAGACCCAGAGCATCGTCAAAGGTCCAGTCAGACTGGATAAAGAAAGATTTTATTACAATCATACACCAGATTTCCACTTTTGTCTCATTTAACTGTCCCCCTACATGATCTGGCCCAGCTGCTAAATCTAATATCTCTGCTTTACAGAGAACAGTTAATGACACATTTCTGTTCAGGGGGTGGGGGAGGGGGGGGTCTGTCGAGCAGGACTGTCATATTCACTATCACGCCACCATGTCACGGCAGAGACGGAGGGTAGATTAGAGAAGACAAGTGGAGTTGCACAGTTTGTTCCAGGCAGTAATACTGAGCTGCTAACCGCTCCACAGCAACAAGACCGTTAGCATCAAATCAGAAACAGGCCCTCCTTTGATACTTGTAAATTAGAGAGTGAATAGCAGCCTTCTGACAATGAGTCAGTGGACTCTGATGCAACAGAAATGAACCACAATTATGTTACATTCATTTTCATCCCAGCAATACTGGGCGGCCTGCTGCAGAGACCACCGTGGTGGGAAGGGTTAATGGGAGCTGACAGAGTGCCTGGTCTCCTCAGCCACCAGGACTAAACACTGTCTTGGTCTCTCAGTGGTTCTGGAAACCAACCAACGCCACGACAACAGAAAAAAAAACAGCAGTCGGTGTTCCGACATGCAGAATATCAAGAACGTAGATGGCACTTCAGACGCCACATACCTACACAGAATACTCAAATACTATAAAATCAATCAGGTCGACGGAGAGAAAAGAGTTATTCCCTGACTGATGCTGGAGGTTTCCTGCCTCTCGCTGCCAGTGCCAGTGCCTGTCGGTGTCTGATTCACCCAATCAGCTGGAACAAGAGGAGCATCGCTGCGCTCATTCCCTTTTTCCTTTCAAGCAAAAGATGCTTAACAAGGCAAAGTGTAATCAGTAATCTGTGGTTCTGACTGCGTACACACGTCGGACATCTTGGTGAAATTCAACCATTCCTGCCTGTTCTTTTAAATGTTTCTGTATGATTCTGTATACAGTACGTAATCTTACAAATACATTCACATTTTCTATTCAAACTTAACCTTTAGCCTGCTCTGTTAGCACTTTTACAGATAATATTTTTTTTATTTCTGCATATACAAATCTATGTTCTCCCCACTGAAGGACAAATGCCAAGGCATAATATATTTATATTCCACTCTAGCCTTACATGTCACTTTGTTTTTCCAAAAATGGGATTTTCAGGGCTGACCAGATGAATTGCCCGGCAAAGGATTCCGCAATTCCCGCAGCACAAGTCACCCGTGACCTCAGCGGACTAAAAATAGCTGCAGCATGATGCATTAATACATAAAGCTGCAGCACACCCGCTTCCTGCACAATCATCACCCAGCGGACTACATTCCACACACACACACACACACACACACACACACACACACACACACACACACACGCACACACACACACACACATACGCACACACACACACACACACATAGTCTTCAACCATAACCTCCATTATTTAAAACTTACTGGGCAACAAGTGGGATGAAGAATTGTGTCCACTCATTAAACAACGCGGTTACTTTTGCTAAATACGTAAGCTTGTGGTTTAAAAGCGACAAGTACAACAAAAGCAGAGCAAGTTTTGGTAAAAGAGAGGAGCTCGTTTCTGCTGATGAATCAGTTTCTATTTACGAAAACACACACACACACACACACACACACACACACACACACACACACACACACACACACACACACACACACGAGAGCATGAACTGAAATCGCGGCTACAGGAAGTAAAGGATAATTTTGGAAAAGAAACAGTGTTCTTCATGTTTTACAATGTAGTTCAAAAGAGTGACAGATGGTAAAAGACATGATTGTTTCATGAATTATTTGGGGTCACAAAAAGGGACGCTGTGTCTTTTGGTTATGCTCCATTTCAGCTCTGCAATGCTTTCACAGATAACAAATGCAGATAGATGCCAACGTGCAAAAACATTTTGAATCTTGAATAGACCGGTCTTCATTTACCTGGTAGAGCATGACGGGCTCCGTGCTGTAACCCAGCAACTCGGCAAACTCTCTGGCAATCACCGACTTGCCACAACCCTGGGAAATACACAACTCCTGTTATTACAAGCAGCGATAACATCCGCTATGTGTACTGTATGTGTGTATGCTGTGCAGTATGTGTCAGCTACCTTGGCTCCTATCAGACATATGTCCTTAACCATGTGCGACTGCATCATCTCGGCCATCAGCTGGGAGTGGCTCGGCGTGTTGATGAAGGTGGAGCTGCTGTTGGGTGGATGCAGCTCCTTGGTCCCTGCTGGAACCTGAAGTTTGATAAAGACAAGAAATCAAAAACAATAGTTTCATGACGATATAAAAGTTGTGGTTAAAATATTCCTTTAAATAAACCATGAATCACAGAATTATCAGCATCACAGCTGGCCACGAAGGAAACTCATATACTGTTCCAACAACTCAATGAGACATACAGCACTGCATATTAGGAGCCAAAAGGATTATTGGCACACAAAGATTAGCTTCAGAGAGTTAATAAGAATGAGATATATTCTTAGAAGAGTGAAGTGGATCTGTGTTTTTTCTGAAAACTCACAAACTCTGAAGCGTTTTCATCCAAGAAGAGGAATTAAAGACTGACAAAGATGTTCTCTTCACAGACTCTATCAATGGTCAAGCTACTGATACAGCGTGTCTTTGTGTGACAGCGCAAATGTCTGTGAAAAGTATGACTCAATGACGCTGTTTTGTAGTTCAGAATCGGAGGAGGGTCGAGTGGTCGCACTGACGGTCAGAAAAATCTAGTCCGACAAAATAAAACAAAAATGTTGCACAAACTATCTGTCTCTGTTGTTTAGTTCTTTTATTTATCAGTTATACAAAATAATAAACAATCCAATAATGTATGAAGACAAAAACGGCTTTGATAGATTTTAGGGATACAAAGAATACATTGTTTTGAGTAATGCTGTATGTAAACATAACTTCTCTGTGTTTACAAGAAAACTCCACAGGGCATCTTGAACTCCCCTCATAGTTCAGACTACATGGTCTGCGTCCCAGACTTGAGTTTTACACGTCAGTCCACTGGTACCTGAAGGGCGACGTCCTTGTCCGCGACACGTAATGCCACATCTGCACGGCCCTCGAGGTCGCTGGTCCGGGACACACTGACAATGGCGCTCGGTGCTGCCTGACGTCGACCGTCCAGCAGCTCGAATCGCTGGGGAAGATTCCGCAGAATCCACGGAGGACATAAATAATCTCATTTTATGGTCCCACCGTAACAAGCATGCACATTATATAGAAGCACAAAGTACACAGAGATCAAATTTTGACAGGCGGTTCACATCTCGACTCACACTCAGTACGCCCTCGACAGCGGAGCGCCCGTCCTTGCCCAGGATGCTGTTGTAGGGGTAAAGTCTGTGGACCAGCTGCTGCGAGGACAACATGGGGAAAGCATTCTGCAACAACACAGAACACACAGACATTGGAGACTGAAATCTAAGGGGATTTTTCTTATTTTTGAAGCTTGTGCTTTTGTTTGGTCTTTTCCCCAGCGCCACGTCTCACCAGGACGTGAAGCGCAGGAAGCAGGTTGTCCACAGGGAAGTCAGGAAGGCCCAGGTTGGATGATTCCTGAGAGCACAGCGTCGTGGCGAGTGACAGCAGCTGGGACACCCTGACACACAGGACACAAAGCAACACTCCACGTGAACAGCTACTAAAAAATACTCACATATCAAACGAGACATTTAAAAAGTTCTGAGCTTCAGCGCAGATCTACTTTTAAATTACCTTTCAACAGCAACATTTGGTCCTGCTGTGTACAACAACTCCAACTGGTCCTGGAAACACAAAGAGGACAATCGCTGCAGGTTTATAATCAAATATCTTGAAAGACATGCTTTTGAAGAGTGTTGGCTGACGAGACGATTAAACACGGTTTTAATAAAGACAGTTCCCCCAGTTAAAGCTTGTCACTAACTGCCAGTAACTCCGCATCATGCTCGACCAAGAGCTGAAATTGGACTCGTGGACTGACCACGCCAGCTCTAAGACATAACAAAGAATGTACCATTTTAAAGAAATTGCTACTTTTTAATGTCAAAAAAGGAAAAATACTCTGAATGTTATATTCTGCTTTTATTGAACATGTCTTAGCCTTCTGCATCATCTGTTGGTTTGGAAATGCCACTGAGGCGGACGAACGGCAACCACAACCAGTAAGCTGCTAGGAATCCCGCTAACAAGTATGGACTGTATCAGTACAGAGAAAGGCTCATTAATAAGGCAAACAGCATTTTTGGGAGTCGAGAGGCACCCCTTTGCCTCATCATTCAAATCTGGTAATGGATGTCTCTGGCATGTATGCTGTCCTCCAGATCCAAATTTGCAACAAGCCATTAAATTTCGAAACAAAGCCCGTGCATAAACCAAGTGGACGTCCAGCTGGTCTGGGCTTTCTTTCTTTCTTCCATCTCTGGTGCGAGGTGTGTGGATATGTCCACTTATGTGTGCTGATTGTTGACTCTATGTTTACTCCCGTATGTCCCCGTGTGTGAAGGGATATGATGATGTGATGGAATGTCAATGTGTTTATGCTGCAAACCGATTCTCCCACTGGGGCAAATAAAGTTTCTGTTCTATTCAAAATAATATTGAACAGTTACATCAAACACTAAATTCAGCTGTAACATATTTCCAGTAATATTATTCACTATTTCTTCAGTATAACAAAACTCCAATAAATGTTTGCTCACAGTGTGTTATGTGAATTATTTGAGACCCTGAGGGATAAAGTTTCGCTCTTCCCCTCCTCTTCCCGTCCTCTTCCCCCTCCTCCCCCCATGTCTCTCCTTATTGAGACATTTTTGGTGGTGGGAAATTTTTGGTATTAGATAATCTGTAAATTTGAGGACTGACCTTGAATGGTAGGTAATAGATGTCTCTGGCCTGGAAGCGGGAGCGGAGAGGAGGATCCAGCGGGTTGCCCTTGTACTTGGGAACGGGAAGACCGAGAGCGATGACCCGAAAGTCCTCACTTACACGGACAATCTTCCAGCCGTCCAGCTCCTCTTTGGTGTGTTCCTGCACAGTATCAAGGTATAAAAAACCCCACAAAAAACAACTTGGTTTCTACAATATGACTTCCTTTCATTTAACACATTTTATTTTGCAAACAATTTGTATGCACAAGGCTGCAGGTGCATGACTCAAAGTAACAAGTACAGATTATGACTATCACACAGTATTTATGGCAACTGCGTCTTTTCCTTACAAACCCAACATGAGCCCTGTAGGAGGGGTGTGAAATGTCTCTGCTTAAGTGGGAAGCCACAACCATGAAGAGGAATTATTTTCTTAAATGTGAAATGTGGTTGCAGGGGAGTGAAGTCTCTCACTCTTGAGACCAGTGTCTTCAACGTGCGTGTTGCTCTGACCTGCAGCAGCTTGTCGTAACGCTCGGCTGACATGAGGAAGCGTCCGTCTTCCAGCTGCATCTCTCTGTTCTCCAGCAGGTTGTTCAGGACGGGCAAGACGTTTCTCTCTGCTTTCTCCAGCCCCTCCAGGACCAGGACTCGACCGTGCGTTGCCGCCCTTACAGCACACTGCAGACAAACATACAAGTGGTCAAGACTGAGCAGTGAAATCAATTTCTACCTCAGAAATCATGTGAGATAATATGCTGGTATCAGGACAAGTTTTTATCTGAAGGTAAACCCACCCAGCACACTCAGTTCAAACTCAGATCAGATCTGCTGCTTCAGGATGACCTCTGACCCTGTCTAAATGTTGACAAGGTCATCTTTAATCTTTAATACAAACAGCGATCTGAGTCTCAATCAGTTCTTACTGCCTGCGTTCTAATGACAATGTACGCTTGCAATGGACCCATTTCTGAGGATGTCCTCAGCTTATTGTGTTCAGAACATCCTCCAAAAGTTTCAAAAACAGTCTCAGCTGCTTTAAGAAGGTCTATTTTCTACCACCAAATGTGAGATAAAACGTCTTGGGTTAGTGTGTGTGTGTATGTGTGTGTGTGTGTGTGTGTGTGTGCATGGAGATGCACATTTCTGCAAAAATCAAAAAGCACGTGTGACGTCAAGAGGCAGGAAACTTTAGCTGTCTGGGTGGACCGCAGATCGAGCGGCCGTGTAATTAGGTTAACATGTAAATACGTGGCAGGTTGTGTGGGAAACAGAGCCATAAAACTATAGTGAGGACCAGATGCTCTAAATTTAACTCCTGATCCATTTTGGGCCCCAACACTGTAATCAGATAATTGTTCGAAATGTAAGTGACGCAGGATGGCGAGAGAGTCGGGGAAGCACAGACGGGTCCTTGTGTTCTGTCTGACACTGACCGCGCAGGAAAAAAAAACAAAACATCCCGGCAGATTCTGAGAGGCTTTTAGCACTTAGGAATGTTTTAGAGAAGTGAATGGTGAGAACAGTGAATAGTATGGATGGATTTGAACAGAGGCTCGTCTCCGGAATAGACTGTAAATACAGCGGATGTGCTTTTAACTTATGTGCATGAACAAATAAACTTTGTGGGACTGGTTTATGTTTTTTTTTTTTTTTGCTAACTGTCTGCAGGTAAGACCTCAATTTACAAGTCATCAGTTGAGCTCTTGTAAAACTGAAACACAAATAGAAGAGTGGTTGCTTTAAGGTACGTTCAGTCCTAAAACACAAGTAAGATTGAAAGGATACGAGCATAAAATACTCTCAAAGATTCTCTTACATTTTTTAAATAAAATGGTCTAGCATATTAGAAAAAAATAACCCCCATGATATTTGATTGAATAAAATACAATAATTCATTCTAACATGCGTTGCTGGTAGGTCTTAGTTCAGGAGTTATTTTTTTATAATTTCGTCAGAGTATAAGATCATCTTCAGTTTTGGGTTTGCTGCTGTAGCCGTACTTTTCTGATGTTTAAAAGTTCTTATGTGACTTTGTTCCGTTTTAGTCCAAACACCTGATGTTTGGTTTCTACTTTTACAACCTGTTTTCACCTTTCTACGTTTTTTGTACGTGGTTCATTCAGATATAACCATGCCAGTGAGACACTTTGTTTCTTTGGCACACTCCAATCCAGTTCTTGGACTTTAAGTAAAATCTAAGAATTCTGTCTTTATTGTTATTAACGTGTTATTGTTGTCTTGTTTTTTTTACATGTTTTGCTTGGCTGGTTTTGATGCTCAGTTGGAACATGTTTGTCCAAAGCACTGAGGGCTTTTACCCTTAAATAGGATCGTGTGGGTATTTAGTTGCAACATGTAACATACATATTGCCAAGAAAGTGCATCCAGTGAAATAATTGCAGAACAGAACTTTGTGCAGAGGCGAACTCTTGGAAACAAATTGGTATCAGTTCTAATTCAGCTCGAGTGGAGGTGGCAGGCTTTCTATTACTGTAATAGAAACTTATTTTCAGTGTGGGTTTGAGGTAAGCTGCCTTACATAAGAGGCAGCTAAATGGAGAGGGGTGATTGGAAATGTCAAAAATGTAACAGGCATGCGATTCCGTCCATGTGACTACATCCCTCGTACAAACTTGGAGGGGGGCGGGGGGCGGGGGGGGGGGTGAAGGAGGAAAGGGAGAGAAAGAATGAGCATGAGCTAAAGAGACCGAAAGTGAGGTGGGGTGATGGGAGGGGAGGGACGGAGCGTAAGCACAGGGACTGACACGCTAAGCCTGAATATAGGGCTCCAAATCAGCACAGGGCCCCGAGGAATACTTGGTGTTCTACTTAACACACAAACACACACCTCCTACGACACCAAACTATTCTCAAAAAGAAAAGAGCTTTTCAAATTTGCACCCACACATCTTCAATCCTTAAAGCAAGCGTTACATACGACACATACGTGCAGTGAGTCATTGCACCCCGGGGCGCATTAACACGCCAGACTCCAGCTCGTAAACCAGCACATGCCAGCGACACACACCCTGCCCATAAGATGGTTGGATATGAGGAAAGCCAGAAATAGGCAAATCCTGTCACACCTATTAGTACCATCAATAATGATGTATCTATGCATGAGCTGTTGCCATGGAAACAAACGACAACTGTTTTTTATCTTGATGAGAGGGTGGGAGGCAGATGAGCCTCGGGGTGTTGGCTAGCTTTGCTTGTTTCTGGAGAAGGCAACCAGTCTTGATAGATTCATTATTGAGTCATTGGTGGATAAAGACCAGAGGAGAGACAGGAAGCTGCTTAATCGTCGGGTTTGGACAGGACATAAATATTAGTATTTGTCCACAATAAAAACAGGGTAGATCTATTACGTCTATTAGGTATTTGAAATTAATGCTATATGATTGTGCACATGTTGACACTCTTGGTCCCCAGTTATCTCAATGAGCGAACGCAATGTCTGATTTAACTTCCCACTGCTACTTTGCTTATGTGTCATGCGAGCGGTGCGTTAAGGGCAGCCAGCAGGGCGGAGGCTGGATTTGTGGTAATAAAATAAAAACATAAAAAAAATCCATTGTTGCATAATGGCCAATCAAATCAACCCATTAGATCTGGAAGTTTCCCTCAAGAGCAAAACAAGGACTGAATATTATATTGTTTATGGCCACTGACAGATGAATGATGTTATTATGAATTATTATTATTATTATTATTATAATGAGTAATGAATTAATGACTGGACTGGTTTCAGTTTCATTTCAACACTGTTGGGTACAAAATCAAAACGATGATCACTAATGAGGGTCACATCAATAATACAGCTCTCTGGTGTTATCGCTACACAAACTGCTGTGACAAAAGCTACATCTACTTCTCAAAGTAATCTGCACCAAGATGTCAGCACATGGAAAACACAGCTGCAGATAATGACACTAACAAATAGTCGACCAAGAACCCTTGATGCATGTCCCACCCTCCTGTCTCTTCTAACTTCCTGTCATCTTTCTAGTGTCACTGTTCAATAAAGGTCTGATTCATGTCATCAGTTGCTGAGAAAGCATTCAAAACAGTCAACGTGGTTGTAAGTGTTTGTTCATCAGACTTTCTCCTGTTAATGTTTTTACGTACAGTGGGGCAAAAAAGTATTTAGTCAGCCACCAATTGTGCAAGTTCTCCCACTTAAAAAGATGAGAGACGCCTGTAATTTTCATCATAGGTACACTTCAACTATGAGAGACAGAATGGGGGGAAAGAATCCAGGAAATCACATTGTAGGATTTTTAATGAATTAATTGGTAAATTCCTCAGTAAAATAAGTATTTGGTCACCTACAAACAAGCAAGATTTCTGGCTCTCACAGACCTGTAACTTCTTCTTTAAGAGGCTCCTCTGTCCTCCACTCGTTACCTGTATTAATGGCACCTGTTTGAACTTGTTATCAGTATAAAAGACACCTGTCCACAACCTCAAACAGTCACACTCCAAACTCCACTATGGCCAAGACCAAAGAGCTGTCAAAGGACACCAGAAACAAAATTGTAGACCTGCACCAGGCTGGGAAGACTGAATCTGCAATAGGTAAGCAGCTTGGTGTGAAGAAATCAACTGTGGGAGCAATTATTAGAAAATGGAAGACATACAAGACCACTGATAATCTCCCTCGATCTGGGGCTCCACGCAAGATCTCACCCCGTGGGGCCAAAATGATCACAAGAACGGTGAACAAAAATCCCAGAACCACACGGGGGGACCTCGTGAATGACCTGCAGAGAGCTGGGACCAAAGTAACAAAGGCTACCATCAGTAACACACTACGCCGCCAGGGACTCAAATCCTGCAGTGCCAGACGTGTCCCCCTGCTTAAGCCAGTACATGTCCAGGCCCGTCTGAAGTTTGCTAGAGAGCATTTGGATGATCCAGAAGAGGATTGGGAGAATGTCATATGGTCAGATGAAACCAAAATAGAACTTTTTGGTAAAAACTCAACTCGTCGTGTTTGGAGGAGAAAGAATGCCAAGTTGCATCCAAAGAACACCGTACCTACTGTGAAGCATGGGGGTGGAAACATCATGCTTTGGGGCTGTTTTTCTGCAAGGGGACCAGGACGACTGATCCGTGTAAAGGAAAGAATGAATGGGGCCATGTATCGTGAGATTTTGAGTGAAAACCTCCTTCCATCAGCAAGGGCATTGAAGATGAAACGTGGCTGGGTCTTTCAGCGTGACAATGATCCCAAACACACCGCCCGGGCAACGAAGGAGTGGCTTCGTAAGAAGCATTTCAAGGTCCTGGAGTGGCCTAGCCAGTCTCCAGATCTCAACCCCATAGAAAATCTGAGGAGGGAGTTGAAAGTCCGTGTTGCCCAGCGACAGCCCCAAAACATCACTGCTCTAGAGGAGATCTGCATGGAGGAATGGGCCAAAATACCAGCAACAGTGTGTGAAAAACTTGTGAAGACTTACAGAAAACGTTTGACCTCTGTCATTGCCAACAAAGGGTATATAACAAAGTATTGAGATGAACTTTTGTTATTGACCAAATACTTATTGTCCACCATAATTTGCAAATATATTCTTTAAAAATCAGACAATGTGATTTTCAGGAATTTTTTTTCTCATTTTGTCTCTCATAGTTGAAGTGTACCTATGATGAAAATTACAGGTGTCTCTCATCTTTTTAAGTGGGAGAACTTGCACAATTGGTGGCTGACTAAATACTTTTTTGCCCCACTGTATGTGACAACAGAAAAATCATCTCTTCTGCATGTGCAGAAGCACAACTTTAGATATTAGTTATTGGGCAAAGGGGATAATGGCTTTTTAAACTTAAAAAAAAAAAAAATGCAGTCTGAGAGGTTTTTCTCCCTGTTCATTTTTTATTTATTTTTTCAAACGTGGATCAAAAACTCCCGAAACGTCTCCTGTTGCACGTGAAGGGGGAACAGTACCGTGACTCATCACCTGAGTTACACACACTTTTCTGACCACTGTTACGGGTGCATTTGAGATTTCACCATGCACATAATAGGAGAGCGCACATCAGAGTTTGTGTAAATCTCAGGAAATCAACGTCAGAGACCCTTAAAATGCTCCAGAAACACTACGGTAACGAAGCCACGGACCCGACGAGGTGATTTGGATGGAAATGTCTCTTCAAGAGGGGCAGAACGGCACCGACCGAGACGGAAAAAGACGCGTCAGGTTAAGAGTGCAACCCGGGCAATTTTTTTTTGGTCATTTGCTGGGTTGTGAATTCATCCTCCAGAATGAGACTGTCAACACCGAGTTACACTGTGACGTCCTGAGAGAAATCATTCCTGCAAACGACCTGAACTGTGGTGCGATGACACTTTGGATCTCCGGTGACAAAGCGCCACATAAGTTTGACACAAAGTTTGATGTGCGCTCTCTGCTTAAGCTCAGGTCCATGGTGAAATCGCAAATGCACAAAATGTGTGCGAGTCAGGTACTGATGATGTTAAAGCAGTATAACTTGTAAAATACTCAATCATGAAGGTTATATCCTCCCTCTGCTCTGTGCTCATCGTGGTGCTGCACTCCATTTGTGCAAAACAGGAGCAGTCTCAGAACTTGTGCATTTTTTTTGCTCCTTTGCATGAAATATAATAAAGTGACACATTGAGAGGCCGTGTGTCTGAATATGCAGAGACTAGAGAATGACACGACGTCCGATGACACAGACTGCTGAGTGAACATGCAAACAAAAAGCCTATTTGTGAAACGTTTTCTGGCTTTCAAAATACTTAAAAATCTCCACTATAATTACATTTTATTGTTTAGAATCATTATGGAATATTAGACAATATTGTTTTGATCTCTCACAATTTGAGTATTTTATGTAAAAAGTACTTTAATAGCGCACAGAAATGTTAATGATTGTGTCCTATGTTACGCCCTGTATAAGGACTGAAGGGTGAATTATATTCAACAGGAAAGTTAGAGATGGGTTTTTTTCTGGAGAGGTCTGTGTGTGAGTTTTCACCAAAGATACTTTGCCATTAATTGTATTAAAATAATTCATGAGCATTACAACTATTAAATTAGAAAAACCTGCTCGAGCTGCCACAACAGCAATGTGACGGCCCTATTGTTTAAAGTGTACTGGCTTAAAGACAGGCCACTTATGAAATTATAAAAGCACTCGGTGCAGGGTACACTCAGGTCCAGTGTGTGCAGTACAATATTTTGTTTTTGTTTTTGTGACCAAAGTATATTTACTTCTGAAGCCCAATACATCGACATTTTACATATTCAAAAAATTACACTTTCTTCAGCACTTCGGCACTGAAGACTGTGGAGTGACACTACAGTAACTGAACTCCCTTCCAGCAGCCGTCTAATTATAAGAAACTCTAACTAATTAGCCAAGAGTGTTCCTGTTCCAGAAGACCAGGTTTATAAGTAAAGGATAAATGTGCTGAAAATAAATCATGAAAAACTTCACCTCATTTCCATGGCGTTGATGTCTGAACTGTTATGCAAGCGATTTATTTTTTCCACACAGATGAAGCCATGTGCTACTTAGTTGTACATAATGACACGACTGAGTAAAAGTTAATTATCACAGCTTATCATCAGATGTCACTGCTGGCTCCTTGAGGCCCGGTGGCAGGTTTAATGATCAGCCTTATCTGGAGGTTTGTTTTCTGTAGCTGTGAGAAATGAATTGAGAGGAGCAGAGAACAGAAAGTTCTCCTTAGAGAAGCCAGACTAGATAATGAGAACTGCTGGTTTCTATGGTTACCTGACTTACAAAATCAACAGAGTGGGGGTGTATGTTTGCATAAAGCTTGATTGATCAGAAGGTGTCATGGAAGGGAACGGAGTGAAAATGGTAAGAGGGCACTGCTGTGGTGACGTGACTTCATGTGTTGCTCGAACACCTGCTGGGTGTCCGTGGCAGCGATGGAGGACGCGCATTTACTGTTCCCACGCTGGAGGTACCGACGCTTCATCACAGACATGGAGCCGAACCCTGATTATTGTGATCTAAAATCACTTTTGATGCTCTGTGCAGACCCATGAAATTCAGCTGACAATGAATTGCCATCCAAATAATTATTAATGATTTAACTGTATCTTCTGTTCATTCTATGCCACTGTTGAAGCCCGATCATAGATGAATAAATATACCTTATGAAGAAGAGGAGGCCAGTGTTTGCTCCTCATAAACAACAATTTCCCAGGGTACATTTAATTTAAATAACGACTGAAATATAAAAGAACATTACTGAAATGTACAACAAAACTACTGACAGTCATAGACCTATCAATAATCCAAATAAATCATGGGGGCACAACAAGATGACATCATCAAAGAGCACCAGTCAAAGCTCAAACGGTGGAAAAAATAAAAATATAACATTTCTGTTAGTTTCATCCAGCTGCTTTTATACAGATGAAAGCAAACATGTCTCACAATTATGCAAAATAATTACAGTTAACTTAAATGAATGTGAACAGGCGACTATGTAGCAACTGGTATTGAACTGGAAATGAGCAATGCAGCTACACAATGTTTCCGTCTGGTAATAAATCCCTTCACAGCACTGAACCTGACATTTTTAAAGGTTTTAACAATCTTTTAGTAGTTATTGGCTCCATTTTTATGTTTTTGGTTCTCACAGCTGCATTCAACACAGTATACCATAGTGCCCTCATTTTTCACCTGGAGTATTGCGTCAGCATTAAAGTTGCTGCTCTGGAGTGGTTCAGTTATTATTGGTCTGACACAAGTTTTTCTGTCAGCCTCTTTGACTCTGTTTTCTCCTCAGTGTTTCACCCTTGTGGTGTCCTTCAGGGTTCTGTTCTCTGGTCAATCATAATTTCCCTTCATGTCCTCCGTCAGGCTCAAGTCTTAGAAAATATGGAATCTTGTTCCACTGTTATGCAGATGACAGTCAACTTTACCTGGAAGGATACAAACTCTTTAAAATCATTTTTGGACAGTCTTGAAGATATCAAAGCTCAGATGGCCCGAAATGTTTTTAATTATAATGAGAATAAAACTGAAGTCTGAGGTCCAATCTAGATTTTTTTTTTCAACTGAGGCTCTTGTCTAAGGTCACAGTCTTCTCATTGTGATGAGATGATTTTGAAAGGGTAATTCATGCTTTCATCTCATGCAGAATTGACTACTGTAATGGGTTTCATGTTGATGTTGGCCAACACCAACTCTCACATTTACAGTTGGTCCAGAAAGCAGCTTGTTTTGTTTTTTTAAACGGGAACATGAGTGAGAACACACTTCCCCCATATTGGCCTCTCTTCGCTGGCTCTTGCATGTTTTAGGACTCATTTTAGATGTTATTGTAAATGGACTAGCTTCAACCTATCTCTCTGACCTTTTACAACCACACGTCCCATCAAGGTCACTCAGGTCCTCTGATCAACCAAAAATCAAGTTGAACCAGAGGGGAACATGCTTTTACAGTTGTAAATCCTCTGCAAATAATCCATCATTAATTAGATGCTAGGCCTAAAAAAACAGTATGTCTGGGGGCGTGTCTGTTTGATTGACAGGTGTGTGGTGCGGTCAGGTGTCAGGTGGGCGGGCGTAGTGTCCTCAGAGAATGAGTCAGATCCACAGATTTCTTCTCCCCAGCTCATCCAAATACGTCACTTTTGGTTCCAAAATAGCACAATGACAACGGCCAAAATACCAACGAGGAGGCAAATCACTTTTGTTTTCTTCATTGTTAGGGCCTTATTGCTTTAACTTGGTGTTTTTATCCTGTCGTTTTATGTTTTTTTGCTATTTTGATTGTAAGGTTTGACCAGCTGTTATTTTAAAATGTGCCCATGTGTGTGTGTGTGTGTGGTGTGGCTCATATTCTTTTGGCTCCAGGATCTCCACCAGCACCCTTGTGTGACTAAGAATAGAGACGCGTCAAGATGATGCGTTTTTCTTTCTTTTTTTTCTTTTTTTATTGGCTTCCAGACAACATGTGTGTAACCGCCACAGGAAACATACGCAGGTGGTGGAGACTGTGTGAGACGCACACAGGGGCACCATAACTCACTCACAGACATCCACATCCACTCAGGGGTCATTTAGTCAGTACACATGCCGTAACAATCAGATGCAAATGTTTTACACCAGCTTGGATTGATTTCAGGCCCTGCTTATTAGACCGTGTACCAGTCCAAAGTAAAAGAGATTTACCTGGTCGATGTAGAAGGCCGTCCCTGATCGGATCTCTCTCCTCTGTTTCAGGTCGGTCTCTGTGGTGTCCCTGGACAGAGCCACATACTCTACTTCCCGTTTGGTCAACTCCTAGTCAACAACAAGAGAAAAACTTGGATTCACACACTTCCAAAACTACTGTTTTAGGCTGATCTGTAAACAGCATGAACTGTAACAATAATGACTACCTCTGTACTTCAGAGACCCAGCGACAAGTAACGTTACAGCATGTTGAATCCAGAGTGTCCAGTGAATATCAACCCTGTAGCGTCTCTCCAGTCATGAACAACTAGAAAAGTATTGAACTGATTTTTCACCTCAGGCTTTGAGCTACAAGTCTGAAGAACCCAAACACGCTCACCAGATTTTCTGTGTTGAGAAAATGATTAAAAAGCAATACATTAAAATTCTGTTTCGCTTTTTTATTTTTATTTGGTAACCCGACTGTGAAAGTGAAATATGAGCTCTGAGGTTTTGTACAGACGGCGATGGAGGTTAAGGGAAGGAAAGAACACCATTCACTGCAGTCTTTGGGACGTCTGTGCTCACAGATGCAAAAAACAGTAAATGATCCAACTCACATCCTCCACTCAAACCAACATCTTTTACCTTATGGTAAAAAAAAAAACCTGTTTTTCCCCAAACACAATAGAGATTATAAACAGCAGTGATTAAATTATTCTATTGACTGTCACAAAGCATTTAGTAATACAACATTACAAATATTGCTTAAACGAGCATTTCAAATCTACTTTTCTAAATGAAACTGCACATATTGAAATTTTCTTCTAGTTTCAGTCCATATTTTTTATTTTTATTTTGGGGGATTGCTGTGCGAACAAATATTTTATTTTGCAGTAACTGTTCTCAAAACCTGAAAAGCAATTTGCATTATTATGTGTATTTTTGTGTTTTGCAGTAAAAGTGTAGGGAAAAAAAAATATTTTTTTACCAATGCCCAAATAAAGAAAGAGATAAAGAGACCACTTCCTATGACAACAAGCATACTGCACATCAAAGAAATAACTTAAATATTTTAGTTCTCACAGTTGTGAAGTTAAAGAAGCACGGGGACGATCTATTGATCAACAGACAGCCTTTAACATAGAACACAAAGGTTTTAGCTTCTGGACAAACAAGTGCTTTGAATCACATACTCCAAGCACAAAAACAAAGTGCAGTCTGAACGCATACTGCATGATCACACTGGCACAGAGATTTCCCAAAAGTCACATCACTTCCTTTTGTGCCATTTTTTTTCCAGCCAACCAGCTTTTGGTTTGTTTTGATGATGAGGAGAGTTTGAACTGACTGTAGATGAGTTATTTTTGTTGATAAAGCATGCTTTTCTTGGAACTGCACTCTTTGTGCTGTGATGCGTTCAGAAGAGATTCTGTTAAGTATTTTTTTATTTGGAGAAATGAAGGGAATTTTGCTAAATTGTAGGATCCTGCTAATATTGCAGAGTTTGCAGGAATTTAAATTATTTAACGTGATCGCAAACTTGCAATTTTGGAAATGTTCAGTTTCTTGATGATAAAATGAGGTTATTGACAGAAAGGTTTGTACAACTCGTGTGTTGTGTCCAACAGTGATGTCATTCATATGTCAGATCAGGTCTGATGATGTAATTGGTTTGTAATAGTCTTGTTTTAGTTTCACAAACAATATATTAAAATGTTTACCTCTTTGTCTTGTGTGTGTGTCTATTTGTGTGTGTATGTAACGTGAGCACTCACAAGGTACTGCATCGCTATGGATCGTCTCAGGGGTCCTGGGGGACCAATGAGAAACACATCCTGTCCCAAAAGGTCTTTCTGCATAATCCATCGTAGGTGCTGAACCAATGTCTGGGGCAGGGAGTCTGAAACTGAACAACCCACACAAAATAATCATTCAGTCATACCTGTATGTTTTGTTTAGATATTTCTAAGCATTCTCACACACACACACACACACACACAGAGAGAGACAGATACATACTGTGTTTCACGGGAACAAGTTCTGGGTTCTTGGGTGTTTTGAGTTTGTAAGAGATCTCGCCGATCGTCACCGTGTCACCTGCAAAAGAACGACCGATACGTCACAAGACAACAGAAGTAATAATAAGAACAGTTCATATTATTCAGCTGATGAGTCATGAGTTCAAAAGCTTTAAGTGGAGGGATGTGATCAGTTCGTGGAGGGGTCATTGAAGGACTTCACGTGTGACGTCACACACCTGCTCTTAACCTTTCACCTAGTCCCAAGTCCTGCTCACTCTAACTCTGACCGTACATTGTTTGTGTGGACCTGAACCAACCATCACCAGGATGTTTGTCTCCCACAGTCCCACTGCTTTCCAAACCAGGAGAGCGAACTATCCACCGAGCCGGTCAGCTTTCCCCACGGACACGAGAAGCTGCATGTTTACTGTTTCCCTTTGAAAACGAACTCAGATAAACACGTGGGCTCTTTGCTCGTTTGCGGTAGTTGTGACCGGAACCGGCCAGGTGAGCTACCTGAGGACGTGTTGAGCAGTTTGACCTCGTGACTCCTCCACATCCAGCCGTCTCTCCCCACCACAGCGCCCAGGATGGTCCGCACTCTCCTCGCAGCGACGGCCGCTGCTGCGCCGCCACATAATATCTGGGAGGTCATACTGAAACGGTTTATGTCGCCATAGGAAGTCCAGTGTGAAATAAAAACGGCACGAGTGTTTTCGAGCTGCGTGTCGACCCCCCGGCTTTCATAACATCTGGCAGCTCGTATTGTTGGAGTCGGAAGATAATAACAGAGGGACGCAGCAGTCCGGGACTAAAGTCATCCGTGGGAGTTTGACGTTTGTTGACAAACGTTCCGTTCATTCGGTAACGCCGTGATGTGACTTCAACTACAAAGTGCCGTTTTGTTCAAATCAATAAAATTGTCGAGTTAATGTTTTGTATAAACATGCTTAAATTCTTTATTCATTTTGCGTTTGATTTATTTAAGCAAAAGCCAGAGTGCCAGTTCAGAAATAGACATATTATAGCAGCCTATTATAATTGTATCTATATCCATGATATGATTTTGATTATATTGATATCTCATGCCACTGTATGTGGTTCACCCAGTGCCCAATTTGAATAGTCCAATATGGTCTCTCTCTAACTAAGAATGGGAAAAGTGAGCCTAGAAGGAAGAATATTGGTGCTCTTCATAATTTTGCTGCAGTTTGTCTTCATCCACACAGGCCTCCCCATAAACCAGATGTTAGTCTATCTATTCATGGAGCATGGAGCATGAATATTGTTCAACTCAACTACGGCAATCAAAATGAAAGAATGATTTCATATGTGCAAAACGTGCAAAGTCCGCGTTGTTGAGGCAGGGTGGTCTGAGTAAGACGAGCCTATAGGAATGGGAGATATGTGGGAATAATGGAGGGAAAAAAATCGAGCTCTCTTCAACTGAAAGACAATAGGCTCCTTATGAATTACGTCATTTAAACTACACTCATATAGCCTTCCTGCATGTACGCGCAAATATTCCGCCTCCACGCAGCGGGTGTGATCCCCGCCGGGCCAGGACAAACCGTGCGGGGCCGCCCGAGTTTGAGCGGGCTTGACATTTATCACGTGGAGCGCTGATAGGCTCGGCCCTCGGAGGGGAGCACCGCGGAGGGAGAGGGAGAGGAGCGGGGCAGGAGGAGCACGGTGGGAGGACAAAGCGGCGCGGTCCCAGCTCGTCAGTGCGCATATGAGCGGCGAGGCAGGTTGTGAATTCCTCCACCTTTCAGTCAGTCGTCTCTTTTCTCCCCGGAGCGGACGCACAGGTCTGGGACTATGGAGGATGTCTACCATTACACCCGCAGCCCTGCCTGGGAGGAACTGGTTAGTAAGATTCAACACGGGAGACTTTAAGAAAAAAAAAAAAATCACTCCGCTTCTTATTTCACGACGAAGCTGCTCAGTTTCCCAAAGAAAAGAAAACAATTCGAGCTCTTGAGATGAATGAAGCGCATGTGTGTGTGTGTGTGTGTGTGTGCGTCCGTTGCCTCCACTTTGGAGGTGTTTCCTCCTCTGGCACGCAGCTCGTGCGCGTAAAGCGTCTTTTCCTGCGGTGATTTGTAGAGTGGACCGTCGTCCAACAACTCATTTACACTCCACTGGAAGAAGTCGTCATGTGTTTCTGAGCTGACCTTTTAGTTTATACGAACAAAACCAAAAAAAGCGATAGTTTATAAGCCTAATGACTAACTGGTTGCGTTTATTGTCGGATAAAAGCTGTGGATGGAACTTTTTCTCTTCTTCTCTTCTCTTCTTTTGTTTTTTTTTATAATCCAGATGCCTGTACTGCCCATTTCCTTTTCAAGTCCCACCGTTCTGTCCGCTACATATAAATACATTTTGAACTCATGTCAAATTAATTTAGTCTTTCAACTGCATCCAGACCAGGAGTCACTTATTACGATATCCTGTCAAAATTAGTTCGACTTTTATATTTGCTCTTAAGCGTTGCCAAACCTGCAATTACGACGTAAGATGAACAGAACAGTAGCTCATCTGGAAAATCGATTAAATTTAAGACAATAAAACGATCGATAATAGAATAAGCCCACAGTATCCCATTTAATGTGATATTTTAGCTGTTACGAGTCACATGCAGGTCTCTATTTAGCATCACAAGTTGTTTTGACTTTAAAAAATACAAATAAAATCAGAGGGGTTTTCCACTTATTGTACTTTAGAGGCACTGCTGATGCACTGTTGTTGGTGTAAAACAGCCGCTAGGGTCTGCCGTGGCACGGACAAGTCCTCCGGTTTACGGAGTGGATGAGGCGGTCTCTAGCCTCAGTCTGGACTGGCCGTGCAGGCTGGAGCCACAACCATCAGCCGAGCACGGACTGGGGCGGGGGGTTATACGCCGTGGAGCCCACCCCCACTGTGCCGCGACATGCTACATGCCCTATGCGTTTACCAGCCGACTCACACTCCAGAAAACACAGGCGTCTTTATCATAGAGGCAGCGAGAGATGACAGCGAGGAGAGACGTTTCCCAGCCGCTGAGCAGCTCTCGCCTCCAGGAGAGGAAGGGAGCGGCGGACCGGCCGAAGGCTAACCCCGACTGGTTTTATCCTTCCCCTCGACAGGAGCCGGAGAAAGGGCCGGCGTCCGCGGCGGGGATCCATGCCCATGTGGTGGGCGCTGTCGCCGGCTCCGGTGCTGCGGACGAGTCCTCCGACAGCGAAGCAGAGCAGGAAGGCCCCCAGAAACTCATCCGGAAAGTGTCCACCTCAGGACAGATCAGGACTAAGGTAAGACACGCTGTCTCTTTTTGTCTCCTTGGCTGTGTGTGTGTGTGTGTGTGTGTGTGTGTGTGTGTGTGTGTGTGTGTGTGTGTGTGTGTGTGTGTGTGTGTGAACGGCGGGATGTGGTTTGTGTCCGCTGGGACAGCAACACTGTGGCAGCTTGTTGATGGACTCTCGTTACTCGAATCAGCGGGTAAACCCAGCGCGGGGTTACCCCTGAGAAACAGCAGCACCAGGGTGCTGGATATGTCTGACTTACAGTCTGACCTTTCTGCTGGCTCAGACATTCAACAGATCTGTGTGTGCGTTGTTGCCTAATGATGTCTCAGGGACCAATGATTGGTGGTCTGCACTGATTTGCTCTGCAGGGTAAGTTTAAGTGTGTACAAATCACATTTTAAGTGTACCAGTGAACACTATAATTATTATTTGAAACGGGATTTTCATATCCATTTTTTATTCCTTCTTTTCTGAACTGCACAATAAGGGTTTGCCTCATTTACCTCATCACAATAAAAACACATGAATCAATCATTTCTATTCTCTTCATATAAACTATTTGGCCAGTTTGATATTACAGAAGATCAAATATTTGCATAGAAGGTTTAATAATAATAATAAGCTTAAATAACGAGTGGTGTTTCACAAAGAAAATGTTGTGATCCTCTGCATCGCTGCTTTAGATGTGCAGGACCAAGTAAGAGGATGCTGTGCACCTCTCACCTCTGACACCTGAGCTTTCTTGGCCCACTTATCTTTTACACTGTAAACAAGTGCCGTCCTCCACCTCCAATAGATCCACTTAATTATTGACTGCTCCACTCCACACGTCTACATTATTCAGCAAGGGGGTATTTTTAGAGACTTTGGCCGCTGGAGTGTCTGACCGTACATTTCTTATGCAAATCCTCCTCTCAGTAGGTCTGGTGCTCCCAAACGGATATGTGGCAGTGCAACAAATAACGATGCTTTTTAAATTAAGCAATTACTCATGCTTGCAGCAGCTTTATTGATAGTTTTGTCTAAAAAAAATTAATTAAATTTTTTTTAAAAGTTACTGGAGCATTTTGTGAAACTTGAACAGTTTTTGTTGTTTGTTCAACATACAAAAAAACTCATTCAGCTTCGTAAGATTTAACACAAAAGAAAGTAAATCACTAGATTTGAGAAGCTAAAACCTACAGATGCTGCTACTTCATACCAATATAACAGGCTTATTATGTTATTGTAAAGACTGCTGTAACATACACTACAGTGCAAGTTTAAACAGATCCAGCTGGTGTCACTCACGTTTGTTGAAATGTCCTGAAGGACTGTTTATCGTCGGTTAATTTTTCCATGCAGGCACTTCTTCCTTCACCTGTTGCCTCTGAAGTTACGGCAGGAGCTTTAAAAGTCAGGTTGATGTGTGTCTCGGTGAAACACTTCTTGACTGCAGTGATGTACATTAACTGAAGGGATGCTGATTGCGTTGGCTGGCAGGGAACCTGATCTGTTCTGCCAAACTACGTAGAGCAAGCTGTAAGTCACTTTACTGTTAGTTACTGCTGTCACAATAGAATAGAAACACTGCTACTATGATTGCATCCGTGTTTTTAGCATGTTCACATTGCACCAACAGAGGTCTCAGACTTGTTGTTGTGTGGGTCAGTGGGTTTCTTTTCTGTGTGTGTGTGTGTGTGTGCTGAGAGTTACTAATGGATCATGCAGGCACTGAGTCACTGAGTGTTGTTCCACTGGGTTGTTTGCTCAGCTCTGGACTGTGTTCACATGTATGAATGTGTGTGTGTGTGTGTGTGTGTGTGTGTGTGTGCGCGCGCGCCCATGCATGTGTACGCTCGGCCGTCACATTGTCTCTGTCCATCCCTCTCCGTCCACTATCTCTGTGGTTCTTCAGTTGCCCCAGACAACCACATCTTTGATCCCTTATTGGTCGACTCCATGGCAATGCTGCCTGTATGACAGCTGGTTTGGTTGAAGGGGCCCAGATGCCACACAGTGAGTCTCATCTGCTCTCCTCTCAGATATGTCTCTGCATCTCCATTTAATTTAGAATTTCAGGAACATTTCTAGAGAAGCATGTAAGTATTTATGAACAAGTCATTTCATGGAACATGAAAGCTTTCAAAAGCCTCAATAAAAATGACTAATGGTGGGTTTGTTTTCTGGTAAACTCCTGTATGGAGATTTATCATACAATTGGGCAGAATTAGACTTCTTGCATTATTAATATTACTATTATTTTACAACATCTCCTTACATCTTAAAATATATCTTACAGGCAGAAAAGTAAATGTAAGACTAAACTCTAGACTCCTGACAGGTGAAGCGCTGTCCTTTCAGGTGCAGTGCACGAGGCAGCTGAACTCATTACGATAGCTAACTTTTCAATTAATCCACCTGATGTCAGCTTTTGTTATAAACCTGTACAGAGACAAATCAATATATATATATATGCAGCGGTGAAGACTTGTCATTGAATGGTTGGAGATATTAGGCATCATTTATGTCTAATATTCAGAGATCTCTGCTCTCCTCCAGACGTGCACTGAACTGTATGCAGAGGGAATCTGATACTCTGTCATATGAACACTTCTCTCTGTTTCTTGCTCATGTAGCGAGTGCAGTATTATATTGTTGTTCATTACACTAAACACACAAAACCATCTGTAAGAAGTGGACAGCATACAGTATTTGACCCTACTATATATGTAAGGATGAATCACAGCCTCCTCTCTCCTGTCATCTCCACTCTCAGCCCCCTCTCTGTCTTTTCAGGATGTGCTGTCGCAGCTGAAGAGAGCTTATAAACTTCTGACTAATACTGTAGCTGTGTGATTGAAAGCAGAACTAATGGCATACCAGGGTGTGCTGCTGCTGTTGTTGCTGTACAAGGAATTGGGAACGTTCTGCAAGCCTGACATCAAATAATCCAGAGCAGATAGATGCTGAGTTAGGGGGAGGAGGAGGAGGAGGAGGAGGAGGAGGAGGAGGAGGAGGAGGAGGAGGAGGAGGAGGAAGAGGAGGAGGGGTGTTGAGGGAAGAGGTGAAACACTGTCATTTCCATTTATGGGATGTAGGACTGACTTTATGGATACATGCTCCCATTTGGTTGATTTATTTTATTTATTGGAGGTTTATTTTACCTCGAGATGCATCATCTCCTTTTGCAACAGAGGCCAAGTCAACATGGTGATAAACTGTGAGGGACATAATGCTTAAGACAAAAGAATCTCCGGTCTCACCTGTCCCTCCATCGGCCTGCATCTCTCACACTCCCACGTGCAGAAATAGTAACTGCACATTACGATGTACCTCTGAAGCTCTGAAGCTCTGAAGCAGTGTCAAGTCGAAGCCTTTTCTGGTCAAAGCTGGCGCTGAATCTACGGAGGTAATTGTGGGTAAACTGCCGGCCTCCACAACATCACTCAACATCGCCCGTAATCACTTGACACAACTACCCGTACAGTATGAGGCCCACTTGCACAAAGGAGATTACAGACAGGGGAATTACCCCCTCCACGCTGCTGGATTGTAATTTTCCCATCACTCTGGTGAAATTTTAGCATGTGGTGGGAGTTGGAGGAGGAAGGGTACACAAGTACAATTACACCCAAACGAGGGGACTGTGAGCCGAGACAGCTAGAGGACAGTGGTGGAGGTTGTCAGGAACTGAGCGACAATTGAACAGAGAAACTGGGTGAGTTCGCGCTGCTCTCCTAAAGACCAGATTGTTCGAGCACTCCAGCCTTACTCAGCAATGACAAATAATTTGGTAATGGATGTATAGAGTCTAACGGCATGGAATGATTGCAAAGACAGTGGGTTTCTCTCAGCAGCCAGCCAGCATCCACTAAGACTGAGGACAGAGAAGTAAGCAGTCTTCCTCATGGACAGGACCATTACAACCGCAGTAGTTTAGTCTTATCAGCCATGAGTCCAAATTGCTTAACAGGGTCACTTTTCTTCTGGCAAACTGAGATATTTCTCTTTTCTTTACTGGGTTCTTTGTCAAGAATGTCTGCAAATGTGTACTTGTAGTTGGTTCAAGAGTATGTATGTGTATTTGTTGTCCGCGGTTCCTGCAAAACCCTGATTCTGCAGTACTGACAGGATAAAAATAAAAAAGATGAGATCTATACCAGAGAGGAAGCACGAGCGTCAGCAGCAGTGCAGGCCTTATATTTGGGAGACAGAGCTCACGAAGCTCATGTCCCTGTACCGCAGTAACTCTCTGAGCCTCCTGTACAAGAAAATGTTGACATGTTGGGAAATTAGCATTATTTCTGAGAGTGGACAAGAAGATCAACACCTATATAATATGGTTACAATCATGAGCTCAAACAGTAAAACAGGTCTGAAATCAGTCAAATTAACCAACTAGAAACATCGAAGCTCATTAATTTCCACCTTGTCTGGTTAATTTGTGCAAACACTGAAGGGTTGAATTGAGAGACCGTGGTTTCACAGATCCTTTCAGTGAACAATGACTTCTTCGAGTCTCCGCTGGTTAACTGGCAGCCACACAGCGATGACGAGACCAGTAATCCACTCTGTATTAAACAGAGTAGTTGTAAACATCCAGTAACAGTCATTGTCATACAGAATATTAATACATGTCTGTTTCACTTTTCATGTTACAGGGTTAGAAACAGTCAATCCAAAAGATGCTGCATTAAAAGCCTTATAGATATTAATCTATAAGCCTATAGTAATGTACATTATTAATAGTAATAATATTCATGCTTCAATTATTCAGCTGTTTTAAGTAATTGTGCAAAGTTATTTTGTTTAAATTCAATATAAACTGAATATATTTTTGCTTCAAGCTATTAGTTGAACAAAATAGCAGAAAACAGAAAATGGACAGTTTTTTTTTTTTTTTTTTTTATAAATGCTGATGTTTTAGTCTAAACAATAAATCAAGACATTAATCAATAATACAATCACTTTCTGCAGCCCCATCCATATTCTAGTTTCACAAAATGACCTCATTTGATCCCAAGAATGGTGATATGTGAAGTGTGTCACAGCAAATCACAACCTACAATCACAATCAGCGTCCCTGCTCCTCTTTAATGTTTGTAATTTAAGGAATCTTTTACCTTTGCTTGTTGCATTAAAGTTCCAATATTGTATAAATTCAAATTTCCATTCCATGTTTGATTATAAAGCAGGTGTAGGTCATATATAAATGCTGTAAAAGTCTCAAAATGTTCATTCCACACAGAAAGGCACAGCTCGTATGCAGCGATTTGGACTTTGGTAAGTTTGTGATGTCACATACAGTCATGCCATGACTCCGCCCTCAGTGCGGCCCCCTGTTTATGGGGAAGAAATAACAGAGCGGAGATAGAAAGCAAGACTGAAGAAAACCTGCGACCTGGTCGTATCAGAATGGAATAAGGCAATCAGAAGAGAGAGTCCTTGCTATCAATGCGCCTCTAAGACACAGACACCGAACAGCCTGTTATTGGTAGAGCTCCAGAGAGAACTGTAGGAGGTGTAAATATATGTATATATGTATTTGGCACTGAAAACCCTTTGACATATCTTCTCATGGATATCAAGCCTGCAAATAAAACACCAGAGACGTGTAAAATATGGCTCCTATGAGCTAACTGGAGAATGAGGTGGAAAGTGGAGCATTTCTCTCAGATTAATTAGATACCTCAGTGAGGCCCAGAAGGGACTGCTAATTGGTTTAGGACACAGAGCTCTGGGGCTTCAAGGTAAGAGAGAGAGGCTCTGCCACTCCTACAAAGGACTGTTGACTCTCGTTAGCCGGAGCCTCAGTTCATAAATGGCCGGGTCGTACATGAAGGTAGTTGCTGTGTGACCGACTGTTCGTCTGGGTATTGTCAGAGACAGGACGTACGTCTGCTCTGGTCTCTTCATTTAGCCTTCCAGGGAACTCCTGCTCTGCTCTTATCCACCAACTACAGCTGCTGGATCCATTTCAACTGCCTGTGCCTTTGTCCATTGTATAAGCATGTGTGTGTGTGTGTGTGTGTGTGTGTGTGCTCTGTTGGGAGTGTGTGTGTCACCCTGTCGGTGGCCAGGCAGAGTGTGGGTGTAAGGTACATGATGCTCAAGTTACTCATTTCTCTCTGGCACAGGAATCGCTCTCCGTCTCACAATTTAGCAGAAGAGAGGAGCAGCCGCACAGTGGCAAGCAGCGCGACTATTTATAGATCACTTCTGGCCTACTTGGCAACAGGAAGGAGATGAAGACAAGGAAAGGAACTGTGGAGGCCAAGGAGGAACAAAATAGAAAAATAGAACGTCCAACTAGAGCAAAGTCACTTCTGCTGCGCTGCTGGCAGAGAAAAGCTAGAAAGTTCCACTTTTTGATACTTTGTAGGCTCAGAGTCTCAAAGTTTTATCTTTGCAGACAGAAACCAGCAGATAGTCCGAACAAAGCTGTGGGGAACTTATCTCAGTTTGGTCAAGATATAAATAGAATATTGAGTGTACTTGGCTCATATCAATACTAGTGCAGCTCAGCTCTGAAGTGTAATGATTCAACTCCCCATCTCATCTCTCTCTCTGTGTGTGTGTGTGTGTGTGTGTGTGTGTGTGTGTGTGTGTGTGTGTGTGTGTGTGTGTGTGTGTTTGTCTCATTCAGTCATGGGGTGTTCATTGTGGTTCTCAGTCATCTCTCTGTTCTGCCTCTCCTGGTTGGATCAACCATCCCAGCAGCTGAGTGTGGAGTCAACAATGTGCATATTCGCTCATGAGATTGTAAGTCAAGAGCTGTCCAGCCACGGAGAACCATTACCAGCCGTCTGCCTTGTGTTTCTTCTTGAATACCGGTTCTGTTTGACTGAGAAACTGCTGAGGAGATGCCCTTGGTAACCTACAGTGTGGCCCAACAGGTCTAAATGAGGGGATGACTTCACCCGCCTCGCCTGCGTTATAGTTCCACTTTGATTGTGGTCGCGGGCGAGCTGCTAAGGCCTTATATGGTAGTCTGCTTTGAGGTATTTCACCTTAATCCGCTGCAGGAATTTAGTCCTCCTGCCACAACCTACGTAAAGGGAAGAAGGGAAGTAACGTAGGTAGACAGCTGTTTCAGAGAATTCACAGTGTCTTCTTCCTGTTGGGTTTTTTTCCCCTCCGCCACCATCAAAACAAACATAAATGAAAATGTAAATTCAGACTGGGAATATTTGGAATCATAGTTTTCTTCCGTTTTAATAACCTTAAATCAGTCCTCACATTTTTTTTAATCGATGTTGTCTTTTAAAGGAGCAGTCCGCTTCTTCTAACTAAAAGTCAATTTGCCAGTCAGACTCTGAAAAAAAGTTATTTTACATTTTCTCTGGTTCTGCAACAAGTCTACTGAAATTACTGAAGTGACATCACTGAAGCCCTTAAAATCCACCACTTTTTGCTGAAATGTGTGTGTGTGTGTGTGTGTGTGTGTGTGTGTGTGTGTGTGTGTGTGTGTGTGTGTGTGTGTGTGTGTGTGTGTGTGTGTGTGTGTGTGTGTGTCATGTTTCTCCACCGTGAGCCTCATTCTGCAGCAGTGTTTTCTGTGTTTAAGTTGACAGTTTGTTTGTTGGACTCTTCCAGTGAAAACACTGCTGGGATTGAGCCCATATAAATGACAGAATGAGTAAGAAAGTACCATTAAAGTGAGTAACTATTTTTGCTGCTATTGCTGCTGTGCTATTGACATCTTGAATGGGAGTATAGCAGTTTCCATTTGGTAGAATCCTGGCTGACATCGTGAGGCTTTGTGTTTTCAAACAGTGGTTCTGAATGGGCTGGTTCAAGGTTGAGAAATAGTTTTTTAATTTTCCTTCGGAGTCGATTACTGCTGGTGATTGTTCAATCTCGGTTTGGGCTTCGCTACACATTCTTGGTGCAAGTGGGCGTTAATGCTACCAAGCTGCAATATGGGAGTGTAGGAACCAGTGTTTTTGAAGACAGACAGAAAATCATGATATCGCAACCTCCCCTGCTTTGAGTTGGACTTTTCTTCTGTGAAATATCTGTCTTGTAAATCCCAGACTTAATGAAAGTGCTGGAAACCATTGCTGGACTTCTCCTCTTGAGGATTGCTTCACCTACATCACTTCCCCCTGAAGGTATTTAACCCTCCAGATACTCTAGATTGATAGGCTTTAATATTTTCCTCCGTTATAGTCAATCTAACTTTAACTCTATTGTTGCTTAAAGCCTAGTGAGAATCTCCCATTCCAGAAACAATGTGCATAATCAAGAGGTGTCACTGTGAACTGCTGTATTTGCACTCAAACTCATTTTTGCATCAGAAATAATCTAATAAAGTTGTAAACTAAGAATTATTTTCACAATAAATTATTGTGATATTTTTTTCTCAATTAATTCTGTAACCCACACACAAGACTCAATATGCTATGGAGCCGTAGGGTTACATTCAACTGAAATTTGTAATAACTTTAACAAACAATAAAACATGAAACTATTTTACACTCACATTTTAGGATCAACATATGCAATACTTAGTGCATTCAAAGTAACAATAACTGCTTAGCAGCTCGAAAACACAACACTCATGAACTTGTTATCAATATCACAGGTGATGAAAGAAAATTGTCTCTTTAGTGCAAACAGTTTAGAGTTCTTTGGATCCAAATGTTTAAGATGATGCCGTGTTGAGGTCGTAACAGTTTTTTAGTCAGATATGTCCAGTCAAGTCAGTTCAGTTCAAAAGAGCTCTTTGGTTCAACACAAAAATAGTCTGAGATGTCGGGCTTTGACTGTCCTACCACACTGGTGTACTCGGATGAAGGGGATGAAGGAATGAAGGGATGGAGGGATGGAGGACCGGACGGTCTCCTCCGTGGGACAACAGCTGATCGTGGTCCAACTCCTCAGGGTTAAAGGTGGCTCGCCATCTCCTTCGTCAAGGAGAATCCAAATCTAAAATCGACAGGGTTTTCCAGGTAACTCAAAAACTAGCCAATACGCTGCCAAACGAGGTTAACTCCTGCCACACCGGTGCTTGGACAACTCCCGTCTCTTCACAGAAACTCTCTTAAAAGGTCGACTTATTGTTCACGCACTTTTTACTATCCTAACCTCCTCCTCCAATCAGAAACCTGCATTGCCTGATATAGCCAATGAGAACTACGTCTGAACGAAGTGGCTACGATTGACACTGTGTTTAGCAAATAGACAACAACAAAGGAAACATACTATAACAATTGTAACAACGGTAGGAAGACACTTAAAACTAACACCACATTACAGACGTGCCAACACACCCATCGCAGTGTTCTTTCTGTCATTTGGGCGAACCAACCCTTTAACAGCAAAGTCACAAACCGCATTTTAAGAGTTTCACTGACAACACATTCATTTACTTTTTACCATGTCTAATAATATATATTATCTCCCATCACGAATGTGTTTGCTTCATCCAGTGTGTGTGTGTGTGTGTGTGTGTGTGTGTGTGTGTGTGTGTGTGTATCATGTTTCTCCACAGTGAGCCCCATTCTGCAGCAGTGTTTTCTGTGTTTAAGTTGACACAGCTGGTGGGCAGGATGTCAGCTACAGGCCTCTGTGTCTGTTTGTAATTCTCCCGAAGAGCAGCCTTCCTTTGCTATAAATAGCCATTGCATGTGTGTGTGTGTGTGTGTGTGTGTGTGTGTGTGTGTGTGTGTGTGTGTGTGTGTGTGTGTGTGTGTGTGTGTGTGTGTGTGTGTGTATGTATGTGTATGTGTGTGTGTGTGTGTGTGTGTGTGTGTGTGTGTGTGTGTGTGTGTGTGTGTTCTATCTTCTGCATGTCCACTCTTCCATGTCTTACTATATTTGCACTGTATGTCCAGTGTGTGTCTGTCTCCTCTGTGTGCAAGATGATGGGGGTCATAATGATAATGAGTGTGTGTATTGTGTGGCACATGGAGATCGATATGACGTGACAGACACACACACACACACACACACACACACACACACACACACTGGCTCCATAAAAGACCGGAAGAACTCTATTTTCATGTCCTATCTGTTCCCTGTGATCCCTCTTGTTTCTCACCCTGTGGTATTCTGCGTTTTCCTTTTCCCTCCTCCTCATACTGCCTTATATACACCATCAAATATAACTACGTGAGAATATGATGTGAATCTCTTCTAAAATGATCAAGCTTAACGCTATAACCCAAATGATTATGAAAGCAGTGAATTTAGTTCTTTTGACACTATTATAAATATCCATAGCCACTCTAAAAAACAAAACAAAACATCTAACGTTAAAACTAGTTAAGATGCATGAAACTAGATTATCTCTTTAAAGTCACTAAAATAAAGTTGTTTTGCTTTGAATGATAATGAGTGGAGATAAAGAGAGGAATTAGGCAAAATAAGGGTTGAAGAAAGATTGAACTTGAGCTTTAAAGTTACTTCCTCCTTAAAGTTATGCAGTCTTTGTCACCATGGGAACGGTAAACACTGTTTTGAAAACCCATCCCACCTCATGGGTGGAAACAGGAAGCGAGCAGTCCGCCGTCGTATCAAAGCCTCCACTCAACAACCATCTTCTAACAAAGAAAAGACATCGTCTGAATACCAGATTGTTGTTATTTATATCACCAGAAGTCACTTAACTTTAAAACGCTGAGGAGGACAGTCTTGAATATGGAGAATAAACATAAAATATTCTTTTAACTAGAGAAATTTGCTACATTCAAGCAAAAGAAAACTGCCTTGAAGATAAATCTAGCGCCTATAAAAACAGCTCACCTTAAAACTAAGCCTGTGCAGGTTCATATAAGCAACCGATTCAAGTTAAAGATGCTTAAACTACATTATAACACTTTATCTCTCCAGAGGGAGACTCGTTTCTTGTAAGCTACATCTTGAAAAATATAGATATCCCTCTTCGACAAATCAATTTACCTCAAAACAAGCCTTTGCTTCCCAACTCACTCTAAAATTCTCCTGATTTGTGGACCATTCATCAGTAAATGGGAATATTATGATGCAAATGTCCTGTAAGATTGTCAAACTTGCACGCTAGAAGACATATTGGTGTTTGTTTGAGAGTTCAACAGATGTCAGCAGGAGCGGTCAATACGAGCCGTCCCTCTTTATTTTTTCTTGCTCTCTCTCTCCGACAACATCCGCCCTCCTCTTTTTTCGGCCGAGTGGTGGAGTGACTGATGTGTGTTTACAGCTCTTTAGAGAAATGACGGGTGCTTTGTGTAATGGGTTTCCTTTCTTCTCCACTTTTGGACCTATTCCTCATCTCCCATGCATAAAATTGCTGCTCTCACACACACACACACACACACACACACACATAAACAGTGGTCACTTTTTATCTTGACCGTTTCCTGTAGATAAATACGAGAGGGTGTTCTGCATGTGAGAGTGAGCTGCAGCGTGAGAGGGTGAAGCTTCGTGTGCCGTCTCTGATATAAGCTCCCATAAACCTGATATTTATCTCTGCTGTGTCTTTTCTGCCTGCAGACGAGTATAAAGGAGGGACTGTTGTTGAAGCAGACGAGCTCGTTCCAGAGGTGGAAAAAACGCTACTTCAAACTGAGAGGTCGAACTCTCTACTACGCCAAAGACGCCAAGGTAGGTTTGCTGAGTGTCTCCCTGTTCGGCACACTAATAGCCGCAGGTCGTCTTTCTATACGTTGATTTAATTTAAGATGGAAAAGCTCAACTGCTATTAGTGTTAATCCTCAATTTGTATCCTGTAATCCCACAAATGACTTCTTTAATGTTTGAAGACAACATGTTTAGAGGTCCAAGAGCATAACTTACTCACCCTTGTACGGAAGATGAGCTGAGAGATACCACTCTGCTGTCTGCTATGTTGCCCAACCTTGCACCTGGGTGGATTAGTTTAGCATAAAGGCTGGAAACAGGAGGAAACAGGGAGCATGGCTCCATCTATAAAGGTAAGAAAATCCAGCTCACATCTCATTGGTTTGAAGTGTAAAAAGCTCATTTTGTTCTTTAACGTGGGATTCAAGTGCCAGACTCTTGACTGGGACCAATGACTTCCTGTTACCTTTGCTGGTTGCCTAGCAACTGATCCCTGTCTGGTAAAATATAGGGCCTGATTTACTAAGATCTCAAAAAAAAGTTAATAAATTGCATGTTCTTTCTAAGATTCAGCACTTTTTTTTTTGCACCCATTTTGCGGGTGATTTATTAAGAGTAATTGCGTCATTGAAATCAGGTGCAGATCGCTGTATTTAAATGAGGTGTTTGCGTGTGTTAAAGTGATTCCAGCAATGGAAAACAGAGCAACCGCAAAAGGAAAAGGAAATCTGATCCCATTGAAATTAAGAAATAGAAATATAACAAGAACAAAATGCTATATAGGAGATTATCAGCGAGAAAGTCAATACTGTGGAGAAAACAAAAAGACGAAAAAAAGGTTTAATAATAAAACGTCTGCAAATCGGATGAGATCCTCTAACAAACAGCGATCAGCAGGTCCAGATCTTTCTGTGATGAGCAGGTAACTTTTCATTCAGTGGGAACCTTATGAAGCTACCTGTGAATTCTGCGGGACACATTCAGGACCTGTGACAGCACACCTGAATAACGGGACTGGGTGGACGTCCAAGCAGCGATAAACAGAGGCAGGAAAATGCTGAGTCGGAAGAAGTTTTTTAATTGCTGGTATTTTGTGGCTCCTCCTCGTTGTTGGCTGTCAATCATCCTTCGGTTCCTTCAATAACTCAGAAATGTCATCTCTGGACAAACAATATGTCTGATTCATTTCTGCCTCCACGGGTGTAAAACCACGTTCTTATCTATTCTTTGGTTTCCTGCGTCTCCTTCTCACCACAATAAGAGCAGCCGACTCTCCAGATGTTCACATCTGATTAATACGTTACTTTCAGTCGTACTAAAATAAACAACAATCACTTCTCCTATTTCTACTTTCAGGTTTAGTAAATATCATTGCGGGTGCTAACTGTATGTATTTGCATGTTTCCCTCTCAGTATTTTGCACCTTCAAGTAGAAACGGCCTATATTACATATTCATGCAGGCAAACATGCAAAATGGACAACGTGTGTTAAATTGCACATTTGAAAGAGGAAATCCTCACTGCACGTCGTTAGTAGATCTGCTGGGACATTTTTTTGCGGGTGGTGAGAAGTTTGCACGTGATTTTACACACGTAAACCTTTAGTGAATCAGACCCATAGTGTATCCATTAGGAATTAATTTCAGGAGGTGTATTTTTTTTACCATTGGACGAAGCCAGGATAGCAGTTTCCTCCCAGTTTCCAGTCTTCATGCTAAGCTGAGTAAAAAAAGCTGTTGTTCATCGTACAGACATGATAGTGGTGTGAATATAGGAACCCAACTCTGTTCCCTAAAATACAGTCCTCACTCGTATCTGTGACCAATCAAATTTAGTTTGATGCTTTATTTTCCTTCCTTAATTACTTAATTTGAACAAGCATCTTTTGTTTTTTTTTCGTCCTGTTTGCTTTTGTTTTATTTTAAGGACATCTTTGTTGAACCTTTTACTCTTGCTGACATCTCTTTCCCCTTTGCTTCTAACCTGACCTTCCTGCTCTGGAACTTGTGTGTGTGTGTGACTGTGTGCATGTGTGTGTCTGCACCTGCACTAGTCCGGCAGTGCCTTGGCACGCTGGCAGGAGCGGGCGCTGCGCAGAGTGTCCAGGAGTCGCGTGTGCTGGCGAGTTCTGTCCGTGTGCTGGACGGGCGCGCGACGCTCCCCCCCACCTCTGGGTGCCAGCGGATCTGAGGAGGGCCTAGTGAGAATTCGGGTCAGCACAGCACAGCCAGGCGCCAGACCACCAGGACAGCTTACCTGCTCACCAATACAGAACAGTACTGCATTCATGTCTTATAGATCCTCAAGACAGGTTTAATATCTTCTAGTGTCTTCACATCTGTTCGGTTCACTTTTAATTTGACACGAGATGCAAATTACCATGATAGACAGTGCAGATGACAGAATCCGATGCTCCCTTCACTGTCTGATGACTCAGTGGAGGAGCTTATCTATTTACTACTATATGACATGAATGCACTGCATATAATGTGGATACAACCGCAGGCTGGGCTGCAAACACGCGTAGAGACTGTAAGGCCACACTGATGTCAATGTAGCTTAAGACAACTCATCCTTAATGAGGACTGTGGCTTTCATTGCTTTACACGTTGTGCTGCTTGTCCATCACAGTAACTTAAAGTCTCTTGATGGCCGTGCTGAAAGAATACCAAAAAATAATGATAGTGACTTAAATACTTAGTGTTCTTGTTTGGTATGAAGAGGTAAGGATTTGTCACTTATGACTGAAACATTACAAGTCAGCGAGTTCTTTCTGTCACGGCCAGACGGTGATGTTTGTCACTATAGATAAGTGCCCATTGTCCCCTACATGTTCATCCACTCTGGTGTCTCCGAGGTGTCCTGGCTGTCTGTGCTGCCCTGTGCTAAAGAAGCCTGACCTCCTCATTGATCCATCAGAGAGGCCACATCTCAGCACTGCAGGTTGTCGTAGGAGCACCTCTCCTCTCCTTCCTGACACGGATGGGTCAGTAAACAGTCCCAACTGGGCACCAGAGCCTCTGCTTGAAGGGAGCTCAGAAACAACATGACCACCAAGAAACATAACCTGAAAGAGACACAAAGTGATCCCGGAAAAGAACAAAACAAAGATACACAAACAACTTCAAATTACTCCAAAGAGAGACAACATGCTGTCATGTATTTTAGGGCATTTCTTTTTGGTTTGTCTACTTGAAAAGTATCTTGATAAAAAGCATCTCATAATCCATCCATGCTGACTCGTTTGAAGACAGAGTGACGTTAACCAGGTCATAGGAGGATTTTATGGATTCTGTAAGAGTTTAAATAGGCAGATGAAACATGAAGTAAGCACATGGCCTGCTATAAAAAGAAGGATTGGAGGAGGAAGGAAAGGAGGCTTGTTGAGGTTGCTGAGATGCTGCCGCTGAGCTAAGCTCTGGATCTCTGGGTAACGGAGGGTCTGACGCTTCCCTTTGTCCACCATTCACTGTCAGCTTTCATTACAGCTTCCCTCAAGACACTGTGTGCTCACAAATACTCTGTGTGTGTGTGTGTGTGTGTGTGTGTGTGTGTGTTGTGTGTGTGTGTGTCCGGGTGGTGAATGAGAGACATATATACACATACAGTACACCCACATGATGAAGCGTAGAGCAGCCAAGAGCGCTTTGACAAGGGGGCAGTATTTGTGTTGGCATACCGTTCGTACTCAGGCCGTGTTGGCTGCCACTCCATACACACATTCACATGCACTTGCAGGCATATGTGGAAATTCTGAGACACACACACACACACACACACACACTGGTGTCCCTCTCCAGCCAGGCCCGGGGGGAGCATCATTAACTGGGCATTCCCTCTGACAGCTGCAGCAGCTCACTCCTCCCACACACTCACGCAGTCAGAGGGCATTCCTTTGACGGCATCGCTTTTTGGCCTGCGGCCCTTTAAGAGCTCAGCTGCGTGCCTTACGTATCGCAGTTGTGTTAGGATATCATGTTCCTGTTTGGAGACTCTCCTGTCTGTCTGGCTGCAGCTCCTCCAGCACACACAGATTCAATAAAGCATATTAACTGCCGTTCGCACTCTTCTCATTTAGGTAGGGAGACAAAACAAAGGAAGCGCAGGAGGGAGCGCCTCTCTGCAGAGCGCGATCATCGTGTAGCCGTGTTGCGCTGAAGTGCATTTCCTGTCTGCTGGAACAAACTGAGTTTATCTGTAAGACCTCCAGACGAGTTGAACTCATTGTTCTTGGCCAGAATGTTTCTTTATTAACTCCTTCCCACCCACACACACTGGAATACATTTAAACTCAGATCTCTGCCGAGGAACTAAAACGACAGAGGACAGTGACTTGTGAACAAACTGTACTCGACATCAGGTTGAGAACAACTATTGCTATACTACATAGCATAGGGATCATTTCTCTAATAAAACACGTTTTTTTCCCCCACTGATATGTTTGAATTTTGAATGATTAAATGGAACCCATAATATTTCACCAACAGAGACTTTTAAGCATGAATAGATAAATAAACAAAAATAAATTCCAGAGATTTGGCTCTTGATTTAGAGAATAGGGAGGAGAATTTTGTCAGAAAAATATATCTTTCGTATAAACAACAAAGTGTGCGATATAACACTTTGAATTTCAAATGTAATGTCAGATGCGAGGTTTCAGATGAGCATATCTCCTCTGCCTGGTCCCAGACGTCTGGCCTGCCGCCCACATCTCTGACATTTGTGACATTTTATTCAAGTAAAAGGAAGTGTGGGGATCATCTGATTATCGGACATGAAGAAGATGACTTCAGATTGAGAGGAGTGGAGGAATTTGACAAACTGCGAGAAGTTGTTTGTCCGTGTTTTAGAAGACGTGAGTCAAACTCTGAACTAAAAAGTGGCCAGCAGACACACTTCTGCACATTTCAAGAAATATCACAATCTTAATTGGCTGTAAAGACTTCTTTATTGTCACTGTTTAAGACATACTGGTTAAAACAACCAGTAAGACATGCTGCACTGTCTCAGCTTCCATTGAAGTGGACATGAAATAACATTAAAAGCATTATCTGACATTTTGATTTACCCTCTTTTTAACGTTGGAGATGGGTAAGAAAAGCTCTTATTTTTTATTCACAGGACAGAATGCTTTTTATCAGGACAGATTTTTTTTTCCTTATTCCCATCATAAAAATAGCTCATTTATTTATAGCCAAGAGGAATGTACGTTTGCTGTTACTTTTTTTTTCTTCTAATCTTTACTCTCCCCTGTAATTTCTCAAGCCTCCCTTTACATTTTAGTCAATCAAAGGATACACCTGCTACTCTTTTTTCAGTCTTTCTGTGGTTTGGAACTCTTTTGTTGTTGCTTTTTATAACACCAAAGACAGTGTGTCATGTTTGTTGATACTGAACATGTAACTTGTATTCTCAGACAGCAGGTTTGCACTTTTATGTTCTGTATGTCTTGACTTCTGCAGTAGCTTCCATTTTATACTGAGAAGTTTCACTGGTTCATTTTAGGTCTGCTTCGCTGTGGCCATGACAACACATTTGTCTCACAGCCAGTCACCGCTGTCCTCATGCTGTACTATACAAGTAACAGTGAGATAAGTTCAATCCTGCGTGTTGTCCAAAGGCTCATTCTCTTCTCCTGTTTTTTTGTGCCCTTTATCTCTCGGCTCTCCTCTCGGGACTCCCCTCCTCTCTGCAGTCCCTTATTTTTGATGAGGTGGACCTATCGGATGCCAGCGTCGCTGAGTCCAGCACAAAGAATGTCAACAACAGCTTCACAGTGAGTGCATCTCTCAGTCTTAACACACACACACACACACACACACACACACACACACACACACACACACACACACACACACACACACACACTGTGGGTTTCAGGGGAGATCACAGGCAGGAGCTTGTGTGAAACAGCGAGACAGTGGAATGTTTCACACTGATTAGGACGACAGTACTGATAGTCCTGCAGCCGGCATCCCCTCCTATGTGTTGTGTACTGTTATGATACCTTCACATGCATTCCTGGCTTTCTTCATCTTTGCATGATTTGCTTACTTCAGTGATTTTAGGTTTGGATGATGAACATGGTGCAGTTTTTGAACAAACAAAAAACATAATGTATCGTTATTTCTTGTTTCTTGGCCTGATATAATGAATGTGATTGCAGTGCCAGTTGGTTTTAACAAGAACTGACACATATTTACTTTCCAGCAGAAAGTTAGCTAAAAAGATCAATATTAGTTTCATACCTGCCCGTTTTTATATCATGCAACAGCTAGCAGCCTGCTAGCTTAGCTTAGCTGGGAGCGAGCCTTGCTCTGTCCAAAATAGGATCTTTTGCACAAATTAGATCTTGATTTTTGTTTTATCACACGAAGCACTGATTAAACTTTGCGCTTGAATTTATATGGTAAACTATTTCAATACCACTCTATAGGCAACCAGCAGAGGCTCCGGGAAGCCTCTGGTCCCAGCTAAGAAACAGCTTGACTGACATGCAGCCCTCAGGTACACTTTGGACATTTCCAAGCTTGATCACTTCAGCAGTCATAATGTAAAGCTAAGCTAACTAGCTTCTGAACAGAGCTTCATATTTCAAAAATTGATGATTGTCTCCATTAACTTAGTGAACAAGTGTTCTCTCCAAAAAGGAATTTTTCCCTTGAATCAAAATTTGATTCCTTTTTTTGCGATGCTCAAATATTTACTGCTCCTTGTGAAGGTCAGAGTTCAAAGTCAGTTGGAGAACAGTCCTCCTCGAGTTGATTCAGTGTCTTGCTGAGTGTCCTATTTGTAGCAGCAGCCTCAGGGATCCTCTATTTAAATAGAAGTACCAGTACAGCAATATGGAAAGTACAAGTAAGAGTCCACACTGTAGCAAATTGTTTTAACATGTAAAACTCTGGTTTGGTCCCTCTGACTGACGTATTATTATATATGGCATCCTTAGATGGTTAATACTGAAACGTCAGTGTGTCAGCAGCATGTTGCTGTTGTTGCTGCTGCAGGTGGAGCTGGTGTGAACACAGTTTCGTATCCAGGGACAGCAGATAGATGTCAGGGGTCATCAGATGATTACTGAGATCTGTTCCACAAATCTCCGTTGTTTGACTTTCCTTCTCATCTTGGATCTTTGTTGAGATGTTGGATCATTTGAACATTTATTGAAATGAAACCATGTGAGAGGTTTAAAAGGGACAATTCAGAGTTTGGTAGAGCCGTTAGAAATCTGAAAGGGGACCCCACATTGCCCTTTGTTAGATGTCAGTTTAGAAACCACTGCTTTAATCTGTAACTGTGTTGTATTTTAAAACCTTGTTATATTATCCATGGTGTCAAATCTTTATCTGAAACGGAAATAAAGCTGTCAAATAAATGTAGTGGTGTAGAAAGTAGGATATTTCCCTCTGAAATGTGGCTTGGCAAAAGTATAAAGTATGAAGAGCAGTTTTTGAGTAAACTAGTACCCGCAAGGATTTTTATTAAACGTCCGGTTGAGTCACATGATTTGTATATTTATAGCAGGCTCTTGTGTTTCTTAACAAACAATCAGTGGACAGCTGATCACAGGATTTGCCCTTCAAGTAAAATGATTCACCTTACATAGTGTACCCCTGAAAATGTCCGTCCTGGTTATATATAGACAATATTTCAATTCATTTCCCATCAGAACTCCTTGTGTTTTTGTCACCAGCTGATGACAAATGGAGGGAACAGGAGTGACGCTGCTGTGAATAGATGCTCGTTCAGGGAGAGAAGCAGCAGCTGCATGTGTGTGGGAGGTGGAGGGAAGCGAACGGGAGTATTACAAGCAGCAAGGATAAAAACAGAAAGTGAAAGAGCTCGTAGTGCCCTGTCCTTTCTATAAATGTCTCTCCTCTCCCCGGCTGTTGCTATAAGAAGAAGCAACGGAGGAGGAGGAGGCGGGAGAAATGTGCCCACAGGAGAACACATGGCTATTTATAGCAGCGCCTTGAAACGCTTCACTGACTGCCTGGCATGGCTTAACGTCTGCCATATTCATAAATAAGATTATGTGTCCTTGCTGCATGTGTGTGCAGCATGTGTGTACTGTTGGAACAGTGTGTGTGTGTGTGTGTGTGTGTGTGTGTGTGTGTGTGTGTGTGTGTGTGTGTGTGTGTGTGTGCGCGCGCGCGTGTGTGTGTGTGTGTGCGTGTGTGTGTGTGTGCGTGCGTGCGTGTGCGTGTGTGTGTGTGTGTGTGCGTGCGTGCGTGTGTGTGTGTGTGACATGATATTTATGTGCTGTCTTGCGAAAGATTTGGAGCTGAGCTCGACATGCACTTATGAACATCAGCATCCCGATGAGATGTTGAGAGAGAAGGGAAGGAGGGAGGAGGACGAACTCAGGGCAAAGATACAAAAAGGGAGGGAAGGACAAAATCCAGCTGAGATGCAGACAGAGGGGAAAGAAAGGCACGACAGAAATAGAGCACGTTACATCTTTTATTGATGGGGAATGACTGCAGGGGCAACTTAAGATGGCGATCAGAAGGAAAGGTAGTGCAGCGGAGGAAATCCTGGAGTGATGTCACTCCTCGCTGACTGCATTCGCACACATACCTCGGGGGAAAGAGAACGAGGGAGGAGGGGGGTAGAGCGAGCGGGAAGATTCATAAGACGAGGGAGAAAGGAAAGACGGTTGCTGAGGAGAAGAGTTGGAGAGAGGCGCTGAAGACGGGACAGATGACTGCGAAGGAGCAGTGAAACAGAAACCTGAAGGTAACGTGACGTGCTGAACGTGCATGCCATTTCTCAGTAATTCACACCAACCAGGACACGGTCACGAACACCGGCGGGGAGACAAGGCTTCATCCGTCAGGATGTGTGATCACAAGAGAGAGGGAGAGAGAGGGAGAGAGAGAGAGCACTGCTGCAGAGGGGATGTTGCAGGTCTTTGGTCTGACTGTGCAGAGTCCGTCCATCCGTCCGTCCGCCCGTCTCTCTGTGTCTGTGTCTCCTGGCTGCTGGTCCCCTGAGGATGAGTGATGTTGCCGGCGTCCTCTGTGCAGGTTGGTGCTACTTGGTCGGATAGTTTGAAGGCAACGGAGCTCTGCGGATGTCTGCTCGGCATGTTGCGTGTGCACGAGTGTGTTTTGATAGAGTGGAAACGTCTCAGAGATCTACAGCAACATCAGGGATTCTCCGGAGTTGAACAGTTGAACCAGTTAGAGAAAGGAATCATTTCAGTTGGACTCCTTTGCAGTGAAGATATGTTATGTAATTACTATAAATTCTTCTCCAGCATCTATTTTCCTAAATGGGTTTACGTTTTTATAAAAATACGCAGCTTTGCGTAGGAATAAAAAAATGCAACAAATGCCGTCTAAAAATAGTTGTTAATAATGAAGTAACATCACAAAGACGGAGATAAACAGCTTGAAGACGCATGTGGACATGTCTGTCTGTCTGAGTGTGTATTTGTTATGACTGGGTGTTTGAGTATGTGTGTATATGTTTGTGTAAAATGTATGCAGCAGTCCAATCTAATAGGTGTTCACATCTTTACAGTTCTGGAAGCAGTATTTTCACTACAGCAGCTGGTGTGAATATACAATGAGGCGGTTGTTGTAGTGCAGAGAGGGAGCACCTTGAAGTCCACGTGAGGGAGAGCTCAGCCCAACCCAGACCTTAAACTCGTTACAGACTCTGCAGGAACGAGCGCCTCTCTCGCTGACTCACTCGTGCTTATTGGATCGGCTCCTCTTTATTACCGTCCGCTTTGAATCCCTGAAATGAATCTCAAGGAAATTCCCATTAGCTGTGAATTGTGCACTTGCATCAGTGCTCTGATTTGGTGTTTTAGACAAACAGTGCCTGGCTCGTGCTTGCGTGTTGCAGGGAGCGGGCAGCTGTGGTGGTTCTGTGCTGCAGGTCCCAGTGGACAGAGGTTGTGTTTGCATCAGTCACCAACGGCTCTGTGTGTGTGTGTGTGTGTGTGTGTGTGTGTGTGTGTGTGTGTGTGTGTGTGTGTGTGTGTGTGTGTGTGTGTGTGTGTGTGCGCACGCACATGACTGGTGTCCCTAATTATCACTTCATCTTCGGTGTTTGCCTCTCTATCAAAAACAACAACTGCTGAGACCTGTCATGGCACGGTCATCATGTGGGTGCTGATCAAAGACACACCTCTTTGTGTCACTTGTTATGACACACACACACACACACACACACACACACACACACACACACACACACACACACACACACACATACACACACACACACACACACATCTGATGTATTCATTTCCGATAGTCAAGAGAGGTTTTCCACACTTGAGGGATGCCTAGAGCCATTTTTGGAAACACCCGTTCCTGTTTCCCCTGGCAACCAATCTTATCGCTACCCTGTTCCAGACACACACACACACACACACACACACACACACACACACACACACACACACACACACACACACACACACACATACAAACACACACATACAAACACACACACTCGTGGACACAGTACACCAGCATAGAAAAGATGATCTATGTCCAAAGGGATCAATTTGCCCATGTGCATGTGAGCACACACTCTAGTGCACAAATGGATACACACACACACACACACACACACACACACACACACACACACACACACACACACACACACACACACACACACACACACACACACTAATCCTGGTGGGAAATGAAGATGTATTGTGATTAACGGCTCAGAGGAGCGAGTGAGCAAGTGAGGAGAGAAAGAAGAACAACAGTTCAACTCTTCTTCTGCAAGCTGAATAAATTGTAAATGGTCGATGGACGACGCCCACAACCATGTGAATACACATGCAAAACACTTTCAGTAATGTGGGAGTAGTTGTCTCCACTTAAAAAAGGAGGAAGGATGCTAATGGGATTAGCTTCAATATTGAGTGAGGGCAAGGAAAGGACAATAAATCACGCACACAGACACACGACAACACATTCATACACACAAGTATTATTCACAGAGAGAAGATAGGATTTGTATCATCTCCTGTCTTTCCTGTGACGCTCTCTTCAGTTCTCAGACATAACCAGATGTTAATTAAAGTTCTGACAGATTGATTACGAGACTGATTAAGGTTATTGATCAGACAACCGGGTGTTAGTCGGGTTTTTTTAAAAGCTCCCGCTCCAAAGTTCCATTTCATCCAGGGCTGCAACTTCTAGTTATTCTTCATTGTTGATTAATCTGTTGTTGAATGTATGAAATGTTTCAGTAGGAATTTGTGATTCGTGCTTTTGCTTTTTCATTTTCAGTGAGCCGGTGCTGTCCAGCTCCACTCTGTTCAGGGAGCACTGCGTGGTCACACATGATTGCAAACTGGTTTGCATTGAACAAATCGTGACTGAGCATTTTACTGCCGAGGTTCTAGTGGGTCGTCCGGTTTTCAGAACTCGCTGTGCTGGTTGCTCTTTGCATCTTTGCACGTGTGATGAGGGGGCTTCCTTATGTGACAGGTTTCCATTGAATATGATTGAAATCATGCTGCTTCTTGTTTCTTTGTAGATTCATGTGTGAAGGCAATCAAACCAACATGGTTATAATACATACAATGTTCTGCATTGGCAAGAAAACCTAAGCGATCTCTTTAGAACTGCCTGGTTTTCTGCATTAATTGGTCATAAAACCTGATCTGATCTTCATGTAAGTCACAAGACAATCAGTGTCCTTAAGCTAATTACCCAAACAATTATTATCTTCCATGCATCCTTCACAGTCATTAAAATGAACAGTTCTGGCAGAAAAAGTAAGTGAACCCTTCAATTGAATAACTGCTTGAACCTCCTTCAGCAGCAATAAACTCAAACAAATGATTTGGGTATCTGCGGATCAGACCTGCAGAGTTCAGGATGAATTATGGACTTTTCTTCCTTCCAAAACTGCTTCAGCTTCAACATTCTCTCCAGATATTTGGTGTGAACGGCTCTTTGGCGTTTTTTCACAGCGTCTCTGTTGGAATGAGGTCTGATCTCTGAATCTGAGAAGGCATGAAGGGCATTATTTTTTTCTTTGAACTCATTCAGGGTCTACTTTGATGTTTGGAGTCATTGTTCTGCTGCATCACGAGCTTCTGAGCTTCAGCTGGACGGCCACTTCTGGAAGGTACTTTGATAAACTTGGGAATTCATGTCCCCCTCAATGACTGCCAGTTTTCTGGGCTCACATGCGACAAAGCCGCCTGAAATCATGATGCTACCTCCACCGTGCTTCCCTTTTGGGATCATGTTGCGGTATGCAGTGTACTTTTTACACCGTATACAGGCCTGTGTGTTCTTAAACAACTCAACCTGAGTTTTAGCTGTCTGTAAAAATGTTCTCTTTTTAGCAAATGTTGTTGTGTTTTTGGAGAACAGATGTCTCTACAATGGTTTGTACATGGTAGACTCATAATGTTAACCACATTCAATGATTCAGACTAGCAGCTTCTCTCAGCCTCCTTTTAGCCTCGTTGAACATTGTGTTGTACTTTTGGAGTCATGTTAGTTGGACACCCATCTATAGTGAGAGTCGTTGTATCTCTGAGATAACTTCAAAGTTTGTTCACATTAACGGAGACTTCATGTGAAAAACAATGTCAACATTTTTGAGGGCCTTTTAGAAGTCTAAGTAGCTCCAACCCACACGTTTTGTTTCATTGATTGAACTCCAGGTTTGCAAACTCCTGTCATTTGTCCCGGAGTTCTTTTTTTTTTTTTTTTTTTCCAGCGACACTGTGAATGTATTGGACTCAGTTAGAGATTTACATACTGTAAATGCAGAAAACTCAAAAAGATCACATTTTTCTTGGTACTGCATATGATAGAGCATTTCACAACAGGTCAAATGTATAGCTAAACGTAACAAAGCTGAGTCTTGTTTTAGTATGTAAGACATGTAGTTTTGCAGTTCATTAACAATCATTTTCTCTTCTTATGTGCATAAGTTGTGTTCTAAAAGAGTTTTGTCTGTGGAAACATGTGGCTGTAAAGCAGATGGAGGGTTAGCAGGCAACTGCAGCCTTCATGCAGAAAGAAAAGCCGTGTTGCAGCAGCTGGATCTTAAACACCCCAACATACACCAACATACACAAACGATCACGTACATTACACACATTATACACACTCACACACGTGTACTCACATTGGTGTGACTGTGTGTTGTGCACCTGCTGTTTTCCACACCTTGTGACAGCCTCAGGTGCTGCTGGTCCACCGGGCCTGTGATTAGAGGGATCAGAGAGATGATCTGAAAGACTGAGAAGCCTCTTGTCACTGTTTCACTCCATTTTTGTTCTTTGGCTGATGGAGTGTTTGGTTTACAGGATGTGTTTCACATTTATCCAGTTATTGCCAAAAAGATAAGAAGGAGCTGAATGTACGGCCTCAGATTATAGAGAAACAGTTGGTCTGAAATCAGTGAGAACTTTGTAGGAGAATAAGAAACACAACAAAGAGTGATACTGAAAACCCCGTCTATTGTTCTGCCCTCTCTTCAGTGCTCATCAGCCAAAGTGTCTTTTGTACTAATAGATTAGAAGAAAAGCTGCTCAACTGTGCATTGAGGCTCATGCAGTTTGTATTTGAAGGTGTTTCCTCTCAGAATATAGTGGAATATGAGGCAGTGTTTTATCAGACACGAGTGAGGGAGCAATCCGTAGAGAAGTAACAGATCATGAAAGCACTTCAGTGATAGCAGTAAGGAATATTGAGGTAAATTAAAATACGCATGAGGTCACCATCTTCGAATGATCGAAGAACACCAGACAAAAGAACAAAAGCGCTGAACGCTTTTATTCATCTCCCTGTTTCCCTTTTACTTGTACACGAATATATGCTCGGTCTAGTGTGATATGACTGAAGATGACAATTGAAAACATGATCAAGAGTCCGAATCGATCATATTTGCAGCATTGATGTCACATTAAAAAGTTTCCAAAACTGTCAAATTTCTCACAAATTGATTTTTGTGCTACTCAAGTCTACCTTCTTAAATCTGTCACTGATCTTTGTGTGGAGCCAAAAGCATTATGATATTAAAGTAGTTGATATGTTTCCTCTTGAGGAAAAGACTGCAGATCCAATTATGTCTTCTCCTCAAACAATATCAGTTCTTCATGTTACTTTCCTGACCTGAGCAAAATGTAACTTAAAGATTTGGCTTCAGATCCAAACATAGCTAAACAAATGAGTTAACCCTTTCCTACTTGGAGATCCCCTTGCAGGCCGTATCTGCTATTAAAAAAATAACTAAGTCATGTTTCGAAGGTTGCAGAGCGAGGTACATTCAGTGATGAGGCATTCGGTATTACTACGAGTAAAATGTGTGCAGCATTGTGCAGAGTTGTAGTTGAGAATTTTTAGAACAGGTTCAATAACATCAGTGTCACTGACTCACTGTTTGTTACAGTTACAATTTTCAGCAGGCAAAAGTAAAAATATATATTTCTTTAACGTGGCCTGTTAATGAGGACACATAAACGTATTTTATTTTAGAAATGACCCCAAGTGTCTCTGATCCAAAGAGCCCGAGGTTGTTCCTTTTGTAGTTGTGGAGTTTCTGACTCAGTCTGGGGATGTTTGGAAATTTTAGCGAATAGCCTGAAAGGCCTCAAGGGTCTAAACGGTTGCACTTTTTCTCTGTTACGTCATGTTGTTTGACGAGAGCATGAAATCATAACAACAAGCTGCATCAAAGTTTTTTTCTAATTCTGAGGACACCTGCACAAGACTGCTATTAACAGTTCACCACATTTATCACAGAGATAACAAAACATCAGGATCATTGCTGGTACATGTTTTTATTAGTCAGGTATTCTTTTATCTGTGTGTGTGTGTGTGTGTGTGTGTGTGTGTGTGTGTGTGTGTGTGTGTGTGTGTGTGTGTGTGTGTGTGTGCGTGTGCACCATGTATTCAGCCTCACTCCTCTCACTAATGTGAGTAGAGATAACATACGGACGTGACGAGTTAGACAGACATGCAGAGAAAGAAGAGATGAGGAGCATGAATAAGTGATGGCGTGTTGAAAGGGTGCTGCATGTCTGCAGGGTTATCTACGGGGACTGTCCTTTAAACACACATACATACACACACACACACACACACACACACACACACACACACACGCGCGCGCGCGCACTCACACTCACACACAGGGACAGGGACAGGGCAGGAGATGGGGAGGCGACGGGGGAGAGGATCTCTTAGCCTTTACCGAGGCGCTTCGCCTGTCAGCACAGATCTGCCTCAAAGCAGCATGAAGAGCGAAGAAAAAGAGGAGAGGGTTGGGAGAAACATGGAGCGGAGGAAAAGACTAACTCACGAAGGTGTGAGTGAGCTAAAGTTAATGAGAGAGAGAGAGAGAGAGAGAGAGAGCGAGAGAGACGAGGAGGGAGGAGGCTTCTCATCCTTCCTCTCCCTTAAAGACAGAGCCGATCGCTCTCTCCTCTCAGTGGCACCGCAGGCTGAGGACCGAAGCACCGGAAACATCCATCTCTCCTACTCGCCCTCTTTTTAGCTACCGTGTCTGTCTTGCTCCCTCACCCGAGCTCACGTCCCTCCGTCTCCCTCCAGGTGATCACCCCGTTCCGTAGGCTCATCCTCTGTGCCGAGAACAGGAAAGAGATGGAGGACTGGATCAGTTCGCTGAAGTCCGTCCAGTCCAGAGAGCACTACGAGGTAAGAGCCCCTTTCCAAATCAACAGATAGACACATCCTTGTGAGTTTGTGTGTGTGTGTGTGTGTGTGCGTGTGTGTGTGTGTGTGTGTGTGTGTGTGTGTGTGTGTGTGTGTGTGTGTGTGTGTGTGTGTGTGTGTGTGTGTGTGTGTGCGCGTGTGTGTGTGTGTGTGTGTGTGTGTGTGTAGCTGGGAGGGGGCGAAGAGATACAACATAAAGATGGGCAGTGTTAAGAGATGGTGCCGCAGCAACAATAGATCTGAGATCAGGCGTTTCCTCTTTTAGAGGTTTGGACCGAAACGTTGCTCTCCTCCAGGGAGGACGTACCTACCAGTGAAAATACTCTCCCAGTGTTGCATGGAAACTTCACAAACTTACAGAAACCACACAGTTTAGCGGTGATACTCATATAAAATGCAGCAGGAATAAGAGTCACATGTCGTGTAGCATGAGAGAAGGGGCACTGAAGGCAGCGGGGGACCTCAGAAGTTTCAGAGCCCCAAAGCAGAGGCACACATGGACCTGCATGTAGGCACAGGTACACAACTCTCACACAGCGATATCATGTGCAGACAAATGTACCACATAAACAGGGAATAAATGACGTTATCTGTTCAGGGAAAATATTATAACGCTCATCTTTGTTATCCAAGACAGTGTCCCCAGAAAAATCGAGAAAAAAACAGCACAGTTTTGTTGACACGATTATCTGCCGTTGTGATAGTTCACAAAATTGACCGCAGCCGTTTCAAGTATTCGTCTGAAGGAAGGATGTACGCAGCCTGTAAATCTGGGCGATGTGTTGACAGTGACGGCTCGGGGGGAACGGCAGCGCAGCAAGGAAGCACTGCTGCATTTTAATGGCTTTGATTTGAGAGGGAAATCTTATATAAGACCCCATCCCTCACCCCCTTACTGCACTGCAGTGCAGCAGCAACCCCAGACACCACAGACACACACACACACACACACACACACACACACACACACACACACACACACGCACACACGCACACACGCACACACGCACACACACACACACACGCACACACACGCACCGCTGCCAAGATGTCAACTGAACCGCGGTTAATTACCGCGCTCTCATATGTGCCTCCGTTATGATGCGAGTGTCCCAGTTTACAAGCACCTGTTACAATCCTACTTATGAAACACAAATTGTATCGAAGGCTGCGCCAACTACTGCAGACGCAACGCCCACACTGGTACAGTAAACACTGTTCACATTAGCTCCCCAGCGGGCTCTCGCTACACAATCATGTATAGAAGCATCCCGTTTTTCCTGACCAGCTGTAGCTTTTCGAAACTCACGGAGCGGCAGAGTCACGCGCATGAGCGCCAGCATGTGAAGGTTTTCTCCCGTCGAGTGCTGATGTACGTCCTGCGGGGGTCTTTTCTCAGTTACTGCTGTCATGAGGGTTCTGTAGAGCAGTGAGGTCAGACTTCAGGGGACAGTGGATCATCATTATTATCAAGGGAAGCTGGTACACAGGGAGTGAATGAGCTGCATGTGGAAAACTTCATTTGACTCTTCATGTTAAACACTTGTCTGTTCATAGATGTGATGAAAACAGCCTGTAAATGTAACATGCAATAATTAAAAACACATTTTTGTTATCATTAGGATGTATTAGTGCTCTGTGCTTTGCCTTTCTGTGACTCTCATCCCAGTGCTGCCAACCTGTTTTAACCTCTCCTTTGCCAGACGGCACAGTTTAATGTGGAACATTTCTCAGGGATGCACAACTGGTACGCCTGCTCCCATGCACGGCCCACCTTTTGCAACGTCTGTAAAGACAGCTTGTCTGGGGTCACATCTCACGGCCTCTCCTGCGAAGGTAAGGAACACAAAGCACACCACCTGTGAATGTTAAGGACAATTACAGTTTATTTCAACATGGCGTGTGCCGCTGTGGATCATGCTAATTTTGCACTCTGTCTGCTCTGTAAAGATTCAGGGAAATGAGGGGTTGCATAAAACGGTGTTGGGGCAAAAGATCGAGCTTCCAACAGCTTCCAAAAAAACGAAAACAAACACAGAAATTGGCCACCTGGAAGTGTCGACTCCAGTTTTATTTATACAGTACATTTAAATACATATAAAGTTGACCAAAGTGTTGCGCATCATCAAACGGAATTAAAACAATCAGATCGAAATATTAAAACCATTAAAGACTAAATAAGCAGTACAAAAAAAAATTTAAGAAATTAAAAACTATATTAAGCCCAAACATCAAGGATATGCATGAACATTAAATAATACTCAAGAAAATCTGGAAATGCCAGTGGAAGTGAACAAGTTTTCGGCTGAGGTTTGCACACTGGTAGTAAAGGTGATGAGCTGATCTGGAGGGAGAGGCTTTTCCACAGTTCTCAGTCGGCCCTAGGAGCCGATGTAGAGCTAGGAAATTCTAAAAGCTGCTGGTCCAATGACTTAAACACTTAAATGTAAGTGTATCTACCAATTACAGCAAACAGTAAACGCTGCAACTCGAGCTAATGTACAAATGACATACGGAGGCATTACCTGTGCTTCTGCACTTGGTCTCCCAACTCAAGGAGCTGCTATCTACTTGAAGAAGTGTTTAACAACATACAACGACAGTCTGGCAGGTGGAGTTCTTCATACTTGTTTTCGTGTAATCTGGAGAACGACTAGCGCCAAATACAGTCTCTCTTTATCCTGCAGCTGCTGTCCATGAAAACTGCTCTCTTTGTATCTTTTCTTCTTATTCTTGCGACACGCAAATTTACAGACACAAACCATTTAGTCTGCTCTGGAAAGTAGCCATTTCAGGCACCGGCAGTCATTTCTGTGTTTACTTTAGGATCAAAAACAAACTTTTAAAGGTATTAATGTAAAAAAAAAAGGTCTTTTGAATGTTGCAGCTAGTTTACGTTAGTGCCCTTTTTATGGTGACTTCTTGATCCCTCAAAGCTTTACAGCAGAGGTAAAGAGTGCATGAACCATAGAGCCACAATAAGCACCTTGATGGGAAATAGAGTGAAATTGTCCTTTAATTGATTTGTTTTACAGTACACAAAGTGGATAGGATCCCTACTCTCTGTTTAAAGATCATCCACACTGTAGCACTGCAACACATCATTTACCACTGCAAAGCCTGGCAGTTGGCAGGTCTGTAGGTTCTTTGGAAAGGTATATGACGATGTTGCGTAAGGAGTTGTGAGTCACTGAAGTGAGAAATCTCCTTTTTTCAAACGTCTGTCCATGTGCAGCGGGTTGGATGTATCGGAGCCAGCATGAGTTTTTGAAATCCTCCACGTTGTGTCCTAGCTGGAGGGAGAGGGAGTGAAAAGAGCTGTGAACTGCCATTAACGCTATGCCAGCATATGAATGCACATCAGCCTCTATCCATAAGCTTTTATGTCATGTTGTGTGTTAGATAAGCGTCGACTCAGAATTTTTTTAATTTCTTCATTTTCCATTAACAAAGAAAAAAGCTGTTAAGGGATCTTGTGAATGACGCCACAGCTCCTCACCTCATCTGTGAAGGAACAGTGAGGTTGGGTGTTAAGAGGGTCGTCATGGGAAGTTCACACTACTTTATGCTTTCTTTTAGCTGGTGTGGAGTGTCAGGGACATGCAGCAGAACATAATGAGCACCATCTGCATATCCTCTATTTCTAATTTTGCTAATGTTTCCCAGTGAGTGAGTGCATGTGGGTCGGTGTGTGTGTGAAGGCAGTAAGAGCCTCTCCAGTCTGTGCTTATTATCCTCTCATATCCAGAGCAGAAGGCAAAGACACATACTGGACACAGAGACATGGAGAAATCATTAGAGTGCCGTCTGACTCTTTAACTGACTCTTTCCACACATCCACAACCAACAATAGGAACATGCAACTGGGATTATAGGTGATTCATTACAACATGGAATCAAGTGTATGATGGATGTGAAGCAGTTAATGGAGCTCTGTATTGGCCTCACAAAGATGCCCTCTCATGTTTATCTCAATCAGATTAGCGACATACACACTGGTGGTGGTGGAATGAAAAAAAAATTGTTTTTATATAATATTATAGAGGGAAAAATGAGCAAGCTGAAAGGACAAAACTCCCTTTTACTGGAGAAAAGAACTTGTACAGTGTATAAAAAAATACATTTTAACAGGAAGTAAAACCTCGTACAGAGTAAAGAAAAAACTCCCTTTTAACAGGAAGCATAACCTTGTACAGTGTAAAGAACAAACTCCCTTTTAACAGGAAGAAACTTCTGGCAGTTTGATAGGTTTACCCAAACCGGTCACAGTCAGGTGATTAGAAGAAGCGTGGGAGAATAAACTGTGGACGAATGAAAAGTAAAAGATGGCATTCCTGATTGAACTTGCGCTTTTACCTCCATTTCAAATTACATTAATTAAAATGCAGCTCCTTGGTTTCCTCTTAATATACAATCCTGATGTCAGAGTTAGTGAGAAGAGGAGGATCACCCGCAAGAGAAGCAGTAGGTGAGAATGGCCAAGAAGAAAAATAAGCAGCAGAGTGTCTCTATTAAACCTCGAGAGCAGCCGGCCAAACAGTTTCACAGCAATCAACGCGGCTTAAATTTCCCTTCGATTTCCTGCACAGGACAGGCAGTGGGAATTGATTTGTGATACCCAGCCGCAAACACACACAAACACACACTCACTCACACAGGAAAACTCTTCTGCCTTTCTGTCTCTATTTCAAACTGGGAGACACTCACAGTCCTAGACACGGCGTTTTCTTCCCGTCTGGTTTGTGAATGCTCAGGGTTCAGCCCGGCCATTAACAGCCAGTGGGATCATGTCCTCTGAATTCTCTTAATGTTCTGCTAATGCTCTCTAACAGCATTTAGTGGCAGACTAGATTGAAACATTGATTGTTGCTCCCGGATATGAGTTTGACTTAGTTTGTAGTATATCTGTGTAGACTGCCTAATGACAAGATCCTGTGTGTTTGTTTGTGTGTGTGTGTGTGTGTGTGTGTGTGTGTGTGTGTGTGTGTGTGTGTGCGTGTGCGTGTGTGTGTGTGTGTGTGTGTGTGTGTGTGTGTGTTCAGCATTGTGCATAAGAGGGGAGGGCTGACTGGAAGCAAAGTTCCCCAGAGTGCAGACATTATTCATGACTCTGCTAAGTGCCTCCTCTCTACAGTAGCGAGAGTAACCTCCATCTGTCTGTACATCTCCATCAGAAATATTCATGCTATACTTACATCTCACTCTTGTTTGGTATTCAGAGCAGACAGCATTAAGCACGCTGAAGTCCATGCTTCTCCTGCTCAGGCACACAGTGAACCTCAGTATGGTTCCAAATGGCGTACTTGTGTACTAACACTTCATATTTTGAGTGTAAAAGTGCATTCACACTGTCCAGTACACAAACATGCAGCGCTCTACAAGTACCTGGATGATGCACTCACAACGCTCCAAAAAAGAAGTGTGAAACTCTGAACACTTTCCACTCTAAACGGTCACCATCTTGGCTCTGTATAGAAAGGGGCGGAGCCACCAACGTAATGAGTTTTCACATTAAGGCGTCTGAGGAAGCTGCAGCTGTTCCTCAATACAAAGTGTTTCTTTTTCACTGCTGCTGCTGGACAGAAGAATCAGTGTGTTTATTGTGCATTAAACAGAGGGCACAAAAACACCTTCATTTCTGGGTAAAATAATTAAAGCTAAATTGAATACATCTAAGGTAAAAAAAAAATCTTATTTAAAAAATGTAAAAGTAAAAAATAATGTTTGTGATTCCGGCACAGTGGTCCAGTAGTTAGGATTGTCGCCTCACAGTAAAAAGGTTCTGGGTTTGAGTCCGGGCCTTTCTGTGTGGAGTTTGCATGTTCTCCCTGTGCCTGCGTGGGTTCTCTCCAGGTACTCCAGCTTCCTCCCACCATCCAAAGACATGCACCTCAAGTTAATTGGTGGTTCTACAAATGTCCCTTAGGTGTGAATGAGAGCATGAATGGTCTTTGTTTCCGTCTGCCTCTATGTGGTCCTGTGATGGACTGGTGACCTGTCCAGGGTGAACCCTGCCTTCACCCAATGTGAGCTGGGATAGGCTCCAGCCCCCCAGTGACCCTGTTCAGGATAAAGCGTGTATAGATGATGGATGGATGTTTGTGATTCCTTCCAACTGTTCAATGACCGTCAGTGATTCTGCTTGGAGGACCGCTGGCTTCATTTCAGTCTGCCTGTGTACAGGATGCTCAGATGAATAAGTGGAGGGACAACATACAGTGTTGGCCATGTGGTCTGCTATGTCCTTAATGTGCCTGCTCTGCTGATGTGTTGGGGCTGCTGAGGATTATGGTGCAGCTGATCACATGTAGCAGACACTCACTTTCACCTGTTCACTAATTCCTCAGAAAAGCAGACGTCTGTACAGACTGAGTGTTCGGACCAGAGGTTGTACAGATGTGTTGTTTTAAGTGCAGCAGGTGGATGTTAACATGCAGCTGGATCAGCCTGGCTGTGTGGTCCAGAGTTTAGGTTTTGTGCAGCAATGTATGGATACATGAAATGAGACCCGTGGTGTGGAGCAAAGTCATCAGGCTTTGCTTCTATCGGTCAGAATCATAAATGCAGAACCGGTTTATGGAGGTTCATAATTACACATCCTGACATCTGGTGAAGGCTTGATTCAGTGGAACACTGTACTTTTACACTGTGTATTTTTCAGCCTGTAAAAAGAGATTTTTAATTATTTTTAAATTTTCTGCACCATTTACCAGGTAACCTTAAATTAGCAAATTAGTACTATTCTTGATTATTTTACACATACATTTTCTGGATGATGTGGATTCAGTGTTTGATTGTGATCAGATTTTACTTTGATTTGTTAGTAGTGTTATAACCTTTATTGGAAACACAAGCTGCACAACTGTACATAAACAATTAAATATTACACTGTTCATTCATAAACAGCTCATATAACAACACATTATTAGAAAGAGTTATTCTTCATCTGTATCCATGTAGTGTTGTGCTGCAAGATGCTGCTGATGAGTAATAGGAACCATTGTTAAAGGCGGAAAACATTGTCACTCTGACTGAGTATTGATTGTTTTGTGTTTTTCAGTGTGCAAATTCAAAGCCCACAAACGCTGTGCTGTCAGAGCCACTAACAACTGTAAATGGACGACCCTGGCTTCCATAGGGAAGGATATTATTGAGGATGAGGATGGGGTAAGCTTGTTGGAATACGTCCCTTGTATTGTAATGCATTAGTTCCCTGTGACTTTGTAAGACTTTGTGACTGTTTAAGAACCGCCTTGTTGTCTGGTGAGTTTGTTACATGGTGGTTAGGATTACCCTCTGCAGGTTTTCCCCTTGAGCAAGGAAACAAGATCAATTATGGAAAGAGTCTGAAACATTCACTTGTTTTACCATAATAAGTGCATGTTTTAGACATATTTCATAACCGTGCAAAGCATGGCCATTTTTTTCTAGTGGCAATAAAGAAAAGTGTTCATGTTAGAAATGACAGACAGAAGTAGGCAGCGTTAAAGTGTTTCCCTTTTCTCAAACTGTGTGTGTGTGTGTGTGTGTGTGTGTGTGTGTGTGTGTGTGTGTGTGTGTGTGTGTGTGTGTGTGTGTGTGTGTGTGTGTGTGTGTGTTCAACCTACAGATTGCTATGCCTCATCAGTGGTTGGAAGGCAACCTGCCTGTCAGTGCCAAGTGTGCCGTGTGTGATAAGACGTGTGGCAGCGTACTGAGGCTGCAGGACTGGCGCTGCCTCTGGTGCAAAGCAATGGTAAGACGCGTCATGTACCAATTAACTGTCAATTAGAGCTCGACCTGCACTGGATTGTTTGGACCGATGTTGATACCAATATTAGGGAGTAAAGAAATTCTGACATATGGGCTGATATTACTGTATATACAATATGTATAGACAAGCGTTTTTTGCAATGATCCCTCAAATATGGTTATCAAACTTTTTTATGACAAAGATGTGTAATGGAGGCAGGGTGTTTTTCAATTTACTGACATTAGTGCACTGAAACGGTGAACTTTACTGAGAATTTAATCATTTTAAATAAGAAAAAACACAATAAGACCAGTTAATATGTTTTTTACAAGCATCTCTTTCTGATTTCTAAATAGAAAGTTTTCATATTGGCCAACATATACACCAATACCGATATATCAATGTCAGCTGATAAAATCAGATTATGAACTGTAAAAAATAGATGTTGGAGCGATCCAGATGTTCACCAGGAGACTTTCAAATAGCTTTTTGAATTGGGGTTCGGGGATAATAAATTCAGGCATTATTTTACCTGTTGCATAATGTGTACAGTATGTGTCCATGAGTGCAGTAAGTCTGGTGATGTGTAGATTTTAGTGTTTTTTTTTAAAATTTGCAATAGAATTTAGTTTTTGGTAAGCACAGTTTATGTTTATGTAACACTATAAATGTACTAGTGTTGGCTAAATGTCAAATTCTCTATGGTTGTCTGCTGGCCAGATGTTAAATTAAACACTCAAATTAAAATGTAAAAGATATGTAACATGTAAAATCAATAATCATTGCTGTTGCACATCTACATGAGAGAAAAATTATACAGTTGGTGTTGTTTCTTCCAGGTGCACACAGCCTGTATGGACCTGTATCCTCGCAAGTGTCCTCTGGGTCAATGCAAAGTCTCTATCATTCCCCCTACAGCGCTCAACAGCATCGACTCAGATGGTAGGCAACACACTCAGACACACACACCCACACACAGACACCCATGCAATTTCGCTGATTCACTCAAAGGGTCAGAGGTTGCACCTGTGAGCAATCATTACATTTTAGAGGTGAAGAAATACGATTTCCCCCCATTTGGTCAGCCGACGTCTGAACTTTGACCTTCTGCTCTGTTACATGGAAGGATGGTGGCAGGGTGGAGGAAAGGGAGAGCGTGATGATTCATTCTGGTTCGGTCAAGGCATCCACATCCATTCAGGCACACAGTAAATCACTCAAGCATGTCTCTTCTCTCCACACGCCTCTCTTGTACACTGCTGGAGCACACGCAGGAATATTATTTTCCCTTCTGATTAATGGTCTCAAATCCATTATCAGCTTCCTGATCATCATATAAGGTGGTAAATATATATACTGCATGTGTTCCAGGAAACTGTCCGTTTCTTAATTAGCGTGCTGGTATTTGCCAGGAGGACACACACGTTTCATGAAATAGATCCTGAGACAACATCTGAATGTGTGTGTGATAAGACCTTGCTGTTAAAATGGTGCTCGTCATGTTCATCACAGAAGAGGAGGAGCTCCTCAGGTGGCTGCAAAACACCATCGGACCCCAATCAGGCTCTTTGCTCATCATCGTATGGTGTGTGTGTGTGTGTGTGTGTGTGTGTGTGTCTGTGTGGTGGGGAGGGAGGTGGGGGGGTGGGGTATTTTGGTAGTGCTCGCTTTGAACCTATACTAGATGGAGATCAGCTCTCTCTCTCTCACACACACACACACACACACACACACACACACACACACTCACACATAAATGCTGCACATATACAGCCCACAGAGTCTTTAAAAAGCAGGCTTCTGCTAATGAGTAGATGGAATGAAAGAGTGGCAAAGAAATAGGTGATGGAGCATGCAGATGAAAGGAGGATAAGACAACAGCGGAGAAACGATGAAGATGTACAGTGGGCTTTGTCTCTCTATCCTTCTCCTCATGTGCCAGGATCTCTGTCCAAATGCAGGCAGAGAAAGGGGGGAGTTTGGTTGTAATTGTCTGGGGGGCAGACTGTAGCATGTGCTGCAGCGTCGTGACTCCCCGCCTCCTCCCTCTCTCTCTCTCTCTCTCTCTCTCTCTCTCTCTCTCTCTCTCTCTCTCTCTCTCTCTCTGTCTGTCTCTTCCACTCACCCTCCCTCCGTCCATCCTTCACTGACGAGAGAGAACCAAAAAGGGAAAAAGAAAAAATCCAATAGCGTAGATGGAGAGATTCAAGAGCAGAAGGAAGAAGTGACGGATGAATTAAGGGAAGGGAACAGAAGTAGTGCCAGGAGAAGATGGCAGTGCCACACACACACACACACACACACACTCACTCATAAACACATGTAGCGTGTGTGTGTGTGTGTGTGTGTGTGTGTGTGTGTGTGTGTGTGTGTGTGTGTGTGTGTGTGTGTGTGTGTGTGTGTCATGCTCTACTAAGGAGTAAAACACGTGTTTTTGGCATGTGCTGAGTTCCCATGTGTTATTACGCTCAGTCTCACGCACGCTTTGATGAGGTTGTTTAACGATGACAGAGTTGTTTCAAGCCACCTACTGCATCCAGCACTCCTGCTCAGGGCGGAGCAGTGTGCCGGTTATCGAGCGTTAAAGGATGAATTCAAGTCAGTCCATTGAGGTCAGCTTTTATTTCTTCAGTCCAGTATCACAAATTACAAATTTTCAGTTTGGGCAGCAGATGACACCTTCTGTCCTGCGACCCTCAATTTGGATCAGATAAACTCCTCAAGAAACACTTTCATGGGTGAAAAATTGATGAAGTCTCGGAAGGAGATACAGAAGAGACAATAGACCAAAACAGCACAATTACTATATGATGAATAAGAGTGAGAAATATATAGATGGATCGTATGGATCAAGGAGGACGTTGAGTAACATCCCAGATGTCCCAACTTCTTTCTTAAGGAGAAGTGAAAGGAGGCCAGAGTTTTTAGTCCTTCAGGTTAATTTGGTCTTTATTCACTTTGAATTTCACAGTGGAGACTTCCACGGAATAAAGCAGAGCTGGGTTGAATGATGTTGGTCGTGTTGAAAGCATTAAACAGTGATTTTCTTACTGCTGTCATGTCTCCTCAGGCTTCTGGAAGGCCACCTGTCCCCCGTCCTGTGCCAGTCCCCTCCTGGTCTTTGTCAACTCCAAAAGCGGAGACAACCAGGGAGTGAAATTCCTACGACGCTTCAAGCAACTCCTCAACCCGGCTCAGGTCTTTGACCTGGTCAACGGTGGCCCACACCTCGGGTGAGGACAAATTCAAACAGCTCCACAAATTCAGATGTGTTTAGATGACCCATAAATATGTATGTATGTAATGCATTCCATAGCATTTTGTTTTTGTAAATCTGACCCTACAGAGTAACTCAGTAAGTGGGTGTGTTTTTGTCAGACTGCGTTTGTTTCAGAAGTTTGACAACTTCCGGATCCTGGTGTGTGGAGGAGACGGCAGCGTGGGATGGGTCCTCTCAGAAATCGACAAACTCAATCTACACAAACAGGTAGTGCGCAGTACAATGAGTGTAGTTACAGAAAGGACAGTGAGCCGCATTTTACAGGGATATTAGTACGGTCCATTGGGATACTGTTCGGATTGTTTCTCCTTTGTTGAACGTAACCTACAATTGCAAACTGTCACATACATGTTCATTAGAAAATCCTGTGTAAATAAATGCAGAAATCAACAGAATATATTCAATTACAAGTGAATAGGAAATGCAATGTGCATGTTGAGGTTTTTGTCTTTGCTCCTGGCCAGCTTACATAAAGAAGCAAGGTCACCGCACACACAGACAGACACACACACACACACACACACACACACACACACACACACACACACACACACACACACGCACACACACACACACGCACACACACACACACACACACACACACACACACACACACACACACACACACACACACAGACCTCCCTCCTGAGTGATGCCAAACAAACCCTTTGCATGCCTTTCAGTGCCAGCTGGGGGTGTTGCCTCTGGGCACGGGCAACGATCTGGCGCGGGTGCTGGGCTGGGGCCCGTCATGTGACGACGACACCCAGCTGCCTCAGATCCTGGAGAAGCTCGAGAGGGCCAGCACCAAGATGCTGGACCGCTGGAGCATCATGACCTATGAGATTAAGATCCCACCAAAACACAGCTGCCCCACCACGCCTGAGGGAGCTGACGACTGCCAGGTACTCACAGGAGCTGACAGATATTCACATGCATCAGTAGGCCCAATCAGACCTAGCAGGGCTCCCAGACAGGCAGACGGGACGGGAGGAGGAGGGAGATGCTGGAAATAGTGCCTGACATTTTCAGTTTTACTTTACCTCAGCTCAGGTTCAAATCTACACTCAAGTCTTGCTCATACTATACCCGCTATAGATTTTATGGTAGAGATCTGATTTAAACTGAAATACTCACCATTAAAACAGTGTTTAGTTCATGTTTTCATGCGGACTCTTTTTTTTCTGTGCTTTGTCTCCAGTTTCACATTTCAGCCTATGAGGACTCAGTCGCTGCTCACCTCACAAAGATCCTGAACTCAGAGCAGCACTCTGTGGTCATCTCATCTGCCAAGTACGGGTCTTTCATTAAAACAGCATGACCCCAAACAAGTGTTCTCGAATCAGCAGAAAATAACCAACAAGCTAAAAATGAACCTGACATTCTCCCAGATCAAAGACAATCAGCGCATCGCACATTACGCCCTGAATCTCTGATGTTATCCTCTGTTTCTCAGGATCCTGTGTGAAACAGTGAAGGATTTTGTTGCCAAAGTGGGGAAAGCATATGAGAAAAGCACAGAGAACGCAGATGAGTGCGACACTATGTCTCTGAAAGTAAGTCTCAAAAACAAAGCGGGGAACATCCATTATCAGCCTGCGCTGAAAGGCGACTCCCTTTATATTACGTTTCTGCTAATGTGCTGCTGTGTGGATGCTGCTGCACCGCTCAATCCAGCCCTTCATCTGTGTGTGTGTGTGTGTGTGTGTGTGTGTGTGTGTGTGTGTGTGTGTGTGTGTGTGTGTGTGTGTGTGTGTGTGTGTGTGCGCTCCTCTGTGCCCGACAGTGTGCCATCCTCAACGACAAGCTGGACTCCCTCCTCCAGACGCTCCACGCCCTCAACACAGAGTGCCAGGCTCTTCCTCCACTTCCCCACTCCACTCCTCCTATCGTTGAGGAGGAGCAGGAGGAGGAGGAGGAGGAGGAAGAGGCCAGCGAGGAGAGCCTGACGGAGCTGAAGGAGAAGCTGGAGGAGGAGGAGACGGAGAAAGGAGGAGGAGGAGGCTCACCGCACCAGCTGTTCAAAAGCAGGGAGCAGCTGATGCTCAGAGCCAACAGTCTGAAGAAGGCTGTCCGACAGATCATAGAGCAGGCAGAGAGAGGTACACACACTGAACACACACACCTCAGCCCTGCTCTAACTTTCTACGTAAACCATATTAGGTAATGTTTATCTAATCCTGAATTCATGCAATACTTCGTGCACTAATACCGCATTAATCATCAGGAAGTGACATGATTTAAAAGTATTTCATTCATGATCTAATCCGTGAACAACTCATGAAGTAAAGCATAACTAAGGTGAGTATATTATCAATGATTAGGATTTATTAGGCACGATCGGGATTTATTCTTTGCAAAAGAAAATGTGGGCCAATTTTTGGATCTGTTCATTTACCTGTAGGTTACAACAAGACACAAACATAAACAAACATGAACATAACTCAGACGTCATAATAACTGCAGAACATTTCGTCTCACATTAATCAATAAGGCACCAACTGCAGTTTTACCCACATTGGATAGTAAAGCTCAAATGTTCACCACTTCACTTCAGGGGTCACAAACGTGATGAACTCATGAGTGACTAATGCTTCGTTAGTGATGATTTAAATATGATCTGTGCTGCACAGTTTGGTTCAGAGGGCCAAACCTTTTTGCAAAGAATTCATCATGAACATGCTTAATAAATGATAATGTAAATATGATATACTCAACTTAGTTAATGCTTTAATTAATGTGTTCATGCATGAGATGATGAATGAAAGACTTTAAACTCATGTTACTTCCTGATCATTTATGTGGTAGTAATACTGATATCCTGAATCCTTGATAAATAAAGTGTTCCCAAATATGAATTAACCACCATTTCAGGGTAAAATACATTTTGAAATATTGTTTTGAAGTTTCAGAAATGAATGCTTTTAATTCATGCACAAATTAATGTCTTATAATGATCAACGGAAGTATCATCATTGTTTCATTCGTCACAGTTTATGGAGATTAACACAGAAAGAATTAATTTAGTCCTTTACACCTTCTTGTATTATCCCTCCTGTGTTTTCTCTGTCCAGTGGTTGATGAGCAGAACACCAACACAGATGACACGGAGCTTCCGTCCCCTCTGGAGTTCAGGAAGGACAGCGAGGAGGAGAACAGAGACAGTGAGAAAGATGAGGACACCAAGGAACTGGAAGCGGTGTCGTGTGAGTGTTTCTGCCGGGGATTCATATCTCAAACCCGTTTGGGCTGTTCTCGTTTCAAATCTGCGTGCGACCTGCTTTCAAACCTTTTACCTGCTTGGCCCTGATACATTTCCATCCTGGGACATTTCCAAAACACTTTACCTGCCCAGTCTCGCTTGTTCAGCATCCAAGTCTTCCACTTTGCCAGCTGGCCGTGTTCTCAGGGACGACGCCCAAAAGATATTTACTTTAATTAGTGGTTGAGGCCTAATTGGAGAAAATATCTCCATAGAATTTAGTTTACAAAGACGTCTCTCCTCTCTCTACTGAGAGAGGAAACATTGGTGTTCCTGTAATATAAGAAAACTTGAGGATGGACAAAGATGCAAAAGCCAAACTTATTCTCAAAAAGTTTTGGAGTTTACTGGACAGAAGATTTAAATGATGCCACCTTGTGGGTGATGCGCTTCCCTGCACCGCAGAGAGCCTGACGCATGGTCATGGAAAAAAGTGCTGCTGACGCAAATCATGTTTCCTGTCATAAATAAACTCAGGGATTAGTGCTAAAAGTGGAAAGAAGCTCTTCTCCCCTGTGATATTCCACCTCTTTCACCCAACTAAGCTGTTTATCTGCCGATCTTCTGTCTCTACAACAGTCTGCAGCAGCAGAGAGCTTCTTTAATAGCAAATGAACATACCCGTTGTAACTGCTCACTATAGAGTCTGTGTGTGGCTGTCTATATATATCTGAATGTGTGCAGCTTTGCGTCTGGATGCGCACGCAGGTTAAATATATTGTGTGTGTCTGTGTGCGTGTGCGTGGATCATCTACAGGATGTGTTATTGTCTTCGGGGCAGAAGTTCTTCCTGTTTATCACGGAGCCGCTTCCTTCCTTCCACACATTTTCCAGCCCTTGGAAGACAAGGAGGTATCACTCAAACCCTCGGCGCTGTCTCCTCTCCTTGTTTCCTCTTCTTGGCTCCTTACTCCTCCATGACCTGCAAATACACTGAGCACCAAGAAAATCTGAACTGGAAGGACTGTTAAATATAATATAAATGTCAGCCAGTCCCGCATGTATCTGTTTCCTCACAGAGGAATTACATGATGTCAACATGAGACAAGTTGCTGACAAATTCTGCTTGAAACGGCTGCTTTGATAAAACGTAACCCCCAAATCCTTCAAAGTGATCATGAGCATGTCAAAATAGTGTGGATTAAAAAAAAAATACATAAATTGTGTCTGGAAAAAAACAGATAAGCTGAAGAAAACTGACCCCATAGAGGGCTTTGGTGAGACAAGCATCAGTTAGTTGGCTTGTGTTCCTGCAGTAAATCTCTCCTGACTCTGAACAGTTCAGCAGCGCTCAGTAGAATCACGGTGTTTTTTTCTATTGGACATTATTTCTGTGGATGTGAGGTGAGCAGGTGCTCCTGCGGTGTGGTCCAGGACACGTTCGGGTTCACACTGCTGAAAGAGTGGAGCCACGTGCAGCCACATAAGTGTCCTGAATGCTTCTCGGGTGCATTCGCATCTGTACTTAGAGCTGTCACTTTTTGATCACGTGTTTTAATGCCATGTGTTCACAGGGCCTTATTTATAGCCATGTGTTGTCTTTCTAACGTGAAGTCTTCTTTCTGTGTGTATCCAGCTGCCAAGAGTCCCTGTTCCCCAACGGAGAGGAGGGTGAGCCGCAGCACCCAGTCCTATGGCTCCTTCACCATCACCCCCTTCACCACCAGCAAGGAGAACCTCCCCGTACTCAACACACGCATCATCTGCCCCGGTAAACACACACACACACACACACACACACACACACACACACACACACACACACACACACACACACACACACACACACACACACACACACACACACACACACACACAGACACTGAACTTATCACATTAAATCAACAAGGAGTGAGTCTTCCTCATACTGCAGCTCAGCGTTGTGTGACAGATGTGTACCGTGTGTGTGTGTGTGTGTGTGTGTGTGTGTGTGTGTGTGTGTGTGTGTGTGTGTGTGTGTGTGTGTGCAGGCTTGCGAGCAGGTCTGGCTGCCTCCATCGCAGGCAGCTCCATCATTAGCAAGATGCTGCTGGCTAACATCGACCCCTTTGGTGCCACACCCTTCATCGACCCCGACCTCGACTCGCTGTGAGAGACGTTTCTCCTTTATTGCCTCCTTCCATCTTTGTCACTGTGCTGCTGTTTGTTTGTCAGGTTCTACTGCGTTTCTTCATCTCACTCTCTCTCCATCCGTTCACGTTTAAATCTATACCGACATCTCTGTTTCTCCTCGATGTCTCTGTGTACAAACTCATTGATTGTGTGTCTGTGTGTGCGGTTGCTCCTCCACCCAGAGAGGGCTACATGGAGAAGTGTGTCATGAACAACTACTTTGGCATCGGCCTGGATGCCAAGATCTCGCTGGAATTCAACAACAAGCGAGAGGAGCATCCAGAGAAATGCAGGTGAGACACGTTTGCAGCCTGAGCTAAAAAAGCAACATACTGTATTTATGTTGTTTCAGTTAATGACACAACAGTCCTTTTCCTGCACACTGTTGATCTCAGCGTCTGTGCCTTCTTTACACAGGAGTCGTACCAAGAACATGATGTGGTATGGTGTTTTGGGCACGAAGGAGCTTCTGCAAAGAACCTACAAGAACCTGGAGCAGAAAGTCCAGCTAGAGGTGAGACTTTAAAACTCTTTAAACTCTGCATTTTGTCCACTCAGATTTCACTGACACTTAAAAGTCCCATACTTTACACTGGTGTTTTACTTGCAGTCTTGATATCCACAAGAAAATATTTTTATGGTTTTAATTACCAAAAACCATCTCAATATATTTGTACATCTCCCCACTGAAGCTTCTCTCTGCAGCTCTACCAACAACAGGTTGTTTTGTGTCTGTGTCGTTAAGCCTCATTGAGATCAGTGACCCTCTCTTCTGATTGGCTGACTATTTTCTGCCCTACCACAGGTTTTCTTCAGCCTTGTAGCTTGCTAGTGCCTTGACTAAATGACGGCTCAGTGTTTTCTCCTCCATAAAAGGTTGGACAGTGGGCCGTGCTGAGCGGGTACATATGACACGGTTGGGAGTTTCTGACATCACAAACTTAGGGAGGTGCAAACAGCTCGTCCAGTGGCTGAATACAGGACTGTGTGAATTTCTCTGTGGACTGAATGTTTTGACACTTTCATAGTATTTATTTGTGGACTGAATGTTTTGACACTTTCATAGTATTTATTTGGCACATAGACCTGCTTTATAATCAAAAAAAGAAATGTAAATATCAACTGCTACATTATGAATCCGGACAAGAAAAACTATCCGGGAATGAGTTGTTGGTAACTGTAAACAGGATCAACGGGCTACCTGTGCGGGAGTGATCTAGATGTGGATGTGACTCGCCTCTTCTCGAGACACTTAAAACTCCTAAACCACGATTTAAGCTCAAGTGTTGCAGAAGTAAGATGAAGCATGGTCCTCCACATACTACTTCATACTTTTTGCTGTGAAATTATTTCAAAAGCTAATTCAAAAAAGTTGCAAAAGGTGGTAAAATTCAATGACTTTGATGTCAATTAAACCCAGAGGCTCCCTGGGTTTCTCCTTTAGACACACACACACACACACACACACACACACACACACACACACACACACACACACACACACACACACACACACACACACACACACACACACACACCTTCCCTACTCCCTGCTCCTTTACTTTACTGCTCCAGCTGAGCTCTGCGTGGTTATTCCTTGTCTTTTTCCAGTGTGACGGCCAGTACATCCCGCTGCCCAGCCTCCAGGGGATCGCCGTGTTAAACATTCCTAGCTACGCAGGCGGCACCAACTTCTGGGGCGGCACCAAGGAGGATGATGTGAGTACATTCACAGCCCATTAGATGTTCACATTAAAACCACCCTCTGTGTAATGTTCCATCCTGCCTGGCCTGCCTTTCGTGGGCAACCCAGATCACCTTTGGAGAGAAGGGGGTTTTCCTCCTCTCTCTGTTTCTGTCTGTCCCTGTTGTGTAATGAACAACACTTTGGATCCTGGTTTGACATGACCCTTATAGCCTGGAGGTGCACGGGGGGGTGGGTGTTTGTTTAAGGCTCAGAGCACATCGGCGTAGAGGGATTACAGTGTCAGTTTGCACACACACACACACACACACACACACACACACACACACACACACGCACACACACACACACACACACATCCCCCTTAGTGAGCCTTGCGGAGGTTACTCTTGGACACGCACATCCAGTATGTACATCTTCTGTTATATAACTGTTGTGCTGTGGAGAGAAGGAAACAGAAATGGGGAGAAGGCATTCAGATAAACTTCGTCATCATCTGCTTACACACAGTGCATATACAACCACGCACATTAAGATCACAGTTCAATAGATGTTACACTTTGACACCTGCCGGCTGATCTGTGGCTTCACTCTGAAACATAAATATATCGTTACTCACACAACTGATACCAAAACCTGATGATAAAATGACCAATACTGCTTGTGTCACAGATCAACACCTTCCCACGTTAGGTAACCTCCTTCTAAATGTTTCCACCTAGTGGCTGGTGCCCGACAAGACAACTGAGAGTCAGCTCAGAGAATCTGTTGGCTATCCAGCAGTTTGTTTTATTTTTATGCTGAGCCTCCCTCCCACTTGGGCTCACTCCTCATCGCTTTGACCTTTTCACGCACAGTTTGCTGCCAGAGATCAATATCCGACTTGTTGGGAGCGTCTTCTTTCAGAAACGGCTCATTTCTCATTCAGGCTCGAGCTAAACTGAGCTGACAGGGCAAAATGTCAGCGTCTTTGTCAAAAAATTTACAAGAGCGACAAAGATGTACGTAGGTCCACAAATCCTCCCTGTCACCGTTACATTCAAGGATAAGATATCCATATCTATTTAAGTATCAATTATTTTACCAATATTATAACTTCTACATTGATAAAATGTGTAGCACTGTAAGCCACTTTATTTAGCATAATATATACTAATATTAAGCATTTCATAAATGGTTTAGACCACACTATAATATCGCTGTCAGCAGAAATACGATATATTTACAGTTTTCTTTGTTTTTTAAGGAAAATGATATAGAAACTAACATGTTTACCTCATTCCCATATGTACCAATGTTGTACATAGTGATATACATTTACATATGTACATTGTACACACACATATCTGGATATAGAATTTAAATAAACAGTGTACATTGTGTGCACACATACATATAGATCCATATCCAGCGTAACAACACTAAACCAAATTTTGGTATATTTATTTTCGTGCCCCTTCCCACTCTTTTTTTCCCACCGCTTGTCAAAAAGAAGAAATTTCACATCAAACAAGAAGAGCTGCTGAAAAGGTGGTCATGGACCATAATAACCGTCGTGGTGTCTCTACTGGTATCATATCATTTGGCTGATGAATATTCCATGCAGCTAAAACATCTAACAGACTCTGAGCCCACTGATTTATTACCACCTTAATGACAAACAATATCTTTGCTGCTGTACAACAAGCAAGCATCAAACACGTCTGCTGGACAGTCATATCACAAGATGACAAGTATCAGTACTGGACTGAATTGAACTGACAGTGTATGACACTGGACAAGAGAGTGGTCACATCGAGCTTAAATTTCTTCCCATTTCATATAACACTAAATTCCCAGCGAATTTAATGCACATAAAGTATAATTTGTTGTAGTTTGTTTTTTAGAATTGTGCGCTTTTCCTGCTGTCATATCACTTAGAGGATGTATTCACTCTATTCATAATTCTAATATATTTTTATTATGCAGCAGCGTTCATGTTTATACACTCATAGACGTGCACTTAAATACATTCACTTCTATAAATTTACTACTAAGTTTATATATACTTACTACTGTAGTTACAACTGTATTATAGTGTGTTATAGACCATCTATGAAATGTGTATGTACTGTTTAATAAAAGCTAAATAGTGCTACTATATGATTAGATTAAAAAAAAAAATTGAATGGTTAAGATCTTGTTGCCGAATATGCATGAACTTCTTTACAGAAATTGACCAATTTCGGTTAAATTTTTTAACATATCAAATTCATGGGATGCAATACATTCGAACCTCAGACACATGAACGTATTGTTGGGTGTCAAAATATAGAATAGCATCAGCATGATCTTTTAATAGAGATTCATATGATCGTACGTATTGATGCAGCAGTGCATAAATGCCATTATTGTGTTGTGCAGATCTTCTGTGCCCCCTCATTTGATGATAAGATCCTGGAAGTGGTGGCTGTGTTTGGGAGTATGCAGATGGCTGTGTCCCGAGTCATCAAACTGCAACACCACCGCATCGCACAGGTGACACGACGCACCAGAAACAATATGAGGTGAAAATACTTCTCAGAACGTGTCTGTCTAATCTGAGCCTCTGCCTGAATCAGTGTCGAACGGTAAAGATTACCATCCTGGGCGATGAGGGCGTTCCTATCCAGGTGGACGGTGAGGCCTGGATCCAACCGCCCGGAGTCATCAAGATCCAGCACAAGAACAGGGCGCAGATGCTCACCAGAGACCGGGTGAGGAAGGGGGGAGGGTCACGGTAAAGCAGCTCGTATCTGGAAAGTTTGGAGAATAGATTAACAGCCCATTACAACAAGAAGAATATATGATGTATGATGATAGATACTTACCTTTCATCTCCTCTGATTTTCCTTGCAGGCGTTTGAGAACACACTGAAGTCGTGGGAGGACAAGTTGAAGTACGATAAGCCTCCTTTGAGGCCTCACCTCTACCCTCAGCAGTCTGTTGATCTGGCTACAGAGGAGGAGGCCTCCCTGGTGCAGATGTGCGCCCGAGCTGCAGAGGAGCTCATCACGAGGTAAACATGTACCGTCAGGAGCAGGTCTCTGTCTGTGGTCCACAGGCTTTCCAGATGTCGTGTTTTTAACCCGAGTCCTGCCCACTGACTCTGCTCTGTCTGATCACAGGATATGTGAAGCTGCGAAGACCAACGGGCTTTTAGAGCAGGAGCTGGCTCATGCTGTTAACGCCGCGTCTCACGCCATCAACAAAACACACCCGAAGTTCCCCGAGGTAAGCTGTCAACACAAATCACACAACATACAGGGGCTCCAGGTTGGCCTGTAGGGGCGCCGCCATCTGCTTAGCTGCGTTGTAGAGTTTAAGATGAGTTTCAACAAACAGTCTGGAACAAGTCTACTTAAAATTGATAGCAGTGTTAATAACAGCTTTAGTTTGAACCTTTGTTGAAACCGGTAAAGCAAGAATGACTTATTAGCCACTAGAGGTCACCATAGCCAAGGTCGAAGACAAACATGTTGGCCTCGATGTTCATCTGAAGTTGATGATCATGAACATTAGTTTCCGTTTATTGGTGGATTTCTTCCGCTTAAGATATTTGAATATTTAAAAATCAATATTTGATGCATGATGCACCATGTAACAGGCAAATCGTTTAAGATGTGTTCTTACAAATTTACAACCAAAGTGACAGAAAGTTTTTTAAAAACGTAACAGTTAGTGAAAATGAAATTATTTAAACCTGCAGTGCAGAACTTTAGTCTCCCGTTTCTGCCAGTGAGAGGATTGTCAGAAAGACTGTTAGCATGTGCTTACATACATCATAAGCTCCACCATAGCCTGTTCCATATGAACTGGTGCAGCTGTAAAACAGTAGATAAATTGTGGCTAATTTAAAAAAAAAAAAAAACATCACAACCCCACAATTTGAACAACAATCAGAGTGAACAATTCAGTCTGATAACATTTGGAAAGTCTAGAAGGGCCACATGATTGAGTTATTTGATCCCCATTCAAGTACACAAAGAGCTAAACCAGAAGTCAGCTGGCTCGGTGGGCACAAGTCTCGGCTTGTTCTTCCCATAGTGCAAAGAGCAACTCCACATACAGATCATACAGAATTTATGTTTGATCAGCATTGTGTTAAGAGAGATTAAATGTAACAGATGTTCAGTTATATGTAAAAGTCTTTCACCATATTTTGATTTGATCCTTGACGAAAGAAAATCTGAAAACTAACTTCATAAAACAAGCCATGTGTGTTATTGTGTTATTCTGCAGCTCATCGTCTGGCTCATCACACCCAGTCAGTTTAGCTGGTTTTGATGAAAGTTTTGGTGTACATTGATCTGTTCATATGATACTCTACATCAGGGGTGTCAAACTCATTTTAGTTAAGGGGCCACATACTGCCCACTTTGATCTCAAGTGGGCCAGACCAGTAAAATCATAGCATAATAACGACAATATTTCTCTATGTTTAAATCACTGGTGAAGGTTTTTGGATGATAAACCCTATTTTAAGGTCTTTCTACAATAAACTAGAAACATAAAGACCAAAAACTCAGACATCAGCCCACTGTTTATCTGCCCGGGCTCTCCTCTACAGATTCCCTCGCTTTGTGACGCGTTTGACGTCAAACGCGTCACAAAACGAGCAGCGAGCGCTGCTGCCTGTGGCACCGAGCGCTTCTGCCTCCGGAGCAGACATCGCATTTACGCTGTTTTTGAAGCAATTACTGGATCGATTAAAAAAAAATAACAAAACGTTTGTACTCATAAACCTCCATATTCTCATAGAAATGCAATTTATGTCTTTCTGTAATTTTCACACTTAGCAAAGTCATCCGGCGGGCCGAGCTGGACCCCCTGGCGGGCCGGATCCGGCCCGCGGGCCGTATGTTTGACACCCCTGCTCTAGACTGAACCCCTGAAAGGACCAGAACACATCTGAACCTGAAGCTCAGCTATTAAAACTGCTTCCGGAGTTGTTACAGAAAGTGTGCGTGTGCGCTGTTAGTGTGTTTGTTGTTCCATAGGTGACGTTATATTGACTCACTGTCGTGTCTCTTCTCCAGAACCTGACTAGGAACACAGCTATAGAGGTGGCCAGCACTGTCAAGGCGCTCTACAATGAGACAGAGTCTCTTCTTTTGGGCCGAGTCTCCCTGGTGAGTTACTATGGCTGAAATATGTCATTTTAGTAATGATTTTTTTTCTGTATTGTTTGTGTTTCAGTCATAGTACAGCTGAAATGTTTTAATTTTATTTTACTATAATTTGGGTTCTCACTTCCGTAAATATTCACAGTATGTTGCTTTGAGTTGACCTTGACTTGTTTTCTCCCCCTTGCAGCAACTCGACCCGCCAGAGGAGGAGCAGCTGTCCAGTGCTCTGCAGAGCGCTGAGTTGGAGCTGGGCAAACTGGGAGAAATCCCTTGGCTCTACCACATCCTGCAGCCCAATGATGAGGAGGTAAGCAGCCTCAGCTAACACCAACACTCGTATGCACACGCCACATGGTGTAAATTAGATGACGCTGGATGACACGAGCAACATTCTGTTTTACTCCTGCAACTCATCACATAAATCTATCTGCACACACAGTATACTGTATACAGTGGCATGGAAAATACGAGAATCCTTTGAAATGATCTGGATTTCTGTGTAAACCTGCCTTAAAACGTGGTCCGATCTCCATCGAAGTTACAATTATGAGTTACACACAAATCACTGTGGTTGGAAAACGTATGTGAACATCTAAACTAATGGAGTCCAATCAATGAAACAAGATTGGTAGAGTGGGCTAGAAGTATTTAAAGACTTGGTATTTAAATACTTTGAGTTTATCTACATGAAGCATCTGCTTTTGCACAAAATAAATCTCAGAAGACCTACAATCAAGAATAGTTGATTTCAATAAAGCTGAGTCACAAAGTCTTATCAAAGATTTGAGATATTTATCAGTCCATAGGGAGGCAAAATTTGATTATGTGGCTGCTCTCCTTTGACGAAGGTGTCCAGCTGAGATGACTCTCAAAGCATAATGCAGAATAAAGCAAAAAGGAAGCCCAGAGTAGCAGCCTGAGGCTTAATGGAGTCATTGCAGCTGATTTACATCTTTGTCATGGGTTTACCATATTCAAATCATTTGTAAAGGCAGAACACGGAAAATGTTGGGCTAAGGGCAAGCAGGGTGGAGGTAGCATCATGATTCAGGGCACGTTTGCTGCCTCTGGACCTGCAGAGCGCCACATCAGGTATCTTCGAGGAGAATGTCCGAGTGCTTGTCCGGCTGAAGCTCAGTCGAAGTTGGGTGAGAAGCAGAACAATGATCCGAAACGTGGAAGTAAACACACTACCAACTGACTTCAGAAAAAGAAAATCTGACTTCACCCAACAGAGATGCTGCAGAATGAGCTGAAGCAGCTCTGTGAGCAAGAATGGCTCCTGAACGCAGCGCAGGTTTGATCTGCAGCCGCGGGAAATTTCCATTTGAGGTTATTGCTGCCAAAAGAGGTTCGGTCAGTTATTAAATCCAAAAGTTCACATACACTATCCACCAGCTCTGGCAACTTTTAACAGGTATTTTCCATACAGACATGAAAGATACACAAAATTGTGTTTAAGCTCAATATATTAATCTGTTCAGTAACTTGGAGGAAGATCAGCACAAGTTTTATGACCAAATTAAGGCAGAAAACCAACTAATTCCACAGTGTTCACTTCCTCTTTCTTGCCACTGTACTGTTTGTGCTTAGTGTAGCATGGCTCCAGGTAACAGGGGAGTTGAGTAGCTAAATGAAAGGCTATAGGTTGACTGTGCTTATGTACCAGGACCCCTCTCTGGGTTACGGCAAGAGGAACAGTCGCAGCAGCATGTTTCGCATAGTGCCCAAGTTCAAGAAGGAGAAGGCCGCCAAGAAGACGAGCCCTCAGTCAGGTAGGACTGTGTCCACTTTTCCCTCAGTGCTGCGCAGAGTGGACAGACACACTGCTTGAATCTGCTCAGGATGGGGGATCAGAGTCCGTCCCGTCTGCCATGGGGATTTCAACAGCACCTGCTCTGTTTGCCTCACATTTTGTTTATGCTATGTAATTGTTACCACCTTTTATTTTCAAGGGAATTGCGGGTCACATTAAAGAAAGTAATTGAACACATGAAGCTAAGTCAGATTTTGATTTAATTTGAAATAGCATAGTAGCCTCTCGTATAGTAGAGGATGTTTTGCTTCCTTTAGCTTAGCCGCTATATGAATCATTTCTTATGGTCGAATACATCACTCATATTATAAAAAAAAAACATTGTCCAGTGGCAAACATGATGATTAGCTGGAAGTGCTGCCGTCTTTTCTTTCATTCAGTGATATCAGATCGTGTACTGAACACGTATTTTGAACTTTACACACAAACAAAACAAACCTGGTTCTGTCACGATGGTCACCTTCCACCATGCCCTTCACTACCCTCATATGTATATATATATATATATATATATATATATATATATATATATAAAGGTGTTCCTGTGCTGTGATCCCTGTGGTAGAAACACAAAGAATGGGTGTGTGTTTGACGTGTTACATCCCACAGTCTGACCCTAACCATCAACTTGCACCCCCTGCCCTCCATTCATGCTCTCATCCAGCTGTCAACATGTCTTCAGAGGACACAACGTCAGGAGAAGAACAAGTCTGAGCGCCGATGTAAAGCCCGCAGCGATCAAATGTTTCGTACGAACTCAAACCAGCCAGAAATCAAAGTGCAACGACAAAAAAACAAAAACACAATCAAGTGGAAATCAATAAATCAATATCAGATTTCTGAAAGACCAAACAGTATCATTTGATTTGATGTTGCTGTGTTCTTCGTGGGTGTATGTTCTATACATGACAGGACTATTAGAAAGTGGAGGCCCTTCCTCTCATTGTGGGCTGGTTCCTGATTAGTTATTTCCTGCAGATCGCCAGGCTTCCGCCTCCCTCTACCTCCTACTTTTTTCTGTGTGTTCTGACAATGCTGGATGACATGCATGACCCCAGCCTCCCCTGAACGACATCGGCCTCTGCCTTGTTCTGACCGGCCTTTGGCCTCTTCATACTCCTTCCTCCTCCGCCAGCTGCTGCCACTGCTCTCTCTCGTGCTCTCCCTGCCTTTTCCACTCTCATCTTCTCTGTCAATGATTTACCACAATTTGTACCCATTTGTGTGTGTGTGTGTGTGTGTGTGTGTGTGTGTGTGTGTGTGTGTGTGTGCGTGCGTGTGTGTCTGTGTGTGTGTGTGTGTGTGTGTGTGTGTGTGTGTGTGTGTGTGTGTGTGTGTGTGTGTGTGTGTGTGTGTGTGATGACATACTCACATCTGTGTGCTGTGTTAGAGAGAACATGCATGAATGATTCAAGTGGTTAAGCGAAGTGGGAGCGTGACAGTTTGTGGCAGTGTGTGCATACCTGTGAGGTGCTCTGAGCCTCTCTCTGCTCTGCTGTGTGTGTGTGTGTGTGTGTGTGTGTGTGTGTGTGTGTGTGTGTGTGTGTGTGTGTGTGTGTGTGTGTGTGTGTGTGTGTGTGTGTAGTGGAGAGGTGGGGTACAGAGGAGGTGGGAGTCTGGCTGGAACAGCTGAGTCTGGGGGAGTACAGAGACACCTTCATCCGACACGACATCCGAGGCTCGGAGCTGCTGCACCTGGAGAGGAGGGACCTGAAGGTACACACACACACACACACACACACACACACACACCTGTTAACACACCTCAGTGAATCTGTGTAAACCCTCTCCTCCAATCGTCAATCAACTCTTTCTCTGTGTGTCCTCTTGGTTTGCTGTGTCTCCGCCTCTTTAACCTGTCAGACGTCTCTCTGGTTTGCCGCCTCTCTCGCACTGCGCTGCATTGCTCTGCTTGGCTTTTACTGTCGTTGCTTGGTGAAGAAAAGTCACTGTAACCCACTAACACTGTATCTGCTGAAGAGGGGGAAGCCTACAGAGCAGGGAGGGGCTAAACCGAACAAAGTCAGTCAGGCAGTGAGTTGAAACTGTCTCAGCTCAGATTGTGGGAATCTGTTCAAATGTTCATAAACTGTTCTGATCTGTGAAAGTCTTGTGGGAGTCCTTCCTTCTCATAGTGCAGGAGTTTACCGTACGTGGGTGCAGCAACACCCATACGGCCTGCAAAGAGCTGAACAATAAACTCTCCTAGTAAAACAAGTTCATGTGACATGTATGACATGCTCTTCTCGTATATCTGTGGGGGATTGTATCGCCACAGACAATAACACTGTCTCACAGTCCTGACCCGGTTCAGGAGTGTTCATATTAAGGCAAATCCTTTACAGTTTCTCATTACATAACCAGTGGGAAAGCATCCGAAATGCTGTCAAACGAAACAATGAAAACACCAACATTGTTATGAAACATAAATGAGACTGAGTCAAACTGGATTTCTAATTCAAATAACCACAGACTGTATATTATGTATAAACATGGAAATGGAGACACGGTTTAAAGGTTTTTAACATGAACACATCCTCAGATTTCCTTTTACAACAAGAAATATATGATAAAAACAAAAGCTAATATTGGCCACCAGGAATAAAAAGTCCACCAGTTTGGTTGTTAAAGATTTTTCTCACATGCATCATACAAGGAAACAGGAAACACACACACACACACACACACACACACACACACACACACACACACACACACACACACACACGACAGTTTATCAGAGTCTTATTTGTCCAAGTAGCTGTGCTCATTTACTGTTTTAATACAGTGGATAAAAGTACATTATATTATATTTAATGTACCTTAATATATATATATATATATATATATATATATATATATATATATATATATATATATATATATATATGTGTGTATTATAGACTAATTATTTTAGCCATACTTTATACAGCTGAAATAATGATAAATATTTTATAATTGATTATTTTAATAATTTTCTTTTTTTTCTTTATCTTTTTAAGATAAATATTCACAGATGGTGAAAAAAGTATACATTTGTTGGTTTTCTGTGCAGGCCGGTCAGTATATTGAGAACATATAAGATCTTCTTCATGTGACAAGATATGATCTTAGATTTGTAATATGACATAACTTACCAGACTCTTATAGTTGTTCCATTATTTGCCTTTTTCCACTTTGTCATTATATCCACAGTACTGATGATCATTTATCAAAAATCTCATTGTGTAAATGTTTTGTGAAGGCAGCAACACCCACACCTACACTATCATCACAATACCAAGATATCTGGTCAAAAATCACATAGCTCTATAAACAAGAAAGTTTCTATATAGACATATGGTGCAAGAAATATTCAAATCAACACCCTGGTGTGATTATGAGCATCAAAGGGTTAAAACAAGCATTTATGAAGGGCTTTAAAGGAGATTTCAAAATATTAAGCTGTATATTGGGTATAGCAATATAGCATACAAAATATTGCAATATTATTTATATTCCATGTCGCTCAGCTCTCTATGATTATAAATACAATATCACTGTAGCTCTGTTAGTCAAGTAAAACAAGTGATCTGAATGACTTCGGCTCTAAAATTGTGATGGTCTTCTTTTTTTTTTTTTTTTTTTAAACCATTTAAAGACTAAATGATTCACCAGCTGATCAAGAAAATAAGCAACAGATCAATAACAAGCTGCGGCCTCTGTTGGAGGATTGTAGAGATGTAATCCTGGGAATTTTATCATAACTATATAAATAAAAAATGATACCAGTGGAAAAAGTCTTTCAATAGAGAGATGCTTCTTTGGTACCCAGATTAACTGTGGCACAGATTGTCCAGCGTTGACCTCAAAAGCAGGTCAGTGGCACAAAGTGGCAAAACTGTGAAGTAAAAAACACATAAACCTCTCAAAAATCACTTCACCCATTTTATTTGTTCATTTTGATACAAACCATAATAAAATAATATCAGTCAGTCAGCTACAGAAAGAATGCAGCTTCATTTTGATTGTACAAACAACGCATGCCAGCAGAACATAGGATGCAGTGCGATGAGGTCTTTTTTCACAGCGGACATTGTGACCCGTCACCGGTGTGACTGAGAACAGGAACGATGGCTCGGCTCGGCTCTGATCAGGTGTCTCGGTAATATGCTGAGTTCAATTTCGACTTCCCATTTTTTAAATTCCACAAGAGGGCGCCGTTCATATGGACTCGTCTCGTGTAGCCACCCTATTTGAACACAGCAACATTATCACTCACTCCTGAGCTTCAGCTCCTGCTGACATGTCAGAATGTCTTCATAAAAACATGGACGTTACAGACATCATCTGGTATTTGATCTAAGTGCAATCAACAGCCACACACTTCTGTACATGTCACATGATTTATGTCATGAACAGTTTCTAAGTTTGCATGCAGAGCCACAAGGCCGTGATGCAAACAGTTTAGAGTTCCTTGAAAAATCGAAGTTTATTTAATGCCCTTAAAATACTATTTAATTTAAGTCAGCTGCTTAATATGAGAATCTGAACTTTTCTGTTAAAGTTTGAGAGTTCTGTCAGTTTTATTGTCATGGACGATTTCCATTTTACTCCGCATACTGCTCGCTGAACTGAACTGCGGGGTTTTTATTTTGAAAATAAGTGATGTGTGTGTGTGTGTGTGTGTGTGTGTGTGTGTGTGTGTGTGTGTGTGTGTGTGTGTGTGTGTGTGTGTGTGTGTGTGTGTGTGTGTGTGTGTGTGTGTGTGTGTGTACCTTCAGGTCCCTCCTCATTCTTTGGGACATTCCCATGCACCGGTCATGGTTTAATATTTGGCTTTGTGGGGCTGTTTGCTCGTGTTGCCTGGTGACTGTCAGTCAACTCTCATAAAACACATCAACAAATTTTGATCGCGGATTAGCTGAGATTTTGGAATGAATAATAATTATTATTTGTGTGTTTTTTTACTCTCACCACTTGATGCAGTCATAGTTCTGGATCTGTTTCTGCTTGGTTTTACAATCCTCCGTTTAATACTTCTTGTTGTTCTGGGTTTTGTACCGTCATGGTTGAAATGCACTTATTGTAAGTCGCTTTGGATAAAAGCGTCAGCTAAATGAAATGTAATGTAATACCTAATAACTTCTTATGAACATCACAGAACTATGACTGATGGCAAGACAATTATATTCATAAGCAAAAATTACTCGATTCTTTTTATCTCCACGAGTGTATGGGAGGATTGAAAACACGTATTTTTGGGATTTATAAAATGACATGGGCGCGGATGTCCTGAGCAGTGAGTCTCCAGATTGGTTCCGAGCTGGCCAACATGTATGTCAATCCCCTGCTCTCTTCACCCACATTTCTCATCTGTCTACATTGTTACCATCAAATAAGGGCATAAAATGCCTAAAAAAGTATTAGAGTGAACCTATTGAAATATGAATTATGAAAGTCTTACTTTTTGTCAATAAATTTACCAAAGTCCAGGTTGATATGTAAAAGTGTGCTTTAATGTACACATAGTGTGCTCAGTTGTATTCAAATAAATTTAGAATAGTTGGATGATGTTTTTTTATTTAGTCAAAACAACAGCAACTTGTTTCACACGTTGCAAAAAAAAACAACAAACAAAAAAAAAAGATAGCGACGTCCTTTTCACCAGAAAAGGATTAAAGCAGCCAAAGCCAGCAATATTTATTACAATAGATCACATTGTTATCAATAAGTGCACGTTACAGTTGCACTTAGTTACGTGTAGGGATGAACCGAGAGACGCTGCAGTTGCCCTCAGCTCTATTTAGCTTCATACTGTAGATGGTTGTAACTCATTCCTTTTATTGCAAGGTTTACCGTTTTGTTTTGTAGTGTCATAGAACATTTAACTGCGAAAGAGACAGATATTTATCACAGGAAATCATGGGGACCAAAAAACAGACTAAAAAAGAAGATGAAAAACATTGTTCTTACATCTCCAAAAAGAATGCTAAAATGAAAAAAAAAAAAAAAAAAAAGGCTGCTTGTTTCCAGTTTGGTGAGGTTTTACTTCGGCACGGTGGTGCTTCGAGGTATACAAACTCACAACATGCTCAGAATGACTGTGGTAACACGCTGATATAAATAAAGCATGTTTGACATGTTCGCAGTCTTAGTTTAGCACACAGTGACATTTACTCATCAACACAATGTTCAGATGAGGCTCGTGGGAATGAGGATTGAATTAAAACGTTGGTGCTGGATAAAGACTAAGAGATCTCTAAAGTGATTCCAGTTCTTCCCGAACCAAATTTCCAGACAGCCAGTCCAACAGTTGTTAGTAAAATCACTCCAATGTCAACCTTCTATTGTACGAGAGACACAGTGAGAGGATCACCGCAGATTGGAAATCTGCCCAATTGTTGTTCAGATATTTGAACCTGGACCAGTAATCTACCAACAAACAAACGCTTTAGAGCTAAAGAGTTCATTCATTCGGCCCCGTCGGAGGTTTCTCTCCTGTTAAAGGGAGTTATTTCTTCCCTGTGTTGGAGGTTTTTCTCCCTCAAAGAGGACTTTTTTCCTCCTAGATTACGTGGGAATTGTTGAATTGTTGGGTTTCTCTGTATAATGTTGTAAAGTTCTGTTGTAAAGACTTTACTGTGTGAAGTGCCTTGAAATAACCAGTGTTGTGATTCAGAGTTCTGAATAAACAGACAGACGCTGTCCTGATTCACCTCACTAGATTTATAAAATGAGCAGGTTGATGTGCTCATAAAACTTCATGAACACTATAACCGATTATTGTAGTTGTTTTCACATCGATCCAGTTCATTCCAGACGTCTGATGTCACATTAACTGTATCACCCTTTATGTTTGGCTGTGATGCAACAGACCAGTCTGTGTGTGTTTTTAATGTGTTGGTCTTTTTGTTTGTCCTCAGGATCTGGGGATATCGAAAGTGGGTCATATGAAGAGAATCCTCCAGGGAACTAAGGACCTGGCCAGGGCCTCCATGGTTGACCTCTAACTGAAGCTACCGGAGGCGGGGAAATGAACCTGACCTCAGAGGAAGCGTTTGACAGCACCGTCGGCGGTGAAGGAGGAGATAGGTATTCCAGGAGAGCTGGATGTTTATCCCTCTGCTGAGAAAGCCTTTGTGATGTTGTGAACAAGATACATCTTGTGTGTTTGTTTGTGCTTTGGTGCCAAAATGACAGTTGAGAAAGCCGACGGAAGTGTGTAAGGAAGTCATGGATCTTCAAAGAAAAAAAAAAAGAAGCCATTTCTAATTTAATAATCATTCATAGCACATAACCAGGTATGCAACTAACCATACTGTCAACAGCTGACTTGTTATCTGAGTGATGATAACAAACTAGTAGCAAAATTAGGACTTCCATGAGGGCGGGGTTCAGTTCAGTTTGGTAGTGCAGAACTGTTTGCTGGATCTCTGCCTCACATGACAGAGCTGCAGATGCATGAAAGAACCTTCAGTAGAGACAGAGGAGATAAACATCACCATCGAGGTGGTAATCTGGAAGCTGTGGGCTCTGAAAACAGTAGGATACTGCCGCATGCTATGCTCGCTCAACTTTAGATATGTTTAATTGCATGATTAGTGTCTTGATTTTTTTGTGCGCAAAATAACACTTGAACAAGTTTTAAATGACTTAAGTATTACGATGCCATTTGTTACTACTGAAAGCATCCTTTTTGGTCTAAATCAAACTTTTTTTCTTGCTTTAATTTATTTTGTTTGCATGATAATGACGTGTCAGAGGTTTCTGTCAAGTGCCATAATTTCAGTCATTTAGTGTAAAATGTGCTTTATTGGTAGACATCATAAGAAGTTTTAAAAAGCTGTTGATGAGGTCTGAATATATGGAAGTAATATCCGTAAGTTGACACGTTCTCTGTGGATGTGAAAATCAGTACCAAAGTGAATGTCTAAGAAAACCTGATCATCTGACGACTTTGCTCAGACTCTCTGTTTAATAGGCCAGTAGGTCTTAGTTCTTAATTCCTTTTTATGTGGGAAGAAGATTAGTGGGAAGAAGATTAGTATTAGTCAGGAAGAAAGTAAAATTGTTGGTCAGACACCAACCACAAATCCTGAGTTTTTTGTTTTTTTTTAAGGAATACTTAAAAGGCACTTTTTACTTTTTACTTCTTGCTTCATGCAAGTGCAAGTCCTCATATCATTACATAGACGTAACAGTTCACCTCAACTTTTTAACTTTTGGCAATTTAACACAGTATTTAACACTAATGAGTTAGGTATGGGTTTGGAATATGTCATAGCCTGCATAGCATTGTTCCAGTGCAGCTTTTCTTTCTTCAAATTACAAGTGAGATGTTGATAGAACACTACTTCTATTTGTTAGTTTCTTTGGCATTACAGGGTATATTTCTATATGTGATGCTAAGTTTGTATATATATAAATGCACTGTATATACAGTATACCAGTGAATGCAAACAATGTTTGTAAGTGTTGTAGTCTAATGCATTTGTAGATTGCTGACATGGCATGCATTGTCAACAGCTCACACATTTGATTGTGTATATTACACCGTAACAATTGTGTATTGTTGATTTGATTCTAATCTCTTGTACATGATAATGCTGTTGTATTCTAATGATGGTGCAATATTTTATCTCTTGTTTTGATACTGTCTTTAAAGCTTTCCGACATGATGTTTCTCAGTGGGGGGGGGGGGGGGGGGGGGGAGAGAGGTTTTTTTGTACATGTACTACTCCTCGAGGTTTGAGGATTGGATTTTAAAAGTTAGACCCATAGGCCGACTGCTTTTTCTTACTCAACTCCAAATTTCTTCCAGGGGTTCACCAGTTTCTAGTTTTGCTCCTCTGTGCTTCCAAGATGATGCATTTAAGTAGGACTTTGTCAGTTAATGGGAAGAATGTGGGCAGACATTACTGTTGTGTTAGTGTGCATCATAATGTATTTCTGTGCATTTGGGTGCATGTACTACAACAGTGGCATAGTGTACCTTTTCAGCAACTGTATGTTTTCCATTGCCAACAAATTTGACTGTAATGTTTTCCATCTCGGAGGAATATTTCTTCGGTTATTGTTTAAAACTCCCTTTTAACTTGGTATTAAGTGCTACAATCTGACAAAGCGCATATGTGTTCAGCATTCTTTAAAGTAGCCTAAATAGTAGCAGAATGTGAGTGAATCTGGGCCTGATCATGTAGAGTGAGGCATTGCCCCTACTATCCCAGCAGGGGGCGATCCATCACATCTCACACCTTGACAGTCCCTGGGTCACATTGTTCAACAGGATAATCTTACAGTTGCTTATGCTGACAATCAGTTCAGTGTCCTGTAAAGTTTCGTAATGGCATGCAGGAATTAACACGCCTGTAAAACGAATTCCAATCCCAGATGAGTTTTTTATCTGTCATGCATCTGATTATTTTTCTTTTTATCCTGTAACTCCCAGCCAAAGATAGCTGATTAAAAAAACCGTCAAATTTATAAACATCACATTCTTTTCCATTTCCCTCTTTGCCTCATCTGCCTTTTATTGATTTAATAGATCAGATTTAACTGTTTAATGTGAGCTGGCCTTGTGCTAACCAGAAACTCTGGACATGTGTCGGTTTTGTCGTTGCCGCCTTTCTGTTATGTGCTTTAAACGGAGCCGTATCCCAGAACTGCTCTATGCTGCCTTGTTCCTGCAGTGCTCATTAAGTTTGGCCTTGCATCCATTTAATCTCCATCACACCAGTCACTGAACTCAATTCTAAAAGATTCTGTTGCAGTTCATCTGTGTTCATGGTTTCTGTGTCCAACTTGTCTGCCGGGTTCTGTAAATCTAGAGGTTTTTTTGGCCCCAGACTACATGCAAGAGATGCTTACCCTTTCCATACCAAGTGGAAGCTGCCACCTTCCTCACTTGCTGTGTTTCCAGTGGTCTGTAAATAATGCTGCAAACTGCCTGGTTTTCAACAACCAACGAAACCCATGCACGGATCTCTAAAAGACAAGTTAACACGTAGTCTTTGACATGGTTATTAAAGTGATGGGAGAAAAGTGAGTTTCATTTGTTTACATTATGTTTACAATGGCACAGTTTCATTTTGAAGAATATATATGTAGGTATAGACAATATTTGCATATTTATTGCCTAAGGTTAAATGATTTGATGTTTATTGTGTTTTCACATTTGGAATATAATGTTACAGTTGTCACCTGTATTACTATCTGGATGATTTTGGTAAAGTAGTTGATCATTTTTATGACTACTAAGTGACTGTTTTCTGTGCCTTTTTATGGTTAGAGTGCATGGTTAACTATTTATTACAATTTGGAGTCACTGAGATGTGTATTTTTGTATTCTGAATAAATAAATGGTTCAGCTTTTGTTGTACATTTTTAAGGTGCCTTAAAATAGGCCACCTATTCATATCTCTCTTCTTCAATAAAACCAAATACATATGCATTGTGTTTCCGTCTCCTTTTGTTTTCATTTTGCCATATAATTTAAACATCTTCAAAAAACAAATTGTCTCGGTACCAATTAAAAAGCAGTTTTATTTATAACAAGTTTTTTTTTTATTATCATTTATTATTGTCTAGGCTGTAGAGCAAAACTAAAGGCATCAAAAATATAAAGACACACAGTATAAATCGCTTATGTTTTAGATTTTAGATTCTTCCAGTCACCTCCATTTGCTTTATTAACAGCTTTGCACACTTCATTCTCTTCACCAGCTTCATGAGGTCATCATGTGGAGCTTTTCCATCAGTCACTTCAAGGAGTTCTTGCGTGTGCTGAGCACTCGTTGGCTGCTTTTCCTTCACTCGTGTGTCCAACTCCTCCCAAACCATGTGAGTTGGGTTTATGTTGGTTTGTGGAGGCCTGCAGCTCTCCATCACTCACACACCCTGGAGGTGTGCTGTGGATCATTGTCCTGCTGAAAAACGAATTCTGGTCCCACTAAGTTAAAACCGGGTCGTGTGTCGCTGCAGAATTCTGTGGTAGCAATGATGGTTACGGGTTGCCTTGAATTCTGAATAAATGATCCACAGTGTTCCCACCACCACCACCACCACCACCACACATGCAGATACCATCTGTTCACCTTCTCTGAGGCTCACAAAGACACAACTGGAACCAGAAATCTCACATTTAGACTCATCGGACCTCACTCTAGATTTCCGCTGGTCGAATAAAGAAGAAGAGGAGCAGTTCTCTTCTTCTTCAGCAGTTCCATCATGAATGAAGTCCTGATTCACACAGTCTCCTCCTGTCAGTGGATGTTGACATGTGTCTGCTGCTGAAACTCTGGGAAGCATTGATATGAGCTAGAATTTTAGCAATGGTTGTTGTAACTGTACTTAAAGAAACTTTAAAAGTTCTTGACCTTTTTGAGACCAACTGCCCTTCATGTCTTAAAGTGATGATGGAAAGTTGTATACCTTTACTGGGCTGAGTTGTTCTTGCCTAAATCTGAATTACTACAGTAGTTGAATGGAACTGATTGCTTTATACTAACACTACATCAACACAACACAACTGATGGTCTTATTAAGAAGAGTCTACCAGTTAACTTAATAAGGTTGACCTATTAACTGGACACCTTTCAAGTTGATGACCTCATAAAGCTGCTCAACATATTTACAACTGTGTACAAAGCTGTCATCAAGGCAAAGAGTGGCTATTTGTGGAATCTAAAATATGAAACATAATGTTTGAAAACAAATTATGTGTGAAATTTCACAGTTTCAAAACCAAAAGCTGACAAGAGCTCGGCACCATGATTTAAGACTGTGGGCCATCTGTGACGATCGAAGGTCCCTTTAAACCCCCACATCCCTGAGTATTTCTCTCCACATCCTCTTTTGTGCAGTATTTCTGGTTTCACTGTATCACCACCCACCGCTCTACTTCTCTACTTCAGAATCCTCTTGATCAATGTTTTTTTTTAACATCATATCTCTCAGACTGTCCATTCCCTTCCACCTTTGTTACACTTGCACCAATTGTCACCAAATAACCACCTCAACCTTTTTTTCTACTTCAAGCAAAACCCGATATAATTTGTATGTGTTCGGATGTGCCCACTGGTAACCAAAGGTTCCTGGGACAATCGGGTTTTATGTTTAAACAAATGATGATATGCATTTTTCTAAAATGGATTATTCAGTGTATTCATGTTTGTATCAGAGAGGTAATGAGCTAACTGCTAACATCATATATATAACAAAAACAATCTGACTCAAATTAAGCTGACTAACAATGTGCAAACTATTCTCAACACACTCGCATTTACATGCTGTCTCTCTGAAAGCTGCAAAAGGTTTTGGTTTATTTTGGATTTCTGTTTGCGTTTAAAGTTTTAATGACATTGAATGTTTAAACCATTTTTGAGCTTTTGTTTTTCATTTTGGTTGTATTGCTTGATTTAAAATGTTTGATTTTTGGTTGAGTATCAGTGTGTGTGCATGATGTCACACCTCGTACCTGCGGGCCTCGGACTCATGTCCTGCTCCGTAGCGGTGTCCTCTGGACTATCTTCAGCTGTAGGACAGTCAGCGGCACAGAGACTAGAACAGGAAACAGCGTCACACAGAGTCCAGGTGGAGGCAGATGGAGGTTTGTTATGACGACGATTCACTTCACTTCCAGGTAGAAGAAACTGTTTGTTTTGGATCATAACTGACTGCAGCACCTTAAGTACAGCTGCAGTCAGTTATGATCCAAAACAAGCTTCCCAGTGAGTTAGCCAGTAGGCGGGTTAGGTAGACAGGTAACGATGCTACTTCAAATCCTACCGTATCCTGTTCATAGTGAGAATTCATAATCCAAGAATTAAAGAAAGACTGACACAGAAACAGTTTTTATTTCCCCCCCGGAAGGATTCGGACACTCCGCATCTTTTTTTCTTCGAGTGAAGAAATAAAATGATCAAAGTTTTCTTGAACAGATTGAAATTCATGTCGGCCTACACGTTTTCAGTGTTTGAAATTGATGTTTGAGGTTTTTTTTTTGAGTTTTTGTTGTCCACACTTAAAACCCTTCTAAAAGTCAAAATGTTGGTGATAAAATTCTGAAAAAGTTTTATTTGCAAAGTAGGTTTTCAGAGAAAATTGAACAAAAAAGTCACAAAAGTGGACATTTTTAAAGCAGAAGTGTATTGGAGTATTTAATAGATTCAGATACATTCACACATTCAAATAGTGAAAGAAGTTTGATTGTAGCCCAAGCCTCGAGATAATTGCATATTTGCTGATTGTTACAGCGCCACCATCAGGTCATTTTATTGACATCTTGTGTTGCGTTATCTCCACTTCACTCCAGTGTTTTTTTATAACTAGTTTTTACCAAATGGTCAAGATGTCATAAGCCACCTGAGAAAGTTTGGGCTTTTAGTACTGAAAAATATTGTTCTCGCCTTAAGCTTTATTTCTTCTTTTCTTTTAAAATATTTTTTTTGTCTTCTACTTTCTAGTTTCTGTCACCGTACACATTTAAGATATCAGATCATTTTCTTGCTATTTGGATTCCTCCAAGAAGTATGTGGAATAGGTCATGTTAGGGACTGAACAGAGAAACTTGCACAGAAAACGGCCTATTTGTAAATAACATGGAATAAAGCAAATATTCACCCTAACTAATGTAGGGAGAGCATGACAGTAGACTCAGGAATAAAGTTGTACAAATAACATTAATTCGTGTTTGTAGTTATAAGAAAAGAAAAAAGTGAATATTATTAATTGCTGATGGAATACAATGTTCACCGTAGCACAACATAAAACTGGATGAGGTATAAAACAGATGTTAAGATCAAACACAGATCGCCTGTGTTGCCCGCGGCTCGATTGCTCTGTGTTTGACAGTCCGGCTGCGACACGAATCGTTTTCTCGGCGTGCGGTTGGTGATGCCTCGCGCTGGTTTCCATGGGACGTCGGGCGGCGGGATGGAGAGCTCGGGTCACCGTTAGGGCTCGTTGAAACCGATCCGAAGTATGTCCGCTTCCTTTTACTCGTAGAGTCGGCCGTCAGCGCGGGACTGGCTGTTGAGAGCACTCGTAACGATGGTGTCGTGTTGTCACGGAGGTCACGCACACCGGCAGACAGCGCGAGCTCCTCCGGTCTGACATGAAGGTCCGTGTTGCCATTTTCTGGTCAGACGAGCTCGAGACGAACGAACCGTTTGCGGATCGCGCATCAGACTCGGCGGCCACCGTCGTCGCTGCTGCCGCTGCTGCTGGAGCCCGAGCCTGAGCCGGGAGGTAAAAAAAAACCCCACCGCATCACGGCAGATACCGACGTTTACAATAAACACGAAACGCGACTGCATTTTGCCGTCAGTTGCGTGTTTGAATCTTCACGTCGCTGTTAGCTCGGTGGCTAGCTGCTGGCTAGCGACGACAGGGTGACGTCACAGACCGAGCCGCCCGCGGCCTGCTTCTTCCGCTAGCCCGGTGATTGACAGCCTGTCAACGAGCAAAAGAGGTTGATTTGGCTGCGGACGACTGTCGTTGTATGTGTCCCAAAGGTTCGCTATCAACTGCGTGTGTGTGTGTGTGTGTGTGTGTTGTGGACATGGCTGCTTGATCAACATCAACATCCGGGGTGTGCGGCTGCTCCGCGGCCTGCTGCGGCGGGGACCAGCCCGGAAACACGGACCCTTCCTCCAAAACACCCAGCGTCTGGACGGGTGCCTTGGATTCAGAGTCATACTTCACATTTACAGTCGTGTGAGCATGCACAGGTGTTACGTCATAACATGTCATCTGTTGTAGGGGAAGTTGTCAACAAGCCCGCATGTTGTCAGGTTCATGGTTCAGGTGTGGATGGAAAGAGGACGTCATGGACGTCATGGTTCAGGTGTGTTTAGAGGGAGAAAGGCTGGTGTTTGAAACGGAAAACGTGCTGGTCAGCCTTCTTTCTTGAAGGGGCTATTTTGAGAAGAGCACAGAGGTGTCACTTAAAGGGAAAGACCACCCTGAAAGGACCTTTTCTTTGTGCTGTTTTGTGTCTCCGCCCAGCACAGGGAGTACAGCTGATCATGTTGTTATCAGCTGATCATGTTGTTATCAGCTGATCATGTTGTTATCAGCTGATCATGTTGAAATGTGTCTGTTACCAATGAAACATTTCATACATCAAAGAAGCTCATCTTGAGATGATGTGTCTGAATAATGTGTTTGTTCTGTTCTTTTCAGCGGAGTGAGCCTGCAACTAATGATTAGTTTGATTGTGAATTTATCTGATTTATTTTGTTCTTATTTCAATAATGCTATCGAGTCTTTTGTTTTGACCAGTAGTCCAAAACCTAACGACATTTCACACAGGATAAAATAAGCTTATGTTCACATGACAAAGCAGAAATGGTGTTGCATGAATGACCTTCATGCTTTGTTGGGATATATATATATATCGTCTGGGCCCATTTTTTATGTTATTTTTATGTTATTGGTAACGACTCTGTGGTCTCACTGTGACAAGCCAAGATGTCCGCTGTGAAAAGGTCCATTAGGCAGTTTGAACAGGAGACATTTTTGTTGCCCTCACAAGAAAAGCACAACTGTAATTTACTCCATTAAAACTGGGCGCATTTCATTTTAGGTGACTCGTCCAGGACACTTGTATGGCGCCATCTGGCTAATGTTTCCCTCGTCATGGTTACCGTGTATGTGAGAAGTGACAATACGAACGCCCGTCTCTTGTGGTATTCACAATGTAGGGCCATATAATTGTCTGAAAGCTCTGAGGTTTTTGAGTTTTTGACGAATATGCTGACGTTTGCAGAAATAGTGGAGGCTATGGAAATTCATTTTTCATGTGATTGAAAACTAATATATTGTAATTTTTGTCAGTGTTTTTTTTTTGTTAATTAATAATATGTCTTGACAAAAATGTTGATGTTCCCAGCAGCCTCATCCTTTCCTTCATGATGTCACCCATAGACATATATACATAGATGTACATGTGTACATAGACGTACATGTATACATAGACATACATATATACATAGATGTACATGTATACATAGACGTACATGTGTACATAGACGTACATGTATACATAGACATACATATATACATAGATGTACATGTATACATAGACGTACATGTATACATAGACGTACATGTGTACATAGACGTACATGTATACATAGACGTACATGTATACATAGACGTACATATATACATAGACGTACATATATACATAGACGTACATGTGTACATAGACGTACATGTGTACATAGACGTACATGTGTACATAGACGTACATGTATACATAGACGTACATATGTACATAGACGTACATGTGTACATAGACGTACATATATACATAGACGTACATGTGTACATGTGTACATAGACGTACATGTATACATAGACGTACATGTGTACATAGACGTACATGTGTACATAGACGTACATATATACATAGACGTACATATATACATAGACGTACATGTATACATAGACGTACATATGTACATAGACGTACATGTGTACATAGATGTACATATATACATAGACGTACATAGACGTACATGTATACATAGACGTACATGTGTACATAGACGTACATATATACATAGACGTACATAGACGTACATATATACATAGACGTACATATATACATAGACGTACATGTATACATAGACGTACATAGACGTACATGTATACATAGACGTACATAGACGTACATGTGGAGGTCCTGGCTGGACCTTGTGGTTTTAAGGATTTCTAACATTTGTGCTTGAACACTGAGAACCAGTTATCACTCAAGATAGCTGCTCGTTTTGAATTCGATTGATTGAGCTCAGCTCATCAGAATATGCCTCCCCAAAGTTTGTTTCCCTGTGCAACCAGCACCACATTCTTGTCTCTCTGCTTATCAGGTAAAGAAACAATTGGTTCCAATATTGAAGAAATAAGTTATGATTATAATACGTACTGCACAGGACACACCTGCTTTATTGTTACCACCTGACCGAAGAGTCACCCGTGCCTCACCAGAGGCTGCTGTTTGGTCTCTCAGTGAGCCGAGAGTCTTTCTCGTGTTTCCCGGCTGTGCTTCTCTCTCGTCTTTGTTTATCTATCCTTCCGGCCACCCACACTCGTGCTCAAAGTTTGGCCCACATCGGTTCCCAACCAAACAAGATCTGAGACTGCAGAGTTTCTACCCTGAGCAGGTTGTTTTTCTGTCACTCCCAGACCCCCCGGTTTGATCTGCTTAGCTCCGTTTCAATTTTGTTCAAACGCTGATAATTAGTTTCATGAATCAGCCCGTGAGGATTTTTGTAAGCCTAAACTTAGCTACACTTAATTGCAGTTTTTACCTAACATGACTAATACTAAATACATATCCCAGTTTGTGAGCACATTAGTTGCATAAGGTGATGATGTAGGCTTATTGAGTTGGTTCTCACAAACTGTACCACTGAATGTTGAAGCTCTGAACTAAAAAATGAAACATCCCGGGATAAAATAACACATTAACCAACAACTTTATGTTGTACCTCTTTGTTCAAGTCAGTCACAGCCTCAACAGACATCGCTGTGCCTGCTTTCCTTGTGAGTGAATCGGGATGCACTGCATAGTTGAGGTTAGGCAGCAGTGGCTGGCTGTGTTGTTTTTGTACAGCCCACCAAAGCCCCCGTGAGAAGCCAGGTGGATCTGGATCACCAGAGGAAGCCAGTGGCATGTTCTCTACCTCTCTGGTTCTCAGGATGCAGGATGGGCTGATCAATAGGACCGCCTGCCTGTGTCTAGACCCAACTAGCTGCTTTGGACCATACCTCAAAGGAGAGGCTTGGATTTCTTGGGAAACTTTTCCTTCTTGTACACTGTAAATATTTTGCCTCCTTACTTGCTCTCTCATGCTGCCCCCCCCCCCCCCCCCCAACCCCTCCACCCCCCTTTTCTCTTGCCTTGCCGTTTGATCTTTGATGCGGGCCTGGCTGTTTAAAGAATACCACAATAGATAGCCTGGCCTACAATAGCTTATCCTCGCCAGCAGGACAAGTCTAGGCCTACTTTTAACAGCTTTGAGGGCAGCCTGTCTTAGCTGCATCTTTAATCTGTTTCACAGGCTTTTACATGTAACCCGCTGACTTTGTCACATTATGCTCCTTATTTTGCCATGTGATGTACATGTGCAACATTTAGACAGAGAGGTGGTGTGATATCTGCTTGTTTACTAATAACACCAATGCTGTCATTGCCCTGTCATGTGATTGTTGCTGTGGTCGAGGGTGTGACGGCTGAGAAGATCACATTCAATAGTTCCGTTCATAGAAGTAAAGAAAGAGCTTCAGAAAAAGCGGCTCAGCTTTGGACCAACGAGCGATACATTTCTACTCTCATTTTAGCAGTCGCTCATCGTATTTTAAAACGTCTTTGCCGTGTTACTCTCTCACTCACGTTCTTCTCTCCTGGCACCTTTGTGTTTACAGGTGAGCGGCCGGTCAGCCAACCAGGTGCAGCCCTCTGTTGCTATGGACGCCTGTGCCCGCATCAGAGGAGTCCCAATAAGGTCCAGGGCCTCAGTCCGGAAAGAGGTCTGTGTGCTGGGATATATTTCTATTTTATTCTCCCCAGTGATTGTCTATGCCTGCCAATACACTGGACGTAGACTTTTTCAGATTGTGAAACTAATTTCTGCAGGACAAAGTGAAATCAGAATTAGTTTGCCCCTTGAAAACCACGACTGCAATGTTTTACTTCTGCTTGTCAATGCAAAACATCATGTCTTAGTTGTTTGTTTTAAGTTTGAGTTTAAGTTTTAAGTTTGAGTATGAAAACTCAGCATGGTGCTCTAACTGTGTAGTGTTCCTGTGGTCTGCAGTGGCTACATGTTTCTTTAAAGTGATTTTGAATGTCAGTCTGAATATAATATGATTACTTTGAAGGAAGCAGATACATAAAATAAAATACACACAATACTGTTTTTTTTGTTGTTTTTTTTTACATTCATCTGTTCTTCATGCTACAGTGCTGAACAAAAAAAACATAAACACTGGTTTGTCAGTGGAGCCGGAGGGTAACCACACTCGTTCTATAAAACCCAACATGTGTGTTTGCAGACTGTGCGTGACAGTGGAGCGCAGTCTGTCAAGAGCCTCTTTAGGAATAAAAAGGAGCTGTGCAGCGTTGGCCTTGACCTGCCGACCAGAGACACCGCAAGACTGACAGAGGTTTGTTACACAAACACGAGTATGAACACATAAATGACGCTCTGCCATAAGACATGTTACTAATGACCATCAACTGTGCTCTTTCAGATTCATTTTGTGTGTCTGCCTGGTCAGTGTGAAGGGGAAGACGTCACTCTGCAGGTAAGTTCTTATAATTAGAAACTAATACAAGAGGTTTGGACGAACATACTGATATTGTAGCGATGGGCACAAGGTCATGTTTCGAGGTTAGAGGAGGCAATCAAATGGTCTTGTAATGAACCATTTGGCCTGCAAATAAAAGGGGTTCTGTGTCTCTCCAGGCTTTGTCATCTCTGCCAGCGGGGCTGTGTGAGCTTCTCAGGTCCCTCCACGTTCACAGCCTCAAGAATGACGAAGTTCTGCTGCTCAAAGACTCCCGCAGGCTTGCAGAGCACAAGGACGTCGGGCTTCAGGTAGCTGAAAGACCTTTGATTTTTAAAGGAATTTGCTCAGTCAGCATGCTGAGTAAAGCAGAAGTTCGCAGAAGGCAGGGAAGTGAAAGGCAAGAATAACAGGAAGGAAGAATGGGCGTCTGTACAGCAGTCAAGCTTCTCTGTGCCTGTAGATATTTATATCCCAACAAGAACAGTAGATTTATAAAGTATTCAGACTCGTTCACTTTTTTCACAGTATGTGTTGTAGATTTCTTTGGAAACTGATGAAACTTCCAGTTTGCCCATTAATGAAGTTTTTTTTTTTTTTTTTGCACATTCGATTAAGAATCAAAAACAGAAACGTCTCATTGAGAGAAGTATTCAGACCTTTTTTCATGGCACTCCAAATCGTCTTATTAATTATCTTTGAGATGTGTCTAGAACTTGTATCGGCATTTGGCAAATTAAATTGATATTGAGTTTAGAAATTCACAGCTGTAGTAATAAGGTCCCACAATTCACACTGCATGTCAGCACAAAAACAGAGTGCTTCACTTCTGGCTGCTCCCGAGTGGCCGAGCCGTAACCCAGACTGAAACCCACCAGAACATCTGTGGAGAGTCCTTCAGATGGCATTTCAGATGCTTCACATTCAATCTTATTTATCCACAAATGTTTAAAAACTTTTCCAAGAGTGTAGTTTGATGTCCAAAAATGGATATGTTATTCATTTGAAAGTTTAAATCACCATCAGAGTGTGCAAAAAGTGAAGGGCTGGAGGATTTTGTAAATCCACTAAAGTAATTTCCATACAAAAAGCATTTCAGGCTCAAAATAGTTACATGAGATCACATTTGTATTATTTTCCTGGAAAACCAAGATGTTTCTACTGCTGGGATAACTGCGCTCCTGTAAATGTCCGTTTATGAAAAGTTTCGTTTATGTACCATAGAATCATGTACAAACTTTCCAGATGTTTTTTTCATTTCCAGAAAAAGTATTGTTTATCACTCACTAGCAAAACAAAACTGTGGCAGTTGTTGATTAACTTGTTTTCCCACTTCATGGCCTTGTCTGTCTGCATGTGCACAGACGGGCCAAGTCTTTCTCACGCTCTTGAAGAAGCGCAGGTGGGACAGACACACTGGTGTTGTTTTTTTAGCTGTGTCCTTCCTGGTCCCGTGTGCCATAATTGGGTTCACACAGGCCCTGTGGCTCAATCTGTGGGTTCACCATCCATTTCCAACAGCGAGCCCTCCCACCTATGTGAACTAAAGAGTGAACTGGCACTAAATAATTTTTTATTCTGCGTATTCACCAACTCTCAATCAGACCAAACAATATAATTCCACCCTCATCTCATCCCATCCCCTCCCCCATAAAATACAAGAGATCCCCATGTGATCTGTCACAATATCAGCATGTCTGTCCCAAGTGATTCTGGACATGATGGCTTTGACAGTTTATCGATAAAAACTGTAATTTTTCTCTAAATGAGATGAAAATCAGCTGCCAGCTCGTCCTAACTTTCAGTGTGTCTCATTCCCTTCCTTTCTTTTCTTGTGTTGGTTTCCCCTAGTGTTTATTAAAGGCCGTGTGTGTGCTGAGGCATAATCCCAACACGAGTGTCTACCCTCAGGCCAGTGTAGCGTCTTTGGTGGGCTTGCTGGGGTGCTACATGGCCGGGGTGCGCTATGCGTTGGAGCTGCAGGCTCTTCAGAGGGGCACAGCTGAGCCCAGCCAGCCAGAGGAAGATGACACCAACCAGTCGGTGTCATCAATCGAGGATGACTTTGTCACAGCCCTAGAGCATCTGGAGGAGGATGACACAGGAGACAATCCCTGTAGGTTTAACATCCAATGCTTTGTGGCATTTAGGAGCCTCTGGTGTCTTATTTACTTTTGAAACATCCCCAAATAGAGACCTGATTTGTAAAACCTCTGTTTTTTATACCATCATCCCCTGTGCACAATGTTTGTGTTTTTATTTTAAGGGGCAGGAGATTATATTATTTAATTTGACTCCTAGATTGCACTAATAAGTTATTTAATAGTCTCTTTCCACTACTTTTTTTTTTTTTTTTTTTTTTTTTTTTTTTTTTTTTTTAAATGATCATGGCACAGTGCATACTTTTTTTTTTTTTTTTTTTTTTTTTTTTTTCACCTTTATCATTTGTTCCCTCCTTGTGCATGCTGTATATAACCAGTTTTCTCCTTTGTCCATCTCTATAGCTGCAGCTTCATATTGCCATTTTAAAAAGCGTGATGTGGCATCACAGACAGTTCCAGCCCACAAGAGAAGAAAGGAATTATCAGGCTCCCGTGTTATTGTAAGCTCATCTTCGAAGAAGTATTCAGCCAAACATAGTTCAGGTCCAGATGTGTCAGTCACAGTGCAGAAGTCATCGTGCGTGGAATCCCAGTGGACGTACTGCAGTCCTGGAGCTCGTCTCCCCTCGCCTCTGATTCATGTCAGTGAATCGGAGGAGTCAGACTGCTCCAGCCCCAGCCCAATCATTTTCCTGGATGAAGTGGGCTACCAGAAGAGCCTGCTGGCCAAGTTGGACATCCCCCAGGTGCCAGGCGGGCCCAGAGAGCGAGTTGAAGACTCAGACTCTGAAGTCAGCGAATTCTTTGACAGCTTTGACCAGTTTGATGACCTGGAGGAGCTGAGCTCAGAGAGCTGCACTCTCACACTGCCTCTGGATGCCACCAGTACCCCAACCACACAGAAAAAGTCTGCTGAGTCTGGTACCGGTGGGTCAGCATCTAAATATGTTTCTAGGGGCTGCTCAACCAAGGGTATGAATCCTCACCGCTTTGACCAGCCCACTCTCCCAGCCAATGTGAAAAAGCCCACTCCTCTGAAACCAGGCTCTCCCTACTCAATTCACTCAGAGGTGCCTGATTCCCCGAGACCGGTGCAGACCTCCTCTGACGAGAACGGGGGCCCACTCTTCAGTCCTGTCAGCTCCTCTGCCTTTAGTCCTCTGGTGGACTCAGGTGGACAACTGGAATACTTCTGGAAGACAGATGAGGACGGACAGGACAGCTCAGAGCTACGTAAACCCCAGGATCTCTGCTCTCTGTACAAGACCTACTCAGACTTTGCCAGCAGTCTCTCCAAAGAAATTCTGGGCTCTGTGTGTGGCTACCAGTCTGCTGTTGACATCAGTGAAAACAAGAACCTCAGCTGTGTCTGCCACAAAGAATTTAAGAACTCATCAGGACACCTAATGAAGCTCTCAGAAATACAAGAGACTGTAACAGTGGACAAGCTGCAGAAGAGGTCCCAGTCGTTGAAGGATGGCATTCAGAGGTTCGCTACTGACCTGGTGGAAATGAGTTTGGGCAGCGCCTTGCGAGACCTCCAGAAAGGTGTATCCTCTTGCACTACTACTTTGTGTCACCTAGCTGCCAGACTGACCTCATCAGTGTTTCAGATGGCCTTCCACGAGATCGGCATGCGACATGCCTATGTGTTGAAGGAACGAGCAATCAACGGATTAGCTGGCTTCCTGGTTGGAGAGGCCGTGTCTGGGGCGTTGAAAGAGTTCCTGACGGTGAAAAAGCAGATTTTTCACAGCACAGTGACACGTTTTGCCGCTGACCTGGCTGAAGAGCTGGTGTTTGAAGGCATAATGGAAGTGTGTCAGTTCTCCCACCCCTCAACTCCGCTCACACCTAGTGATTGGTCTTTTGGCCACGGGCAAGAGGAAGAGGAAGAGGAGGTGGTCTCCTCCTATGCTTCGGACTTGTCTGAGTCTGTAATTCAGGAGGCCTTCATAGAACTCTCTCAGGCTGACGTCGCGTTCACGAGCCAAGCGGCGATTAGTGTGTCACTGGACAACATCTGTTACGTCAGTGCAGAGAACACGAGCACTCAGACCTGCAGTACCTTTGCTAACCAGCGGGTTTTAATTAGCAGCTCCACTGCAGCCGTCCCAGGAACCTCAGGAGAGGATGCTACCTGCACCGTGAAGAAAGCCTTGTTCACTGTATCGGGCATGGCCAGCTGTATCCCTGTGCCCCAAGCAGGCCAAACTCTCTCCCACCTCCAGGATTCGGAGGAGACGTGCCAGCATAAGTCTAGCATATCAGACACTCCACAGGCCAGCCCCAAAAGAGTCACTGTGTCGTCCTCCGACACCACCACAGCTACACAAACTCACCTGAACAGTCATGGAAATCAGACGTCCATGCCTGGAGGAGACTCCTCCCAAGAAAAGACTCCATTCCAAAACCTCTCTGGCAACATGATGGATATGATAGTAACTGAGGCTTGTGAGCTTATAACTGCCTCTAAGATGAAGAAGAGTTTTGGTGACTGTGCTGATTTCCTTACAAAGACAATGGGAAGCCGACGGGACTCTTCCTCAAAGCAGGAGGCAGTTAATTATGAGACTCCAGATTCGCCTTCAAAGCAGGCAGCTGGCAGGGAGAGTTTCAGATATGACTGTAGAGATTCTGTCAAGCAGGGTAGCCCCGTTGAGCAAGCAACAAACCTTCGCATTCCTCCCATTTCCTTTCAGACAGGCTCTCCAAGCCAGGGGAGAGTCCGCTGTGAGCTAGACCCCAGGACCAGTGGTGTGGCTGAAAAACATCCTGTGATGATGGATACTCTTGATGTGCCGGGTACCGACACGGGTGGACAAAGAAAGATATCTGTTCCTGTGGATGACTGTGCTCCAAGCTCTGGCCAAAAATCTGGCGGGACTCCTGGTACTCCTCCTTCCACTCCTCAGCAGCCCAGTGATGTGTCCAAGGAAAAACAGATAAAACAGTTCTCCAAGAAACTGAAAAGCAAGCTGGCCAAGGAATTTTCCCCTGCAACGCCACCTCCAACCCCCCACTATCAGCCTGAGCCTGGCCCAGGCCCAAAAGACATCATCCCTGAAGCAGACAAACATGAGTTTATGCTCAAATTGATGAGGTCTCTCTCTGAGGAGGCAGATGGCAATGAGGATGAAGAGGAGGAAGAAGTAGCGGAAGAAGGTGTTGGTGGCACTAACAGATGTTTAGAGACAGAGGGTGTCCGGCCTGAACTGAACCAGATGTCCTCTCGCAGGATGTCCAACAAGGAGGCTCTCCACTATGCTGAGCGGTTGGCCTGCCACATTGTCTCCTTGGCAACGGAAATGGACACCCTGGGAGTGGGAGAAGAGGAGGAAGAGATGAGCAAGGGCAGCAAGAGAAGGAGAGACAGTGTGGCTCAGTTCTCAGAGCAGACACTAAACACCTTGTGGGTGTATGCCGGGGAGGTGGCAGGAGAGGTCATTAATGATGTCAAGAGGATGGTGAGCTCTGGACAGCAGTGTTCATATCACAGGGCTCTCAGAAGAAGAAGCTTGGACAGATCTAGCTCTGAATGTTTGCATCATCACCACCACCACCACCAGTCTCAACCCAGTATGGACCAGAACAGGGACTGGAGGTTAGGGAGGCTGGCTGAGCAGTGGTCCAATGACCTGATAGCCTCAGTCTCCCGGTCTCCCACCTCCCCTCCGAGCACCAGCTCCGGTTTGTCCTCTGAGTATCCCAGCTGTGAGAGCGTTACAGATGAGTATGCCGGTTACCTCATCCGGGTACTGAAAAAAGAGGGAGGCAGTAGGGAGTTAGTCCTAGATCAGTATGCGAGTCGTTTGGCGTACCGCTCCATAAAACTAGGCTTGGCTCATGCCAGTCGCAAGGTCAAGCAGAGATCCTCCAGCACCCATCTTCACTCCTCGAAGTCGCTGCCAGATGAATGGAAAGCTTCAGGTAATGAGGCCTCGTCACCCAAGGATAGAGCAGAGTCAGTGGGTTTTCAGTCAGGCGAGGATGCTCAGTGTTGTTGCAGAGACTCTGAAGAGCAAAGTAAGAGGGAGTACATGGATCTGGTCAATTTTGCTGAATCTTTAGCCTACAACATTACCTGTGATGTCACACGCAAACTACATCTTTCCTCTGTACGACTGCCTAAGTCCCTTACTGACTCCTGTCTTTATAAGAAATCCAAACTTGGAGACATGGCAGACAATCTCATCAGGAACTCCTTCTCCTGCCCCCTGTTGTCCAAGGAGGGTAAGAGTAGACACTACCACAGTACTGGAAGCCTGTATGATGGAGGCTGCAGCAGCAGGGCGATGCAGGTCATCGGGCATTATGCCAGGAAAATAGTGGATGACACACTGAAGATGAGCCTGGCTTCGGTTGGACATTCGTCCCGGGACCACCTGAGTACCCAAGGCCATGACAGACACTCTCATACCCAGAGGTTGTCTGAGGGGCCGGCACTGGTCCGAGCACTGAGGGAGAGGACGTGTCGCTACTGTCAGGTCCAGGAATGTCCGTACTGCACTAAACTTAGCAGGCACCACTACCAGCCTCTGTTACAGAGGAGGAAAAAGGGGAAGGAATGTCCGGCCAGGGCTGAGCGCCTCTCGAGCCTGGAGATCCCCAAGATCCACATTGACCTGGACAACAGGGCAGCGTTTGCGGAAGGGATGGTATCCATGGCAATGGAGACGGCTAAACGGGAGCTGAGTAATACCAGCCTTAATGCCGACAGTGGCATCGGCCACGATGGCACCAGCTACGCTGAGAGTCTGACTGCTGAGATCATGACGTCAGCCTTGTCCAACATCTGCCAGGCTGCCAACATCAGGTACACACGTCAAAATGAACATTAGTAGTAACTTTTGTGTGCACGGTCATGTCCAGGTGTTCAGTTTTAGGCTCGGCCCGTGCATTCATAGTGAACTTACCTTGTATCAATTGAAGAATCAAAAACATAATGTTATATTTCTTACCTAACTACAATTTCACCACACAAACAGAACTTTCATTGTGAATTTTAAGTATAAAGATATTTGCATAATTTTTGAAACTCTCCCATTTCTCTCCTTCCTGTCCAGCTCTCCAGGGAGGGAAGCCACTGAGTCCACTGTGTCCCAGCAGCTGAGTGTCGGGGATGACAGTCTGGGCAGCTGGTCTAATCTGAGCTTTGAAGATGAACACCCAGACGACAACAGCAGCTTCCTCCACCTCAGCGACAGGTATACAATTACTAACTTTTTTCATACGTAGACATTTACATACAAATATGCAGTCACGTGGACAAAACAGTGCTTTTACCTCGCTTAATGTTCAGGGCTGCCCCCCCCCCCCCCAACTAAAGTTTCTCCTCATCAACTAGCAGTCATTTGTTCAAGCCAATAGTCAAATAGTTGTCTGGCATACATGGCATTGTGTGTGAGTGAGAGAGAGAGGGTGAGGGCGAGAGAATGGGTTACATATCCAGATCTGTGGCTCCTGACTGAGGTATGGGGACCTCTGGTTTTAAGCCAAGTGTCTTTACTGTAGCTTGTCTTGTAGCTGGTAACTAGCTTTTCTTGTCTGGACCAACCCTGCAGTGATGAGGACATGTAGTCACACCGTCGTATCGTCCTTTATTTCCTTTTCAGTGAACACAATACATTTCAATAACATTATACTGAAACTTGGGCCTATCTAGATGCTTTATGACTGATTATAGCAACTTTTTCTAACAAATGTCTGTAAGTTATTCGTAACGTCTCTGACAAGGCGCAGCGTCCAAGTTCGAGGTTTTCTTACTGTGACTAAATAACTTATGAAAACTTGGTTGACCAGGAGTTCTCCAGTGGATGAAGGTTTAATCAACTATTTGGGGGCAGCTCTGTCAATGTCAGTATCTCAACCCCACTTATCTCTCCAGGATATATATTCACAAATGTTGTAATATGTTTATTATTACACTTGCAGTGATATTAAAAATCCTTAATTATACGGTCTGTAGCGTATGTTACGAGGTGGCTAGCAGCTCATAATGGTTTCTCCCCGGAGCAGGACTTTAGAAAACACTGCTGGGTACAGTTTGATTTTCCGAGTGATATTCAGAAAGTGTGCAGCAATTTTTTCCTATTGATTGATTGATTGATTGATTTAATAATGGAAGCTGTTATTGCTGTCATTTCACAAGGCGAGATTACATTTTTCAACTGGATGGCATGTGTTTCTGGATTTGATCTGATAAAGTGAATAATCCCTCCATTTACAGTTTACAAAATGGTACGCAAGGATCTAAGCAGTGACTTAATGGACTGTTTCATTATCCTGGGAATGGTGATATGATTTTAACCTCTCAGTTCGAGGCACTACATTTGATTTCTGTGTGACTTGCGGCTGAAAGAAGGAGCTTATCACTTAGGTCATGTGTGATTTCATGCTGTTTATGTCCTCAGACTCAGAAAAGTACAGAAATAATTGTATTGCTCATGTTGGAGCCTCCTGTCAGCACAGGGCACAGTGTACTGTATGTATTGAAAGCCTTATTTAGACCTCACTGCCAAAAGGCAATTTTCACTGATTTGTGCAAGTGTTGCATTGTACGCGACCTCTGAAGGATATATTATATGCTGCCAAGGTCTTAGTCGTAGTTGTGACAGAATTGGCCTTCTCTTCTTGGAGGGACGTCACCTCTGTTTGTGTGAATTTATTCAGAAAAGAGTGAGAGAGGGTGAGTATTGTCCCTCTCAGGGACGGCGTCTCATAAAGTCTCTGGGAATTAGGCTGTTGACACTTCTGGCCGGGGTTGCCATCTCTATGGAAGCCAAACTGACAACACCAAAAGAACAAAGAGTGTTAGCAGCGAGTTATTTTAGCCATCGGGGCCTGTTAATGTATCATAATATTTTCTAAAGGTGTGTCTGTGAGTGCTCCCCTCACTTCAGGCACCGTTTCTATAGGAACAAAGTCCACCGTGTGTAACTCATTAGACTCTCTTAAAAAGCACACAATCATTCCCACTCAGCAAATGAAATGACAGAGGAACAACAACAACAACAAAAAAAAAAACCCACATTCATGAGCTTAATGGAACAGCGAGCATGATGATTGACTAATTGAAGCATTTCTCAGCATGTGTCACTCAAGTCAAACCACAGGGTGAAAGCTGGAGCTGAGGTAATGCAGATTAATGGAGGTATTTTTAGATATTAGAAATGTTCCTTCCTTCAGACGTGCTGAGATTGTTGCGCGCCACAGTGTGCAGGTTCCAGCCAGCAGACTAATCATTGACTAATTGCAGAGAGAGTGTGTGTTGTTGTGCTTCTGTTGCCAGCTGGTTGTCCTGGTGGAACCCACAGGATTAACAAGATTATGTGAAGACAAGAATGTAATGATCTCACATTTGAGGCCTTTAGCAACAAATTGTCTCGATCAACATTACAGATGATTCAGGGGGATATACAGTGGAAAAATCTGCATCATTTGGAGAATCCTCACCTGACAGTTAAAGGATTAGTCCAAATGCTCGAAAGGGTTATCAACCTGGATATTGTTTGTTGACGGTACATGATAGAAATGGCATGAAACTGCTTATTATACGCTGATCTTTTGTTGCATTTCAGTAGCTCTCATGTGACAGCCACACAGTCAGTGTTACAGTGAAGCGTTACCTGCCTTCTCTCTCCAGCAGCAATGGGAACAGCAGTAGCTGGAGCAGTCTGGGCCTGGAGGGGGAGGCGTGTGAGGAGCGCTTGTCCTTCTCCCCCTCTGACAGGTTGGTCAGCAGCTGGTTGACATGACTAACCGTTCAAACTGGGGTGCACCTAGAATGGGACAAAGAACGAGCTGAGTTACTGAATGTACTCTGAGACCAACAGAAAGTTAAGAAGCGTGTGAATGATCCACCAGTGGAAACTCTCAGCACACAATTGGAGCCAGAGAATTGCTTCATTATATGAAAATGATTTACAATATTGTACAATGGTATTTAGATTTCTACTTTGTCTCATGCTAGGAACCACCAGCCCTTTGCATGACCACACTCTGCTCTAAATGTAAATAAGCTTGACATTGCATGTGCTTGTTGATGCTAATGTGCATACGATGGGTTGCTCAAGTTCTCTTGGTTCTGCATTACTTGCTTGTAATTATAGTTTTTATTATATTTTGGGGCTCCCTGCCCTCTTTGCACCGATGCCATTGAACAGTTGAACCACCGATGGCTTCAGATATCAGTCCCGCTGTTGTTGCAGCAGTGGGCCCCCTTTCATTCACTAAAGAAACACGCGAACAGAGATATACGGAAACATTGACAACACTGCCAGCCATTTATAAACATACCATTGTTTCTCAGGCTGGTCAGTGTTCTTCTGCTTCTTTCCGTACAGCTCAAAACAGTTCTATCAAACAACATGAGCTGTTGGAAAACCCACTATCATAGAGGTCCTACAGGTGCAGATTAATCACTGTCACATGGAGGCTCCACACATAAAATCAAGGTAATGTCATCGTGCTCCTGAAAGTAGTTGTTTAATCTCTCAAATATATAACGCAACACGATCAGCTCCTCGTCCACGACACCAGACAGGAGGGAAAAAGAGACCTTCAGCCGTGTCTTTACTGAACCATTTAGTCTTCGCTCCTCGAAGTAATCCAGTCTCGTAGAGATCCATTCAGGATATGAAGTCACACACTTATGCAATATGCACAAACAATGGTGCGTAAGCGTGGTACTGACGCAACAGAAGAGATACCCAGCTATCGGCGTTTTCCTACTACAAACTATTTTTGTTGATCTTTTTGTTCCCCATCAACAGTTGATTAATTCAGTTGTGTTGGCAGGTGACAACCAGTTATTATCGGTGTCAGATGTCAGAGCCTCCGACAGACGACTGAAGCCAGTCAGTGCCACTACTGACCAAAATATATTCACTGATATTTCAAGCAGGTTTGTGCATGTTGATAATACTCACCTGACATCAGCTGAAACCAAGAAAGCCGGAGGAAAATGTTCCAGATTTGTCAGTGTGAACGAGGCCAAAACCTTCAAAACAACTCTTGTGCTCATTTGGTTTCAACATTTACAATCAATGGAACGTCGTAGAAACAAAAACAAAAAAAGTTGTGACCTCAACCCAAATTCACCTCTATGTAAAACCTGCTGTGAAAAGCAGAGGACTGGACTGACCTCCTGCTGTTACCTGTCGTTAGAGGTCACAGTTTGACTGCCTGACATTGTTTCATGGTTTCGTAAATTTCCTACATGTTGCTCACTTGGCCCTGGCGAACACTAAGTAGTAGATGTTGAGTTCAGCGCCCGCCATTAGAGGGCAGGTTTCTCACAGATTCAGGTCTGTGGTTTAGTTTCTCCCGGAGAATATAACATGGCTGGTCCTTGTCAAAGCTCCCGTATGTCACTGAGCGTGTTCCAATTTGGATTTCAAAGATATTGTTCACCTCCTGGAGCAAGTACTGCAAACCCCTGGGTTTGTACTGTTGGTGGTAGATGCAACTAAAACGACACTTGTTACTTTAATGCATGACTTTACTGTTTATTTGCCCTGTTTGTGTCAGCACTTCCTCCTCCTCCTCATCTCTGCCCTTGCTGCTTCATGATCCTGACCCGTAAAGGGGAAAAGCCTTCTTAGACGTTTCCTCCTGGAAAGAAAATGAGATCCTTATATCATATCGGCAGAGTCGGAGTGTCTGTAGCCGCAGGCTGTGTCAACAAGACTGTGATTAACAATATTATAAAGTGGAGAAATGACTGTTTACCTGTTGGCACGTCACACAGCAAATATTTGAACAATTGACAGAATGGATATCAAGAAGATTTTCAGAGGGGGAAAAAAATCAACATTCAGATGTACTCATCGTCATTGTGTCTTATCTGACAAAAGACACCAAAGCAGAAAGTACATTTAGTGGAGTCTAGAAAAAAACATTGACTGGAAATATGCAGCATCTTTCCCCCAGTGTGTCTAAGATGTCTTTTGATCAGGATTGCTTTGATTGCAGTGCTTGTGGCCTCTTGATATCCTGCTACGCTTACATCAAACACTTTTAGCTTAAGCATGCTCATTGTCATTTATATATCTTTGCATACAGCCTCGTATGCCCGGCTACTTCTCCCTCCTCACCAACCTGTGACATTTCTCTTAAAATAGTGACCATACGGAGGACAAGGAGGCTGAGGTCAAAGAGGAACCCAATGGTAAGGATATTTTATTACCTGCAACTTCTTCTTTGGAGTCGGCCACAGTCAGTGGGAATGCTCGAGTATTCGGACACGGTGAAAGCTAAAGATGCAGATTACGGCAGAAAAGGCCAAATCAAACAGTTTAACATAGCAAACGTTTGGACAGCAGCAGGAAACGGGGGGAGACAGGCCCCTCTCTTAATTTGAGGTCTTTCTTTTTCCACTCGCTGAGACTCCGAACTGTTGGATTCCGGCTGGCTGTGTTCGTCGGTCTGAGTGTGTTGTTCCCGGGGATTTTTACCACCCCCATATTCAGCCTCTCCGCTCCCTCCACAGTCACTCAGTCTGCCTTATGCGTGTGTCAAAATACAGCAGCCCCCTGTGATGGCAGTGGAGGGGGAGGGGGGGGGGCGCTACAAAGTCAGTCTGTCCTGCTGTGGAGCCGTGGGAACGACAGACTCTTACCCATTATGCCTCAGTGGATCTGCCTGTTTTCTTTACCCGTGCTTGAGAAGTGAAGAACAGTAGATAGTGTCCCGCTCAATGTGAGGCTGATTCATCTTCCCATTCCTGTGTGCTGCAGGGACCGTGTGTGTGGACAGGACTCAGGCGCAGCCTCCCAGGACCGCACTGGTCATCGCCAACTCGGATGTCAGGGAGCTGGGGTGCGGCCCTCGACACGTGACCCTCGACCCCCAGCTCAGGAGCCTGCTGCAGTGGATGGCAGCCTCCATCGCCGACATCCCTCAGATCCAGCTGAGTCCTGACAGAGAGCTGCAGCAGGTGATTCGGAACGCATTCACGACCGCAAACAGGTTCCCACTGTGGTATTTACTACTCAACCGGAGGAACGTCTTTAACCACGTCACGCTGCTTCAATGAAAGAAGTCCTTCTTTCTTTCTTGTCATTGTTGACGTTGGTTTAAAATGTTCGCGCTCCCGTGTCCTGTTTCCATGAGCGTTAGCTTTGTTGTGGAGACACAGCTGAAAACCTACCAGCTTCTGCAGTGATGAAACGAGTGGTTTAATGTTTTATTGTCTCACAGCCGTGTCACATCGTCGAGTACCGCTTCATCAACAACATCCAGCTCCTTCCAAATGTGGTCATTTCAACATCTCTAATAATTATTAATAAGTTGATATTGTCAAAGTAAACTTTTCAATGTTTAGCCTATTTTCAGGCAAGAGCATTACTTTGAACTATCTCCTTCAACCATTCATTCTTTACTTTGAGCAATGTGCTGCTCCTTAGTTTGAGTATTTATTTGAAGTGGATATCAGGTAGTCTTAGCTGACTGTTCAGACTTGTCTGAAAGTTGTCTTCCTTTTGCACTCTGTTTCTGCATGTTGTCAGTTTTCCATTGTTACAGCTCACTCAATGTTCAGATTGTATTTATTTTTGTAATTTGTTGTCCACAGGTTTTCAGTGATATACAGGTATCACAGTACACTGTGGTATGAAAATGAAGGGTTATTACACCACGTACAAATACCGGTGTTAAAAATATACACGCAACGAACAAAGATACACATCTCCTGTTCTCCTCAACTACCTGTCAGACTCGGCAATGGGAGACACACACGCACGCGCACGCACACACACACACACACACACACACACACACACACACACACACACACACACACACACACACACGCGCACACACACACACACACACACACACACACACACACACACGCGCGCACACACACACACACACACACACACACGCGCACACACACACACACACACACACACACACACACACACACTTGTGCAGTGGAAAAAGCGAGACGGAGAAAAGTGAGACTGATCATATCACCATCTCCACCTGCAACACAGTATTTAAAATCAGAGATAAAACTGGATATCCCAGAAATCTTTGGGGTTGTCCTTGAGGATCCAGTTCGAAAAAAATGTGGAAGAAAAATAAAAACACATCAAATGTGGTCACGCTCAGATCGAAGTGTGTGTCCTGTTATCATACTGTGAAAAACTCATAGTATTGCAACCTGTGTGATAATGAAGAACAAGATGGTGATTGTAATTTAGAAGTTGTTCTACTTGTCTCTCTTTTTTTTGTAATAGTATATTTGTAATTGTTACATTCCCAGTGAAGTTTACAGTTTCAGTGCGCTGATGTCATTTAGACAGTAAAGTTTATGGTTAAACTGACTCCTTTACATATTTGTAACAAGTGTCTGATGACCACATTTGGATCGAGACACGGATTTCGTACATTGTTTTACTTCCTAGTCATCTAGACATCTGCGTCGGCCCCAACAACCGGTTGGGCTGCACCTTTCATGCCTGGTTGGAAACCTTGAACCATTTCCCCAGGTCATACTAATGCATGTTAATGAGAAGTGATGAGTCTTGCTTGAGGTTGCCTCCTTTTGTGATGACTGAAGTGTAACTGTTCGCCCCTTTCAGCTCCCAGCGGTGGTCCAGAGGCTCCGAGAAAGGAGATGGAGGGTGGGCGAGCTGCTGCACACGCTGCTGCGCTACTGTGAAGAGAGCCAGGCACACAGTGAGTCTCAGGCTCGAGACGAGGCCCTCCAGGCGGGCAGAGAACCTCACTGCACCCCCCTCTTCCAGTGGCTCCTGGAGCACGCCTAGGGCTCCCTCCTCCTCTTCCTCCTCTTCCTCCTCTCTGCTCCACACAGGGCTTTACGAACCCCACAGCCTCTAGAGGGCACCACACAAATCCGTTAATCTAACTTACTCTCATGAACGTGGGCGGCGTGTGTTTTGCATTGCATGCTGTGACCAAGAAGTACTTCTGTTGTATTTTATTTTTCGTTCCACCTTCTGTTTTGTTGCTGCAGTTTCATTATTTATCGGGCTGCGTATGTCACTGTTGATTTAGTGAGCTGTCTCCTCTGTCCGCCTACACTTCTCAATTAAAGGCTTCACAACATGCTGCCGCTGTGCTTGAGCTCCACAAAAGAGAGAGGAGCGAGAGAGACCCAGCCCTTGTGTTTCCAGGCCGAGACAGAGATGCAGTGAGTTGAGAGAAGGAGAATGTGTTTTTTTTTTTTTTTCCCAGGGAATCCCCACAGCTGCTGGCGGATGACGTCATCACACCCACAGCTCACCTCTGTGGTGGTGTTTCCACATGTTAAGAGACCAACTACACACACACACACACACACACACACACACACACACACACACACACACACACACACACACACCCCACATCACACCACACCCTGTATTATCAAAACCATCCTAAGATACTCCAACACAAATATTCCCTCTAGTATTTCATGATTGTTTTCATCAGAATTACTGCGCTTGTCATTCCCAGTTCTGTGGAGCGCTGCATGAGGATACAGTGACTCCTCACAGTTCATTGTGCTGCAGCACATCAACGCTGACAAGACACTGTTAAGCCAACGTCTTCAGTAAATTGTGTTCTGATTTCATTTTGAGTTGATGATCAAATGGGCCGTTCATTTGGCCGCAGAATGATGGAAAGCGCCTGATGAAGTGGCCTCTTGAGAGTATTGGTGTTGTATAATACTGTAACACTACTTGCCTAGCAACAATGTCCGTGGTTGTCAAACTTAGTAAAATATTTAGAGTGGATGATGTTTACTAGGATGGTCGGTATTTAAAAGAAAAAAGAAAAGTATTTGTTTTGAAGGTCACGTATCTAATCAAACATGAGATGCTGCTCAAAGTTATGAAAGATCACCATGATTTTGGCTTCATGCTGCCAAATGTAGCTTTTAAGGTAACAGCCCTCCCCCCTCCCACTCAGCAGTAATATGCTGATGATCTGTGCCCACGTCCATTTGGGGAAGATCCAGTGACGCAGTTAGCGGGTCGTTTGGTAATTACAGACACCGGTCCGGTCTGCACCTCCGAAACCACAAACTAGCAGCATCTGCTGCAGCCTGGACTCACATTGTGTCACCCACGCTCCTCAGTCACCTTGTGTAATCAAGGAGTCCGAATACCACAGCTTCCGCACAGTAACCCCCCCCAGCCTAACACACACCCTCATTACTCACCAGCCCCCATGTGAACGTCCACATGCACAGCACTACCCAGCTACTCGCTGAGATGCACTTTTTCTTTGTATTTGGCTGAGGAGAGACTGGGCATTTCCAGCCTGGCCCTCAGAGCTCTCCCGCTAAGGACCGTCTGCTCTGCAGTCAGTTAATGTACCCACAGTACCCAGACACCCCCCCCCCCCCCCCCCGCGCGCCCCAAAGAACGGTTGTTGGGATACATTTGGATGTTTGTATTTATATGAATTTTTTTTTTATGAGGGACCGGAGGATGAAGTGATGCTGGGAGGTCCTCAAATTTACACCTGGACTTTCCTTCTTGAGTTTGAAACACTGTAATATACCACGACCTCACCTCACGTCTCTTATTATAAACTAAGTGTTGTTGGTGGTGTTCGCCTGCATTGCTGAATCGGAAGCTCGACATTAATCTTCCTGTTGATGTACTGGCCACAGTATGCTACAGGCCGCTGCAGATGCCTTGTTTGTCCCTGCTTTATCCCTGGGCTGCCAAATGGTCACATCATCTTAAAGGTGTGTTTGTCATGTATGATTTGTTTACACAAAAATGTATATTTAATGAAAAGAAAAAAAAAAATTCAAATCCCCAAGTTATCTATGATTGAAAAAACAAGCAGAGATGAAGACAATGAAGTATGAACCTGACAGGTGAGAGAGTTCTGTCGGTTTAAATCGAAGGAATGTATTAAGAGTCATGGACACACATGACTATCAAAGTGTAAAAATCTTCTCCCGTTGTGAATGTTTAGTTCTTCCTGTAGGACTTTCCTCTTCTGTTTTCTTTCTTGATCTACTTTACATTCCTGTGCATCCCAGACGACCCATAGCGCTGTATTGTTGTGTTTCTAAAGCTGAATGTGTACCTGCCAAGACTCCACTCCATGTAGAAGCAGATCCTGTAATTCTGTTTTGCTACCGTTCCTCAGTGTTACTTTCTGCTTCTCTTCAACCCCAAACAGGAACATCAAAAAAAAAAAAAAAAAAGTAAAATGAAATGTACGTCACCTCCTCTCACTTCTGTATTTTCCTGCTACCTTGTAAAATCCTGCCAAATAAATATATTTAATAAATTATGATATAATAAGTTATATAACAGTGAGTTCACTTGTTCTCTCTTGTGGCATTGCTGAATAGTTTACACATTCTAAGCTTGAAGTCAAATCTCTAAATTTGTTTATGTCAAAGCTTGGTGTGACAATAAAGCTTTTTCATGTGCTCTAATCGTCTGTCTTCTTTCAGTGAAGTAATCACGTCCTTGTACCAACATGTTTCATTTTGTCCAGGTGTGTTATTACAGGTGAAGTATTTTATTTCCCAATAAAGAAATGTTTCGTTTTTAGTCTTGTTCAATATTTGGGTTTTTTTGTTGTTGAACATTTGGCATCTTGTAGTAGTTAAGGAAAACAACGAACAATTCATTATTTAAATCTTTGTTTAAGCAAAAATGCTGCATGCAGCTTCTAAATTGTTGAGGATCAGCTGCTTTTCTCATGTTGTACGAGGTAAATTGAGTATTTTTGTATTCGTCAGTACTGCCCCTGTGTACGTTGTTAATGTACTTCCTAGAGTATTTCCAGTTCATGCCTCCTTATACCTAACTACAGTTGAGAGGTACATATTGTATTTTTATTTGACAGCTCGTTTTACTTGGCGAACACAATCAGAAGTCGGTGATGGTACGTTTTTACAGATTAAACCAGACAACCGTTTGTAAAATTGTTTACATGAGCCCCAGCTCCAATATTAAAGCCTACAAGCCAATGTGTCAATAATAGTAATAATAATAATAATAATCTGATATGTAATGATAGGACACTCTGAAAGGGGGCATTGTGAATATTCTCATGAGTATATTCTGCTCCTGTACTTCTGATGGTATTTTAACTGTGGTGCTTTGACTTTTACTCACTCCAGGTTGATCAGTAATGAAAGTAATGATTAGTGGCGCCCTACAGCAGTGATGTACAACAAGCAGAAACAACACCACATCAAAAGCAGTCTGAGAGTCAGCGAAGTACCAGAAGTATTAGTCTCCAACATTTTGATGAGAAATCCCTGTAAATGCTAAATTAGGGTTTAGTTCCCCGCTGATAACAGCCTGCTGGTAACAGAGATTTCTCCAAAGCTATCAAAAATGCTGTCTCTTTATTACCCGAGGCTGGTCCGCTCCTCCTTGCTGCTACAGGTGCTGAAGGAAACAGAGGACCTGTGTATCTATTAAAGATGGTCTCAATAACAGTGCTGCACTTCTTGGTTTTGCCTGGATACAGCCGCACAAAACAGCCATTGTTGCTGTGTGATTAGATTGTACCACACGGGCTCAAATGTATAATTAGGTGATGTTTGCAGCGATGGCTGATACCTGTCAGCGTGCAGCTCTGCAGTGGATGAATGGAGGTGTCTGTCTGACGTGGAGGGGGAGAAGAGAAGAAAGAGAGAGGCAGGGAGGCGGGACGGTGGGGATACCTAATTGCAGGCTGTACTGTGTTAGAAGAGGCGAGGAATGTGTCTGACAAGCACATCTTTGATCTGTTGAGTGGCGGGAAGCCCGCTGACAGACAACAAGAGGCTCTCAGACCAGCCATACGAGGACACGGTTGGCTCAGCTTGTGGGTGACTTGAATGAGTGAAGTCATTTCCAGCAAGCTTCAAATTAAGAGAAATGTGTGTGTGTGGGATGTGTGGAAATCTAAATCTCTTGTGGAAAAGGAAGAGTCAGCTTACTGGGGAACACGGCATGCTTCTGTTCCTGAGCAACATGACATCTTTATCAGAGTCTCAGAGCAGCCTGAGATCCATAACACTAACGCCTGAGTTCAAATATTATATTTACAGTTTTATTAACACAGCCAGAAGCGCTCAGGAAGACATTATGTTCAATATCACTAGTAAAACAGGCTTAATGACAACTTTTTTTTTCATTTTTTTTTTATTGTATTCTTTTCTTTAGCTAATTTCTCATGTTTCAGTACATTTCATGTATTATTCTTATGGCTGGATGAGTGTCTGAGCCCAGCAGCAGGCAAGGAGGCCCAGAAAAGAAAATTATAAATACATTGGGAAAGTCCCATTACTAACTGATGTGGGTACAAACAAAATAACATTTTGGGCATGTAGATTTTCACTGGTCATCGAACCAAGTATAAGAATTAAAACCAAAAAGACAAAACAATGAACCAATCAAACAACAACAGGTGTGTTTAACTCGCTTCATCTGTGCTTCAGACAGAGTAATGTAATAAATGTAATAGGTTACAGATTACTGGTTACCCCGTCAAAATGTAATAAGTAATGTAACTTTTAATTACTTCATCAAAGTAATGTAAAATATGCCATTTGAATACTTTTTTGAAATATAACCACCAAAACAAATAGGTATGATGATCACAACTGACCGCAGAGAAGGAATAATGTTACTGTAACCTTAAACCAAGTCTGTATTCAGGTCAACGTGCTGACGTGCTGCCTGTATACAGTCCACAGGTGTTCACACACCTGCTACCTGAGTGATTCTTTTAAATATCTCTTCGTATTATTTCTATGACATGACCAATGACCTTAGCGTGGTTGTTTTAGAGCTGTGCACATTGATTTGACCTGCAGACGTGAGGCGGTGTGAATTAAAACAAGAGAACCCATCAAAAACAAGGTTCAGAATTTGATCCCATTCTGCCAAATGAAAGAAGTCTGTCCAGACGTAGACACAAGGCAAAAATAATTTATATTATATTCTATATAAAAGCTTTTTTGGAAAATAAATTTGAACGTAACCCTTTTGTAATCACCAACGCTTTGAGTAGTAACTGTAATTTCATTACATACTGTAATTACTGTAACACGTTACAGTTACAGTTGTTTTTTTCAGGCTTTCTTCATCAGTATACAGTATGTAGTGTACTCAGTTGTGATGGTGATGCATATTTAACACACAAGCTCAGAAGCAATAGTTCTGATTTAATCCATTACTGGCGTAAAAGCAACAACAAAACAATCCCAACTCAAAAACCCCTTACAAGCTTTTCTCCAGAGCTTTAAAAAAAAAGAAGCATTTCTCTCGAGTGACGCCCTGAGTCCAACCACTGACTGTTTTTTTAATAGTTCACAAAGTGAAATGATAACATTAAATATAGTTAATCTTGTTGACTTTATGAGTGAGGCCCCAAAAGATCCCATTTATTTGTATTAATTTAACAACACAATAACTCATTTGATTAAAGGTGACTAATAGTGGCTGAATCCCAGGGTACCTCTCAGGCGTCTCCGTTGAACACTGACTTCTTAATTCAGCCATCAATTTGATCCAATTGGGTAATTTTGATTAAATAGATTTTATAATTATCATTCTCACATGTAAAACCTTTTCTTCGTCTTCTTATCAGTGTTAAAGGTAAATATGTTATCCGTTTAGGAACCGGATATTGTGAAAAAGTATGACCACAGTTAGGTGGTTGAGTGACGCAGACCAATTGTTACTTACAGTGCGTCAGTTGACACTTTAGGTAGCCACAGCTGAGTGAGTGGCCACGATAACATTTGGCTCAGGATAATATACTCTTAGTAAAACATGACCACAGAAACCCTGATCGAAGATTGCAACAACTTCACATAATTGAAGCCACAGGAATGTAACTGAGACACAACACAGGTTTACTGAGGGATCAGAGGTTCCTATTAATCTGGTTTCACTCTCACAGACACACACACACACACACACACACACACACACACACACACACACACACACACACACAGTCTTCAGTACAACAAGCACTGTGTGGGGCAATTATTATGCAGAAAACCATCAGTCAGCAATACAGTGAGACAGACAGGAGCCCTTGGTATCACACCACCCTCAGTCTGCTCCACATTGGTGTAGGCTGATGTCTCTGTCTCTCACACACACACACACACACAGACACACACACACACACACACAGTCTGGTCCTGGCTTGGTGCACCCCCCCCCCCCCCCCCCCCCCCGCACACACACACACCTCTTATGATCCACTGACATCACTTCCCTCCCAACAGCAACAAACGGCTGGGTTGTTGGGAGAGTCCACTGGAAGAGGGGAGAGGAGGGGCGACGTTTGAGTCAAGCACATGGAATCCATGATATACTGTACTGGGCTTTGTGTTGGGAAGGGGAAAACCAGCTACATCATCTCTACGAGTCTTTTGTTTACTCCAGGCTGAAGAACACCTCCTTTGTTTTTTGTTTTTTTGATGCATCTGCTCTTTCTTTCATCGCCATGGATGGACTAATAGGTGAGAGCAGTTAATGAGCCGAGGGGCTGAATCACTGAGGTGGGACTCTGGTCACGCTGGATGACCTACCGTGCTGTAGCATGCAGAGCAATGAGGCACTTCCACAGTTTCTGACAAAAAATTATTCAGGAATTCATTTTCTTTTGGATTTTACAATCAATTGTCTTTAGGCGGAGGTTGCAGTCCCGCTGTCCAGAAACCTCAAAATCCAACTGTAATACTGAAAAGTTTTTATGGAGCGGAAAATGTAATCATTACAGACATTTTTTGCAAATTGGGAAACCTCAGGGTTTTCTTTTCTTTTTTTTTTAACTCAGTATCCAACTTTTCCACTGGACGTATGAAAGGAGTTCAAGTCATTTCCGTTACACAATTCCAGCACCTGCACCTAAAATGCTCTCAGTTCAGGACTTTGTTTTCAGGAAGTTTGTTTCTTCTTTCCTCTCCTAGTAATCATGACATGACCCTTTCAGATTTATCTGCTGTTCCTGTACATGAAACTGTAAATAAATTAGTTTAAAGTAGCTCTACGTCCAGCGGCTAGAACAATGACATGCTGCTGACATACTGATGCTTCAGTTTTAATGATCTAACGATGTCATATATGATAACACATCAATCAGAGGGACCAAACTTGTACTTTTACTTTAATACTTTTACAACATTTTGTTGCCAATATTTATATACTTTTACTGATAAGGTTTTTCTTGCATGACTGTTACTTGTAATGGAGTATTTTAACACTACTTTTACCAAAGTAAAAGATCTGAAAATCACCACTGCTGTACACGTGGACAACTTCAGCTGGATACCCGTGAACATCTTGTCAGGACTCACTGATTTAACAGCACACTTGATATGTCCTCCTGAGCTCTGTTTGCTGATGTCATGGTAACAGAAGTTGTGGTGGACTTCCTTAATCCTGTTGACTTTATGAGTGAGGCCACGACCAGTGCAAGATCCCACGGAGTCACCAGCAGGGAGTTAAAAACACTCGTCTTTCAAAACGTGAGGAGAACTCTGCTCCAGACATTTCCACACTATTGTCTGTTTGTTTCCAGGAGTGACCACACAGTGATGCTGCGTGCTATGAGCGTGTGCGTGAGAGCTGGACAATAACTCTGGCACTTCAACTCCCGGGGCAACTCAGACCCTGGCACAATGGAAACTATCAGCGTGGGAGCGGAGGGGAAGACTGTTATGAAAGAGAGAGGGGGAATGGCAGCAGATAAGAGTTTATGTCAGGGGGAACAGCTGAATCATGTTGAAATTAGGAGTGTTTATCTGAAAATGAGCAGAGACAGAGGACCTTGGGTGGAGGGGAAATATCAGTCAAGAAGGACTGCTGGTGTTTCCCAAACCGACAGCTCTGTTTTGACTCTCTGGTGATTGAAAACAGCAGATGGAGTTTGGTGTGGACCTGGTTACGTGGTATAAATAATATTAGGTATTATCTGTGAGTATGAGTAGTGAGCCCATCTGACTCACAAAAACAACAAACATCTCTCAGCTGGCGCACACTGCACATCATTGTTCCCACCCCGACTTTCTAAACAGAAAACAGCCGGGGTAGGCTTTCACTGCTTCATCGAAGAGGGGTTTGCCTCATCTGCTATTGTGTCTCTGCACATCTTTTATCAGCTTACACCCACTGATGTGTTGACTCAGGTGTGTGTGTGTAAGTAAGTTTGAGTTTGACATAGTGCATGAATGAGGAAACATCTTGACAAAATCATTTCCTCTTCCTCGATGACCTCAGGATGCTTCTTCTACATCCACACCCACCCATGACAGTGTGGTCTGGGTCTGCAGGCCGGGGCCGGGCCCCTTTGATGTGACTACAGAGAGGAAGCGTCTGGGAGATCCTGAGATGGCCGAAAAGGAGATGTCTCCTGCTGATGTCATGGCTGGTCCTGTCCTGGTGCATTTCCCTTTCCCCTTTCCCTTTTCCCTTTTCCCCTTTCCCCCATCCTCCCCCTCCTCTTCCTCCCAGCCTGGTTTAAAGGCTGTCAAACTGGCAATGGATGTCTTATTGTCGTAATGGATGCCTCACAAGAGATGCGGTTTGGAGATGAGCAAAGTACAGGAGGTCGTCCAAGATGTCAAACTTACACGGCATGCTTCCCTGATTTGCTCGCGTGGTTTTAGCCAGTTATCCATTCTCGGCTTGTTGTTTCGTTTATCCTGTCTTTTTGTCTTTCAGCTGTTTATTTGTTTATGTCATGTCAACTGTTAAAATAGATCCATTTGACAGTTTATCTTTTTTTTTAAGGGAACTGTTTCAACCATCTTTTAGCTCACCACTATAGCTAACTATTTGAACCATATTTTAACAATGTGGACTGTACTGTTAATGTATTTCATAACTTTTAGCTATTTCTAATGTTTCTTCATATTTAGCAATGTATTTCAAGCATGTATCCATGACCTTGCTTTTCGCAATCCATCAACTCCTGCATCACATATCAATAAAGCATTAGCATAGCAGCCAGGTTCAGTTATTTATACATTATTTTACTTCTTAAACTCTTTTGTACCTTTGAGCATTATTTTTCAGGCATTTATTGAATAGCCTACTTTAAGCTATAGCTATTTCACCTGTTTACAGTTGGATTGATCTCTTCCAGTGGTTCAGTAAACACATGTTTAGAGAAAGGTTACACGTTAACAGTTTGTAAAGTCTGTGAAGTGTACAATCACCTCTATTTCAAGCATTTATCTATGAGCATGTGTTTAGCTATCTATCTTAAAGCAACCTCTGTCAACAGTTCTTTTAGCAATCTATTTTAGGCCTTTATACAGGAGCCTGCTTTTAGCTGGCTGTTCCAACTCTTTATCCATCACTTTAAGTTCTCTTAAGATCTCTTTCAATGATTTCATCACCTTTATTTCAACTGTTTACACATTACTTTTAGTTATCTTTTCAACGAGTTCATCACTTTTATGAATCTATTTCAAGCATTTATCCATTGAGCTTTCCTGTTTGTTTATCCATTACTTTCAGCAAACTCTTTGAACAGTTTTATGACTTTTAGCACTATCTTTCAAGCATCTATCAATGAGCCTACTATTAGCTATTTATTTCAACTGATTATCATCACTAAACTATTTCATGCCATTTATCAATTCGCCTTCTTCTATTTCAACTGTTTAATTCACTGATTAACTACTTCTGAAGGGGTCATTACTTGCCATGTATCCATTTGCCTACTCTTAGCGAATTGTGTATCTAAGCTATTATTTCAACTGTTTCATTATTCTTAGCTAACCATTTCAATCTTATATCCACTACATTTATTTCACCGTAAGGCCTCTCTGCTCACGTGCTGACACATTTTTAATACACTCAGTGTTTGGATATATCTTTAAATTAAATTTCTCAATGGCCAGAACTCTGCCTTTCCGCTTTAAGCTTCCTGACTCAACCTGAGGACTGACATCTAATATGCAGCCTCACTGAAGAGTGCAACAGGGAGATACTGTAGCGACCTGACAAACGGAGGCTGACCTTGATATCAAACAAAAAGTGGAGGATTGCTCTTGATTCTTTGCTATGTCACTGGGAAAAAAAAAAATCCCCACCGGTGGGGTGAAATGTGAGGCTGAATCTCTGGTTTGGACAAAGAACACTGTCTGCAATGTGATGTAAGATGGAGAGATGAGAGGAAGAAAGGAGGCAGGGGAGAGGAGAGGAAGGAGCTGGGTGAGAGGATGTAGGAGCTCTGGGGGAGTGCTGACAGACTGTTTAACGTTAGGCGAGTGGGTTGGGCTGCGTGTGGGGGAGCAACATGTGTGTTCACACATTTTAAACAAGGAAATCATGGCTCCCACTGACTGAGCATGTTGGGTTTTTTTGTGTGCAGCTGCATGTTTGTGTTTGTGTGAGTCTACTTATTTTCAGCCAGTCAGGTGTGCGGCTCTACGGTTGGAAATGTCAGCTGGTTGATCAATTGGTTCATCAACTTTTGGATGGATTGCCCTGAAGGTTTTTTTGTTTTGTTTTGTTTTTAAAATCATAAACCTCAAAGGAGGAATCCTACTGACTTTGTTGACATCCTGACTGTCCTGTAGCACCCAGTGACATGATCGTGTTATATATTAGTTGTCCCTGAATGAATAACTAAATCAACAAGTGTAAACACATGCATCTGTAGTGGTTATCAGTAATTTATATGTTTAAAATGTGTTGAATAAAGTCAGTGAAATCTGAAATTACAGCATATTTCAGCCTCTGTTCTCAGCATACTGTAATTTCTGTGTAATTATTTACTCTGAAACAGAATTACTGTGGTTATATAACTGGCTGTCTGAAAAACAACCTAAGGAACTAATCCTGTCAACCTGCAGCGTCTACAATGTTGTAACGTTCTTTAGGACTTTACTATGTGAAATGAATTGAGATCATTTATTCCTGGAAAACTAATGACCACTGTTAGGTTCACACTAATAAGCAAATACTAGCATGCTGTAGTGAAATTGTCTGTCTGCTAAACACTAGCATCTTAAAATGCTGATATCAGCATCTAGCCAAATATACATTTTCATAACTTCCTTCAAAGTACCTCATCATATCACTCAATTAATAGAAAAGAAGTTTCACAGGAGTCTGTCTTTGCTGCAATTGGCCTACAACCGACAAAAGGGTCTGCTGCTAAGAGGGCATCCCCCTTCTTTCCTGGCAGGTGTGGTCATGTGACCCACCAACAGCTTGTTCTCACACAATGCTGCTTCAGAGGAAATCCAGGGAGCGCCAGGAATATTTCGCCAGTGAGGTACTTACTTCAAAATACAATATACACTTGAATGCATGCAGCTCTGCGGCCAATCCAGGTTGTGTCAATTGTCATTTCACTGTTTCCCTCCACACAGTCCAGAAGTGCCTGCTCTCATAGTCTACTCAGTCTTTACCCCAACTCTCTCACACTCTCCAACCTACACACATCAGCTGAAACAGGATCTGCCTAATGGTCTGGAATATCCCTGTTTAGGCTGATCATCACTCCAATTTTCTTTTCAAATGTGGAGTTTTGATAAAAACCGCAGGACAGTGTGATGTGACGGGAGCATTGGAGGATGAGGTGGGGAGAGAGGTGTAAACATTGGGGTTGCTATGGAGGCGGCAGTCTGAGAAGTTTCAACTGAAGAGCAAAGCAGTCAGAAAGTCAGTGTGTGTGTGTGTGTGTGTGTGTGTGTGTGTGTGTGTGTGTGTGTGTGTGTGTGTGTGTGTGTGTGTGTGTGTGTGTGTTTTATTGCAGACTTGGAGTGACCTTCTTACCACAGAGGATGTGGGAGTGAGGGGGAAGAGACACATCTCTGCTCTTCATGCCGTGAGTTTTAAAAGCAGTCTCAATCAGAAAAAAGAGACCAATAACAAACAGTGGAAAAATCCAGGCACTCGATGTCTTTCTCATGCGTGAGGAATCTCGGCATTCCTCACGCATACTACTGTGTCAAAAGGCTCCGTTAATCAAATGCTAATACAACAGCTGTGCTCAGGATGCGTGCCATCAAATATTTATGCCAGGCAGCAGCTCAACCATTTCCTCATATTTGGCTTTTCTAATTTATGCATCTCTTCCTTTCTGGTTTGAAAACAGGCTGAATCCAGTGGAATCATGCTGGTTGCTTTGAAGCGTAAATAGCCATGGGCAGAACCAGACTGACCGGTCCCTGCTCACTGTGACTCCACAGTCTGTCTGTGAACCCTGAACCTTCACCCTTGACCCTGATACCACAGATGGAATAAAGCGCTGTCATCAGAGCTCATGGAGAAGTGTGAGGTTGCTGATTTAACACTGAGGTGAGTGCGAGGTCGTGGTTAACGAGGAATGCGCTTAAAAACCAGAGATAATCCGTTGCTCACAACAATGCAAGAATTGGCCAATGGCAAAGGTAACCATCCTGTCTCAAATTTAATCTTTGCATGCAGTTGTATGGGCACTTCTCTCTCTCTCTCTCTCTCTCTCTCTCTCTCTCTCTCTCTCTCTCTGTCTTCTGCTTCACCCTTTCTCTTTCATTCATGCTTTGTTTTTTTTTCCCTTCGTACTTCCTCTCTCTTCAGCTACAGGGCTTTTGGCTGTCTGTCATCATCTGAGAGAGCATCAGGTTCCACTCTCTGGAAGGCTTCACATAGCAAAACACAAGGGCATGGAGACCGCCCAAACACTCTCTCACACACATCTATCGTGCACGTACATGCACACTTGAGGGTCTGCCCAACACGAATAAAAGTGTGATACAACAAACACACACTAACCTGAATACTGCCTCTTCTCTGCCACAGTACCGAGTTCCTGACTCCCGGAGGAAATTGCTGAGGGCACAGGAAATCCACAGCTAAACGCTGGTTCTCACGGCGTATTGACAACCCCTGACCGAGAGAAGAGCACTTCATAGTACCACATCGTTTCAGAAGCAAAACATCAACAGAGGCAGTTCTATACAAGCGCTGTAAAAATGAGCGCAATAGTAAGGAGGGAATGTGGTTGTAGTACAACATAACCGAAATCATGTGTGTGGTTTTATGAAGTTAGAGAGCCCATAATGATGGAGTATTAAATGATTGTAGCGCCATGAGGTTTGATGGTTTCAGGCGGTTGGGGGTGGAGAGGGATGAGGGGGGTGCGGGGAGGGGGCATATATAAAAAGCCAGCTTTCTCCCATGAACTCCTCTGGCACCCAGAAATTCATTTGGATTTCGCAAACTCACCCAACCTACTACAACCACCCCTCCTTCCCATTGTCACTGCTCCTGCCCAAAATAACTCCCGTTCCTAAAGGAGGTTCGTTTTCTGCTGGGTTTTCAAATACTACGCTGTTGTTCTGCTGGCAGTGGGAAAACAGGAGAGGTTAGGGAGGTCAGTCTCTGGGCTAACAGGAGCCGCTGCCGTCTTTAGATGCTGCAACAGCCACGATGTGTGACCGCTGGACCGTCTGTGGACACTCAGCCTTAATGAAGTGGTCCAGCAGGACCGTCTAACAATACCTCAATGTTCATGTTTTTAGAGAATGGAAGTGTAAATGGGTTATAATAGGAAATGAGAAGGAATTAATAGTATCCTCTTGTGTTTTTGTTTTTTTGACTTTTTTTAAGCACATAGCTGAAGTGACTTTACTTACCATTTCCACAGGTACACATTGCAAAACTAAATATTATTGTACACTTCCCTCAGTCATTTATAGCTGAATTGTTCCATATTTTATATTAATAGTATTTCAAATGACTGTGTAATGAGAAAGTGGATTACACAACTCCAAAGTTGCCCTCAACTCTACAGAACATTTTTGTGTCTTTCAGCACATTGTTTTGGTTTAAGACCCACAACTGCGTTCTATTTCATTCCCACTATTCTTCAACTATATTTACAGCTGTTTTGCTTTTTTTTTTTTTTTTCCAGTAAAAAAACACTAGCTTTGATAATCTGACTGTGTATGACATGCCCAGCACCAAACTAAAGCCACGTAAAGCCACGTATTTCTGTCGGGGCTTATTTGAGACCAAACAACAGCTAATATTGGACTTAGCCTCATCAGGTGGTCAGAAATACGACCCAAAATAAATGTTTGTGTTTGTCTGTCTCTGAAAGCATTTAAGATGATTTTTGCAAGCATATTTGCCAAAACAACTTTCTCAGGCAATACCATGTTAATTTTGAATACAAGTCAATTAAAATAGCTTTGAACAAATAGTTTGCAATTTCAGAAAATATAGTTGTTCTCGTTCTTTAATTTTAGTGTCATACCTGTGAGCTAAATAAGGAAGAGGCAGTCAAAGACTGGTAGGTTGGCTTTGTCCAAAGATAACAAAAGCTGCCAATCTACCTAAAAGCTCACCTATTAACAACATATATCTGGTTTGTTGAAGCTGTACAAAAAAGTATTAAAAATGACACGTGTTGACTTTACAAGAGGACGACTGGGCCACAGACATTTCGTTGAGGCACCAGGTCAAGGGGGCATGCATAAAGTCAATCAAAAATTGACTGTCGGTGTGAATGTGAGCCTGAATGATTGTCTTTATGTGTTGGTCCTGTGATGGACTGATGACCTGTCCAGGGTGTACAGGTCAGCTGGGATGGACTCCAGCCCTCCGCATGACCCTCTTCAGGATGAAATGGATAAAACCGGGTCTTCTACCTGGACCAGCTGGCCAAGCAGAGCCATCATGGGAACCACTGAGGACAGTGAAAGACAGACCATCACTCTAAGCTCCTTCTGTCTGCTTCCACGAGCCACCTGTCCACTACAGACATGTCTGGACACCATGTATGGACCCTCCAAGCTCATGAAGAGCAGACTTGTCTGTATGTTTACTCTCAGGTTGCAAATTGTACAAAACATACTACAGTCACTGTTTTCCAACCCAGGAGTATTCCTGCTTTTTCAAAAGTAGAAAGCCCCTCTGTTTTTTTTATGCAGCCTTGTACACTTCTTGCAGGAATGTTTGACTTGAGAACTGTTAAGAAACCAAAGTGAGCGAAGAGGACATCTTCCAACTTCAAAGCAAATGTACTTCACTCATTGGAGCAAACAGGTAGATGAACACCGGAGAGGAAATTTAGCATGATTCGTTGATCATTATCATTAGGACAGTCGATGTACACATGAACTGTTATGATTTTTCATTTAAAGCTGAAATACAATTGATGAATTTACATAATCAGACAAACCTGTTCTCATGATAGTGTAGAGAAGTTATGTTTACTGTTCATCCCTTTTGGTAATCATGGGTGATACAAGACAGTGAAAAGGTTTAACTATTGGCTGTTAATTCAAATAATTCCATTCATACAACTGAGGTGCTTCGAATCATGAAAGAGAACAAAGATGAAGGTGAGAGATAATTTAAATCTCTGGTTGTTCATGCAGGAAGCACTTTTAGGGAAGTTTGTGGCCATGATTCACTATGATGATTGGTTTCTGCATTTGTTTCCTCATTTTCTGTAGTAGTGGAAATCCAGGTATGTCGTCATCTGTCCACTGTCATTAAAAAAAAGATATATCAGAAAGTAATTACAAGTACTGCTTTTGCTGTAGATAGATAGATAGATAGATAGATAGATAGATAGATAGATAGATAGATAGATAGATAGATAGATGGATAGATGGATAGATGGATAGATGGATAGATAGATAGATGGATAGATGGATAGATGGATAGATAGATAGATAGACAGATGGATACTTTATTAATCCCTCAGAGGGACATTTTTAAGCAGTTGTTTAATGCCTTCAAACCTTTTTGGCAAAAGTTACAATTTTAATCGTAACATGGGTACATTTTGGTGTGTAACCTTAGAAAAAACAAGGAAATACCAAGTGGTAAATTTAGGAGAAACCTATTGTCAATCACGATCTAATCACCATAAAATGTGATTTCCAATTTGAGGGCAGTGATCATCACACAAATGAAACTGGCTGGCAGGTTGACGAGATCCCTCTGAAAATATTTTGTGACTGTTTCATTTCAAGTTATTTTACCTGAGTAACAATTAAAATAGATTGAGAACAAAACTTCGACTTAAATTAAAAAATATGAGCAAATGAAACAAAGCTAATTTAGATATTTAAAGCAGAGATTAAAAATGTCATGGGTTGAAATGAGAATGAAGACATTTAAGATATTAAAAAAAAAATAGTTTAACATTTTTGGAAAAATGCTCTTTATTGCTGAGAATTACGTGATAAGATTGATTTCTCTCTCGACACAAATATTGAACAGCTAGCAGCTAGTGTCCCCATTTCCAGCCTTTATACTAATGTGAGCTAAGTAGCTAACCCAGTATTCCCCTCTGAGTGTGTATGCTTGTTACTCCAATGAAGATACCGCCTAAGTGTCACGTTTTGTTTGTCCCGGTGTAAAAAGTGATGTGCCATAGGTTTAGAAAAAGATCATGGTTTGGGTTAAAATATGTAATTTTATGTAGGATAAGTAACATTACGTAGCCATGTCAGTTACACAACCGACAAGTGTGTTACGTAAGTTGTTATGTACATAACTTAAAAAGATCTTGTTGAGTTTTGACTTCTTACAGACTCAATTACAGGTCTTGCAGGTGAAAGTCCTGTGTTTATGTTCCAGACCTCCTTCCTATGTGGACTTCATCACTCTTTCTTTCTACTTCATCACGTGACCTCCTACTTTTCGACTTTGGTAATGCTGAAGCCTGTGAGGCCAAACGTGACACCAACACAGTGTCCCCCGGTGGACTGACGGGTATATCAAATGCACTGGGCGGAACCATCTGATCAATGCAAGATGTTGAACCATTTCTAGATCTTCAAATGAAGAATGTGTACAAAAAGGAAAATAGAAAGAACACTAAGGGGAGAAAAATAAATTCTGCTGCACACAGCAGGTTTGGTCAAAATACAGCGGTCCCGATCACCTACAGATGTTTCCAAAACTCGTCCTTTCAAATACACAACAACTACAACCTAAAAGTCAGTAGGTGGTGATGACTGCAACTCCATCACATCTTCATATACACAGATTGTTCCAGTAGAGGGGCCTTGCAGATGTGGGCCTATAACGATTTTAGACATTAAAACATAACGAAGAAGACGGGGCTCAGCAACTAAACACCAACGAATTATTTCCAGCTTCATCTTAGAACAACTGGCAGTGCATTATATGGCTTGCGAGCAGTTTAAAGATCTTCTAATGAAATTCCAGAATTTTTTTTTTTTATTTTTTTTAATTTTTTTTTACTAATATGCTGAACATGTCCTTTTTTGGAAAATTCACCAAAAATGAAAGGTGACGAATCATTTCTTTCGCAATTTACCAGCCGTCTGTTCCATAGAAAATTAACAGTGGGATGTGATGAAAGCATGATAATTTCCTTAGTAACCAGAAAACAGGAATCATCTTTGACCATTTACTGCTTTAAAGTAAACACGACCACATTAGTGTATTAGTCATGCTGGTCCAACCGGAGACCTTCGACAACACAGCCCAGACGTTCCTGCATTTCTTTTATGGAACTATAATTGTAATAGTTAAAAAATGTTTTGTAGGGAATTTCATATTCGAAAAATTATTATAATTATTATTCGATATATTATTATTCTAAGCAGACCATTTATAGAAGGCTGCTGTATGTATTAAACAAAATGTCCCACAAAATAATTGTATTCCTTGATGAGAAATTTCCAATAGATGAATTCAAATGATTCGTTTTTGTAGTTAAGCTGCAGGATTCAAGTCGTTTTTTTGTGTGTTTATAGGCGTGTACACTGATGACTGATGGATTCTCCTCCTTCATTCATCCTCCACTGTATCCCGCTGTGCAAACTGCCTCAGTGCAGTGAGTGTGTCACCGGGGGAGTGGACGCGCTGAGGGGGTGGATCACACGTTTAATGCGTTCGTGTAAAGGGCCTCTGAAACCATAAAGGCATCGCTTCACCTGGGGTGCGCTGCTGGGCGATCTGCTTGACAGTGTTTCGGTCTTGTCGGAGAATCCCGCTGATTGGCTGCAGAGGCAGACGAACTCCCTCAGCCCACCCACCGCTGATTATAGGGACTTTTGCAGACTGAGTTTCCTTCCTTGCATTGAGTCTTGCACCTGGCCCAGGGGCTGAACGGCACACACAGAGCGCGCATCATGGCAGCTACGCACAGTGAGTACAGAGGCTACCTGCGGAACACGGTCGACATCGAGGCAGGGCAGCACCGCTTCCACCCGGTGCAGAGCTCGGAACCCACTTACCGGCCGCTCCTATTCGGGACCCTCGCTGTTATGGGATTGCTTCAGGTGGCCTCCAGCGTGGCGATCTTATTACACCTGACAGGTTATCTGCAAGAGGTAGGCTCAGTGTGGCACCGTGTGGTTTGATTTGTGGTTTGATTTCTCGTGCGCCACGAGGCACACCTCATTCAGCATGTATGAAGGTTTACTCAAACTTTGGTTCTGTGTGTAAATATTTACTTATAAAATATTGTAAACAGCTCTAGGGTACAAAAGAGTTAAGGCAGTCCGGGAATATTTGCGCAATTTTATAAGGCCCTAAAACGTCAGATAAGTGTTTCAGGTCTAGCTGTATAAAGTTGTCGGCTTGTGCTCTTAGAAGTAAAGCAGTCTACACACCTTCAAAAAAAGGAAAACGCAACACCGGTTCTGCAGTTTTGTGCGCCAAAGACTTCATGCACTCTTGGCGTCTCTTTGAAGGCGCAGCGCCTCGGCGGCAGGCAGTTAAAACACTTCTTCCCTCGCTGTAAATACACCCCGGCTGACAGATAGCATCTCACGAAGCCCTGACGAAATTTTCCACGGAGATTAGTTATTTCAGCGAGATATTTTCCAGTGGCTGCAGCTCAACTCAAAGCATCGTGAGTCTGTTGTGAAGCGATAATATCTCAGAAGCGTCCCGGTCGAAGCTCCGCTGCAAATTCAAATGTCAGTCTTGCAAGATGTCTTATTTGCAAAATACAGATGTTTTCACTTGAGGCTGCCAAACTGCAGTTTTTCATGCGCGTGTTTAAATGCCATCTGGGGCTTGTATTTGTAATTCATATGTGTCATAAGTTGTAAACGTTTGAGCATACGCAGAGCTGTTTTCAAGACGTTTCTGAGGCAGAAAAGTCTGGCAAAGTTCAAGAAAGACTCTGTGGATGTTCCAACTTGCTTCTTGTATGACAGCACAGCCAGAGATATCATCAAAATCCTTGCGTCCCTGTACCCAGCTTTTCATAAGTATGTTTGGCAACTTGTATTGCATATCTGCGATCTTGTAAAATAACATTTACATTCTTCCAGAATTGTTTTTGTTACTTTATGGCGGTTTTGGAGCTGAATAATTGTAATGTTTGAACAAGCCAAGAGAGCAGACCACATCTCTGCTCTGTCAGGATGCTCGAAGTTCACCTGGGGAGCATCTCTCTGTCTTTCAATCGCTCTCTGTTTCCCTCTGTCTCTCTCTCGGTGTTTGTGCGTTAAGTTTCTTTGGCATAAACAGACTGCAGTGTGGTACGAGCTAGTTATGTACTGGATGTGAGCCAGAGGCAAAAGGAAAACAAAAGGGAGGAAGGGACAGGAGTGAGAACTAGAGAGCGGATCAGACAACCAAAAAGAGACGGCGTTTTATTTGATGGCTCTTCTGATATTTGTGTAATAATAACAACAGCGTGTGATTGATCGGGGTAGTGACAAGAGGGAGAGACTGAAGCGTTCCCCGAGTACCCAGCAGCACGAGAGGCCCTCTGGTTGGTCGGTGTGAGAGCTTTGATTTTGGATTAACACGCAGCCTCCTCTGAATTCGATGACCGATGCATATGGTAGCACTCTGAGTGTGAGTCAGCAGTTGTGCCGACTGGAATTTGGTGCCGAACCATCGTCTGCGCTCCACACCTGTACCACTTCCTGGAGATGGAGAGGGGAGCTGGCATCTGCACAGTGCCGTGCCGACATAAGAATGTGCTGATGAGAACAGATAAAAAAAATAAAAAAAAAAAAATTAAATGCTGCTCTCATAGGAAGGAACAAAGTGTATTTTTGATTGTTGTGTTTTGGTGCATCGCTCTGTGGGGATGCATGAGCACCTTTTTTAAAGGGTATTTAATCTACATGTAAATATTCACAAACAAAAAACAAGCTAAGGAGGACTAAAGCTCAGTTTCCAAAGCATTCTGACTGCAGTCTGTTGTGGTGAAATGCAGAGTGGCAAAAAAGCTGTCCTCCCACTCACTCGCAGCGCATTCCCACGCACACAAGCACCCTCATGCTTTGCTGATAGCCTTCCTGAAAGTTTTGTGAGAATCCTACCACCCACACCTGTCAGTGAAACATTCTCATGACAGATAGTCCTCAGAGTAAAAATGATGTAACCATGACAGCTTTTACACGGACCCCTCTAACCTCCCTCGTTTCTGTCTCCAGGTAGATTTGTCCACAGCCCCGCATCGGCCCATAGAGGTGAGTCTACCCAGGCAACACACACTCTGACTGGAGCTCAGTCCACCAGATAAACGGCATTTTGATATGTTTCCATGCTGCTACATTATACACACACCTCCGCTCTTCATATCACAGGATGACTGTCACTGATGCATTCAACACTTCGTTATTTTAAATAATCAGAACTAATGATGCAATTTCTTCTTCATCAGCCCTAATTTCTGTAGTTTGTCATTGTTTTGTCATGGTCAGTCTTTCACATGCCACTAACACGCAGTAAAACACATTACAGTGTCTCAGGCCAACAGCCATCTGCTTTAAGAATATGTTGAAGCATAACCAAGTATTTCCTTTTGTCACTGTCACCGGGAGAAGTGCAGTGCACGTAATAATGTTATGTTTTTAAAAGCAAAAGAGTCAGTAAAAAGTAAATAAGATTATCATCTGCACTTTTGCACTGACAGGAGTCATGATTTTCCCATGGGTGTGTTTTCAGAGCTCGCCACAGCTTCTGTAAAGCAAGCACAAAAACCTTTGGTGGTCACCCGGGCTGGAGAGACGTCAGACCGCAGCGGGAAAAACACCTTTCTGCCTTTGATAGAGGCTCAGATAGCTTTTCTTTTTTCCACATTTTTGATTTGCCTTCTCACATTGTGCAGAGAGTAGTTTACAGAATCAGCTGGTGAGTCATTCGCTGGCGTCAGTGGTTGCAGAGTGTTTCTTCGATGATCACCAGTGGCATGAGGGATATAGAAAATAAGAATTCTTAATTGTTGAAGTCATATATATTTTTTGATGTCTTTGTGGGAGTCATTGCCTCTTTTCTGGCACAAGTTTTGCAGAGCAAAAGCGAAAACCCATCCAGGAAGTAAAACAACACAGACTACAAGCACTGCTTTGCTTCAGTAGTGTTTGGTTTCCCATAATGCTTTAATTTCCTTTGAAATGATGTATTTGTGTTTGCCCCGGGAATCCCTGGTGGAGTGCTTACACAAACCACCCAGCCCGTCTTGGACTGAGGAGCTCATTGTGTCGTTAGCCCTCGGCTGTTTCCCACAGAGCGCTGGGAGACGTGCTGGGAGCTTTATGAGGTGTAAGGGTGACAGGTCCACTTGGCCAACGCTGTGTTGTGTTAGGGTCGGCACCGAGACCGTCGGTGATCCCTTCAGACTGTTCAGGGATTTGTTGGAGAGCAGGCCTCGGTGGACGGCTGTCAGCCTCTTTGATGTGAGACAGGATGTGCAGGCCTGTGGTCAGCGTGACCTGGGGAGTGGTGGGAACACAGGAGCATGAATCAGACTCATGATCTGAATGTTTAGAATCTGTGGAGACCTGTGGAAGAAGTCTGAAACACAAAGAGACAATCTGCTTTGGTGGCCAACCTGGAGTGAGAGCCCTTTTGTTCTGGTGTAGCATCTCATCAACATAATAGACATGTTGAATGATGTATGCGGTGCCTAGTTAAAGGGCTGAACCGAAGCCTGCATGCACTGTGGGATCACAGGAGCATGTGCAATCAGGTCAGCCGTAGCTGGATGCGTATTTCAAGGCCGAAATTACTTCTTCATGTAAAAACTATGCCTGCTGCAGAGCGCTGGTCACCGTGCTGCACTTTAATTCTAGATCACAGTGTAGACTAGGAAGCTTTGTTGAAATAATCTCTTCTCTCTGGTTAAGTAGGTATGACATGGTCTCACCACAAATCAAGATGGATCCCACAATGTAGGGCCACTCGGGGGCACGTTCACAATTACTCTGCAACCCTGGCAAGACGTTGTTTACCCCTGTCTCATTCCAAGACGCTGCACTCTAAACATGTTTGTGCAGCAAATTGTTTTTGGAGGACAGACAGAGCTAATGTTAGATTCACATCTGTGTGCAAATTTCTCTGGATTTGGGTTGTGAATAAATATGTAAGAGTAATATTAGCACAGTACAGGTGCAGTGTTGCAACAGGATTTTCACAGTGTTGGTAGGACTGGTTCTGTCATTGAGTTTTTTTGGAAAGTGTAGCAGAGTTTGTGTGTGGTTTTTAAATTGGCATGTTTTAAAAATTCTAGCCCTTTCAAGACTTTCCATTTCTCTGTTGGTTTCTTTTTTGTTGTTTTTTTTTTCTAAATGTTGGCTCAGATTTAGGGTATGATGTTGCCAGGATACCTGGGATTATTGGATGAGAAGAAACTGCTCTAAAGCTATAAAACAAGGTTAAACACCTTCAGGACATAATAACACCTCAATCAGATGAGGCTGTGGCTCAGACGGTAGAGTGGGTTGAACATTAATCGGAAGGTTGGTGGTTCAATCCCCAGCTCCTCCTGTCCACATGCCTAAGTGTCCTTGAGCAAGACACTGAACCCTAAGTTGCCCCTGATGTTGTACCATCGGTGTGTGAATGTGCTCCTGATGGCAGCACCTTGCGTGGTGATCTGTCTCATTAGTGGGTGAATGGGAAAACCATGTTAAAGCGCTTTGAGACCGAAAGGTAATAAAGCGCTATACAAGTACAGACCATTTACATGTATTTTACTGACATTTATAATTTATTATATTTATGTATGGCTTACACATATGAATAAATGCACACTTTAATAATTCACATTGGTACAATTTAAAAAATGGTCATTTCACTAAGCGCTGAGATCTCAGAATAATCATGTTGGCAGAGACAGAAAACAACTCACACCTGATATGAGAACCTCATGCCGACTGTGTAGGAGAGCTGGCAGGAACTGTTTACTTGCTTGCAAACCATGTTTTCCATCAGTGTATATGCTCTGTGTTGCCTGAGGACAGCTTGGATTAGACTGTGGATGGCGTCGTCATCGGCCCTGAATAGAATCGGAGGGGGGGTGGGGGGGGGCAAATCCGTGAGAAGCACAATCTTCCACTCACCAGGAGGCCTCTTTATGCACTGTATGGATGCTCACATAATGTCTTCATATATGCGCACATAATTCCATACGAGCAGACAGTTATTGAAAGAGACAGCAGAACAAAGCTGTGGTAAATGATGTTCAAATCATACTGCTGCTTTAAGAAGAAGTGTTTGTGAGTCTTTAATTTAGTTTTTAATTCAGCAACTTGTCACATGTGCGCACACACACATACAAACGATACACCAGTGATGTGATTTGACTTTTCTTCTGCCAGTCAGTGACTGTAAACTGAGCATTCACATTTTTTCTTTCCAGGAGGTGCAGACGGAGCCGGTGCTGAACGCCCTGAGAGACACGAAGAAGAACAGACGGTGTAAAACTAAAGAAAGCCTCCCGTCAGCCCATCTACCCATCAAAGGGCATCAGGACTTCTCTAAGAGTGAGTTATTCTCATTTAATATCCTATTATTATCTGTTCTCCCAGTCTGTCTTTGTTACAACCACAATTTGTTATATATGACTTCGTATTAAAGCAGCAAACACCAGCTTCTCCTTCCACTCTTGCGTTAGCGTGTTTATAACGTAAATGTTTGCTGAGTGCAGATTAATGCCTCACTAAACAATGTCAGCTAGTTTAGTATGATTATGTACTTTTTCTAAACTCTGAGCACAACTATGGAGAGCCACATTTCTTATTGGATATTCCTAACAAGATAAAGTCATACCCACTTTAACATGATTTTACATTTTTTCAACTTTGTAGTAAAACCTAAAACTGCTACCTATGAGTAGTTAAGTTTAAAATGTAATTTATACCCCTAAAGGTGTAAATTTGGATGTTAAGCTGCATCCTGGGATGCTGCAATGACTCACAGTGTATCTGATTTGTATTAGAGAAGCTGGTTGCACCAGATCTTCCTTGTGGTTTAGTGTTAGTGTATTTGTAATGTACATTTAAAGTAGTAATCACAATAAAACAGTTGCAACACAACTGCATTAATTGCATTCTTACATCCCAGTGATTGGCAGGTGTAACTGTTTTGAACCAAAGGTCGAAGCTAATGTTAACTTTGATCTAATAAGAGTGAAAAGGAAAGATGATCATAATGGAATACAGTTAACATATCTGATCAAAGTACTTTGTAACAATGATGACGCGGAGCTGAACATTTTAAATTATGTGTCACAAAAATAACACCACACAACTCAGTTTATGAAATATTGGCCAAAGAAGTTTGGCTAAATAACCAAATAATATCAGCCAGGTGAGCATAGTCAGATGTTTCCCACTCTAAACTGTGAATACACGCTAACAGAGAAAAACACACATCTGTCTGAGTGTAGAGAAGACTCTAAAGAAGACAGGAGTAAAATGTTGTGAGGCTTCAGTACTAACATCTGATTTAACTTTGTATTAAAGCAGCTGGTTGCAGCAGCTTTTTATTCTGGTTCAGTCGTTATAACATAATGAAGAGGAACTTTACGCACCACTAAATTAAAACGGTTGCACCACACTCATTAGTTCTTACACAGATATTAGTTAGATATTTAAACTAAACATTACCAGGTGTGTCGCTAACTGTATAAACCAACGTCTGTCTGCTAATGTATGATCTGGTATTATTAATATTGGGAGTGTGGTCCAAATGCTATTTAGTAGATTTGTAAAATGGTAGGATTTATAATCACATTTCACAAAAGTAATGTAAAATACCACAAATTACACAAGCTTGACTAAATGACCAAATCATGTCAATGAGGTCAGAATAGTAAACTATGTGAATGCTAACTCTGGAAAACACATATGCAGGGGGAATGTTGGTTTTTAACTCATCAGTTTAAAAATAATGATAATCCGTTTGCCCCCTGAAAGTCTAGTTTTAAGACGTTATGCTTCATCTTGTGATGCTACAGCCACTTGTTGATTTTCCTAAAAGAAGAGTGATGCAAATGTTTCCTTACAAGACATTTAAGTATTAAGATTGCAGTCTGATTTAGGGATTACTAATTTGAAACTAGTTAGTTACTTCAGAATGTGGGAGGCACTTTTCTTCTTTCTTTTTTTTGTTAGTTTGTGACAAACCACAAAATGGATCAACCTAAACCTCTGTTGCTTTCTGCTGCTCTTGCTGTCACACAGAGGGTGATCCGAAGGCAATCACCATCGACTGGGATGAGGAGCATGGAACCTGCCAGAGAATGGTGTACCAGAAGGGAAAACTGCTGGTGATTGAGTCAGGTTTCTACTATGTTTATGCCAAAACCTGCTTCCGCTACTACACGCACGGAGGACCAGAGGACAGCAGTCAGGCTGGGATCCCCCCGGTGGATATTAGCAACACCCAGCTCATCCAGTATGTGTACCACGAGAGCTTCAGACAGAACAACAAGGCTGTGGTGCTGATGAAGACGGGCAGTACCATGCGCTGGAACATCACCAGCTATAACATGTACTGTGCCCAGCAGGGCCGAGGCGTCCGGCTGGAAGATGGGGACGCCTTGTTTGTCAACGTGTCCAATGCCTGGATGCTGGACCCAGAGGGAGAAGGGACTTATTTTGGGGCCATAAAGTTGGGTAACTGAAAGTGAAACACGTAGGGAGCGGACATGCTACTGAACATTTTAAATGCCAAAGAACCACTGTTAGTGATTTATAATGTTGATTTGTCAAAAAAGTGTGTGTTTTGTATTGTAAATGTGTGTTTTGTTTTGTTTCAAATTGTTCTTCATCAAATAGCCTTGAGGTTTTATGAGAAAAACTAATGGAAAAGGTAACAGCATTTTTAGGAACTCATTTTTCCACATTCCCTCCCCCCCGTAGACACAGAGCTCTCTACTTCATCCAAAATAGCACTGGAGTTTTATTGGACTGGGTTTTTTTCTAGGTACTGCGGTTTGTATTGGGACATTTCAATACATTTTGGTTTAGATTACGACATGGAGACTTAAGAATTGACATGTGTTTATGCACTAATTAGACAAACCACAGGGGAGCAACTAAGGAAGGAAGTTTGTTGGCAAGAAGGGCAGCGAGAAAGGATTTATCAGTGCTGATTGGTGGACATTTTTTTCCAAAAAGAGTACTGAAGTTGATCAAGCATCTGCTTGTACTTATCAGATTATCACAGGATATAAATAACAAGACTCCAAGGTCCACAGCAGTGAATGCATAAATGTATTTCTGAAAGTTTTTGGAAGTGTGAACAAGGCAGGCAAATGAGGCGTCCGCACAATAAGTAACTCGGCAGCATAATTCAAAATAAGCAGTCAGATGCCGATTTATTTCATCCTCAAAATCTCAACGGCATCATTGAGAGTAAATACCATGAAAGATTCACTCTGACTCTGACATTGTTTTAAAGCAACAAAACCAGTTTAAAAAGATGTGAGCTCCAAAACTCATTTGTTATCCAGTCTTCTGTGTGAAGTGGCCTCCTTCATTGAAGGCAGTTACCACAACAACGTCATCTGGAGGAAGGCACATCTGTTTTTTTTGTTCATGACAATCAACAAGCAATGCAGATAGCTGGACTGTCTGACCAGAAATGACCTGAATAGACTCTTTGTCTTCTTTAACTCAAGGAACCGAATTGAGTTTGGTTCATCTTTAACTTAAATTTTGTTTTTCATTTGGCTCTTCAATGAGGTAAATGGGAATATGCACTAAATATTTATTTATTAGCTACAGAAGTACAGAGACAAGTCATTGTTAAAGTGGCCTTTCGGCTGTAAAAATCATTTATATTTTATGTGTGTATGACATTCATTATGCAGCACTTAGAGGAAATAGTAGACACGCTTTTTGTTATTAAAACCACAGGGGCTTCATTTAAATTCTATATTTATGTATCTTGATTTTTGACAATTCTGTGTGTACTTGCCTAGCAGCCAAAAGCAATATGGATATATTGTTTCTTCTACAAGATTGTAGCATACATGTAAAGACCTTCATCTGATTTCATCTGATAGATTTTTCCATTCAGTGTTCTTTTTATTTATGTTTGTGTATGTTTTAATAAAAAAACTACTTTTGTAACATTGTTTCCTGTGTATTGAAATGAGCTCATTGAGCTGCTGCTGTTTGCAGCGGTTAAACTTCACAGGATTAGATGGCAGCCGGCGTGCACTGTAACCTGATGAACAGGCCACCCTGACTGCAGTATTATTGTGATGTGAAATATGATAATCTCCACAACCTTTGGAAAATTCAACACCATTATGGCCAAGGAGTGAAGTCACGCTGTTCCTTTACCCCACTGCAACCCCGGTCAGCGGCCCACCAGCTCATTACAGAGATAGGTTGTATAGAGAAGCCGCCCACTGCAGCAGCAGTGGCCCTGCTAACTCACAGCAGACATTTGGACCACGGTGCGGAGCGACCTGCAGAATAAACAAGAAACAGACTGCATAGGACGGGAATAATGACGAGAATTTCATTACTTCACTGTAATGTGTGTGAGGAGTTTTGATCATTGTGGTGATAGATCTCCCATGAAGCCCCACTGTATGCAAGAGAGAGAAACTTTTAATGTTGAACTAGAAGCCAAACAATTCCTCTATTGTCTGTCCTTGGGCGTTCACCAGCATATGGCCAGGGAATGGCTTGGGTTCACACATTTGTGCTGCACACCGGGACCTCACACGACTTTCAACTCATTGTTCAAACATTACTGAGAGCTTGAAATCAAATCTGGGGGTCGGGATGAAATACTTGGCAGAGGTGTCTGAGGAGGTGATTAGTTTTAGAGTTTTGACAGGATTTCCATTGCCATATATTCTGAGGTGTGCAGCACTGACTGACCTGACTGCACAAGGATATCATCGTCCTGAAGAGAGTAATACATCTTGCTGATACATCCTAAAGGTCGAAGACAAGGCTTTTTAGAAAACTACTTTAAGCAAAAAACAACACTTTCGCTCAATTTCGCAACAACACAACAGTTGAGCTGTGGTGTCCATAGGGCTACTCTGTTTCAGAGTTAAATAGCTGAAGCCTGAAGTGTAAACAATGGACTTCTGTTAGTGTGTCACTCTTTTGAAGTAACTTGATTTCTCAAGTCTTGGTCTTGGTCATTCTGGAGAAACCATTAAAATGTGTTGTGTCAGTAAACAATATGGAAAGTTTGGCATCCAGTGGACCCCCACCCTGCACACACACACACACACACACACACACACACACACACACACACACACACACACACACACACACACACACACACACACGCGCGCGCACACACGCACGCACACACGCACACACACACACACACACACACACACACACGCACACACGCACGCACGCACGCACGCACGCACACACACACACACACACGCACGCACGCACACACACACACACACACACACACACACACGCGCGCACACACATGCACGCACACACGCACACACACAAAACACATGGACTAACATTTTAAGACACATACACACATACACACATACACACACACGCACACACATGCACAGGCACGCACACACACACACACACGCACACACACGAGTATTAACATCTATATACACAGACGCATGATCGCATGTACGCACACACAGAAAAAGTACACACAAAACACATGCACTCATTTCCATAGACACACACATACATAGACATAGGCACACACACACACACACACACACACACACACACACACACACACACACACACACACACACACACAAACATACACAAACACACAGATATAGATGCACTCAGCTATCATTCATACACGTGTACACATTCACACACACATGCACTCACATCTATAGACACACACACTCACAAAAAGTCTCACTTGCTCGCTGCTTTCAGTGGTTCATAAAATGGATCCATTTGGCACAAACGGAGAACTTACCGACTTATTTTATTACTCACATATGTAAAAACACAGGGGGCTGTGGTAATGAAAAGAAATGGACCGATCCATGTCAAAGTCGGGGTGGAATTGAACCTACACTACGGGGCAGAAACTGGACTGCTGACTTGTAATTTCACTCCTTCCTACAGGATTTCAGATATTCCATGACGTTCTGCGGCGGACGAGCTCCAGTGGAACATACAGCATGCAGCGCTATACTCATGTCTTCTATGGTTTTATGATGCTGTATCTCCATCAGACATTATTTCAGAGCCCTCTCCCTGTGGCTCAGAGAAGAGGTGGAGCTGTTGATTCAGAAAAACAAAGTCATGTGCTGTAAATTATATCAGGGTGTTTTCCCCCAATAAGCAGCACCAGAGGCATTGGTATAGAAGTGAATGCCATTAGCTAACTATGGGTGCTTAGCTTTATGAGACTTTGTGGTTTGGAGGAAATGGGGGCTCTGAGCAGTCACTTCTACCAGGCAGCTGGAGGGCTTTGTTCTGTGCAGGTTGCTCAGTGTTTCGCACACTTACACACATTTAAATACCCACACACGTACACAATTGTGCTATCAACGAATAAATTGGTGCACGCACACGTCAACAAACACACACGGACGAGGACGACCATACACACGCTCCTCTGCTGAGTCAGCACAGCCAGCTATTTTCACAAGCGGGGCCGTCGCCCTTTGTCTTCACCCCAATATAGCTCAGATATTTCTGGGTTTTGATGTCTGACGTTTTTACCACTTTGCTAATGCTAACATTAGTGTTATTAAAACAATAACAGAGTGAGATTTACAGGCTACGCTGCAGACGCATGGGCGTGAGATAGCAGGAAGGTTATTATTGCAACCAGGCCCTGTCATCTCTTGCATGAGCTGTCGGCAAAGTGTGTTTGTGCCAGACTGTCTGCGTCTTTGTGAAAGTGCGTGGTCGTCAGCTATTGTGAGGTATTCAATCAAAGGACACACCCGTTCAATTAATAGCTTGTCCAAAGGGCATCGTAATGGGTCAGTTGGTTCGGTATGATGTCACCCCGAAGAGATGAAATCCATCACACTCTTTCCCTCTGTTATTTTTTTTCCCTCCACTATGCCAAAAACCAAGCCTCAAAACCAATCTAACTTTGGTTTCCACGGTGACCCCCCTGACCTTGCGCATGGCCTTTTGACCTGGCTTCAGCACCATGGAGAGCACATGTGGAGTCTGACATTCAAGGCTTCAGAAAGTCATAATGTTTTCATATACACCCAGTGATGTCTTCAAGGTTGTGATATTTGTGCTTACATTTTTATTGGGTTTGACTGAAAGAGACATGTCACCGCTGCCGAGGTGCCCCTGAGCAAGGAAGTCAACCTCCAGCTGCTCCAGTGAGGCTTCTGAGTGTCCAGTAGATCAGACTGTGGTTATACTGGGCGGCTTCCAGGGGTCAGAGAGTCGAACTGGGCCTGTAATATGTGTGTTTGTGGCCGTTTGGAAGATATATAGCATAATGAGTGCCTCCATAAGGGCTACTGTTAGCTGCAAACACTAATCATCTCCAAGCACAGAAAAAAGGGCATAATATTACAATGCTTCTCATAAACAAACTCATCATTGTGTTAAGAAACACACAGTAGTCAGTTGCTCTGCTGTTGGCACACTTGACAGACCAGCGAGCCAGCTGAGTCTCACGAGTATTGAGCCAGCAGCTGACCTGAAACCAAAACTATTATGTCTCAATCTGGGCTCTGATTTCAGGAAGCTTTGGGAATATCTGAAGAAAAATTGACACTAAAATGACCATAGCCTCGTTAATAACTGCTGAGGTAATATATCAGTAGGTAATCATTTTAACAAGATGTTACCAAATTCATTATAATCTCATAATTTCATTCAATAATTGAAATTTGATTCAAACCAGTTCTGACACATTTTCTGTCATGTTACCCTTTGTGCAACCAAAATCATGTGCTTAAAGTCACTAAAAGAGAGGCTCAAAACAACCACAAAGATACAAACACTGATCTCAGATCGATGCAAAACAACCATAAAATAACCATCAAATGCAAAATGATCACAAAGAGACTAAAAAAAAAAATCACCACAGACAGATACAGAACAAAATGACGAAAAGAGATGCAAGACGACCACCGGCGTAGTCAAATGCAAAACAACAACAAAGTGACACAAAAGGACTTCACATCAGATGCAAAATAACGATACACATGCAAAATGAATTGTCCTTTTCCTGTCTGAGAACTTAGTGCCTCATTAACTGTCCATGGCTACAAATAGCATTCAGAGATATTATTTCAGGTTAGAATATTATAATTAGTTGTTTGCTTGTCATTTGTTTATTACAGTGAATGATCAATGTATTGCTTCTAATGTATAGTTTATTATCACCAAGATAAATATGAGCAGTAACAGATTATTTTCTAAACCTGTCCCTGAACTGCTCATTCTCCCTTTCCTTATGTCCCAACGGGGATCATTAAAGTTTTACCTAATGCAATGTTTTCTTTTCTCTCTCTTTGCTTTGACCTTGCAGTACTCAGACTTCTGATCGCTGGTTATCCCACAGATTCAATCTTGGGATTTCAAAAGACACCCAGAGGAAGAGGGAATGTTAATAAAGTTAAAAACAGGAAAGACTGTGGTTGAATTTACTCTAATAGACACAGACAATACAGACATGGGCTGACACGCACAGATGCATGCATCCATGCAACCACACTCAAATATGTGCTCAATAACTCACGCACACACATAGACGCAGACACACACATGCACATACAGAGGGAATCCCCATCCCAGTCATGCAGCAGCAATCCTCTGTGTAATCGCTGGACAAAATGTCTCAGATGGTGAGTAGCTTCTATTAAGATGTGGTGACACCTGGACAGAGTCATTGTAAGACCGACTAACACACGGATCCTCCTGAGGACATCTGCAGCTCAGACCCCTCAGTGTTTAAGAAGCTATTAAAACAGGGCACAGTTATTCTTTAGATATTATCCAGATGGACTAATGATGCTGTTAAAATTGGATTGTGTCCTTTCTGTCAATCAATCAGTGTTTCTGATCTATACCGGAGTGATGACAGGAGGATGAGTCAGACTCAGAGGTTGTGCCAGGACAGTGTCAACAGAACCTAAATCAGCCGAGGCTCCCAAACCACCAGCAACAACAAGCAACACACCCAGAGCTTAGACCAGCTGGAATGTCATTCATATGGTCTTCATTTCATCTCTCTCTCTCTTCCTCGTGTATTTTTTCCGACCCATGTCAACAAGATGGATTGACTCTTTTGTTGGTTGGCTGACTTGTTGACCCATGGATTTTTTTTTTTTAACTGGTGCTCAGGTAGTTGGCTGGTTGGCTTGTCACGAGGTCACTGTGGGTGGACCCTGTTGAATAATTTTTAGGATATAATCATATATGATTTAGTAGATTTGACTAATTATTGAGCCATTTTCAAAAGTAATAAGTGAAGAATCATTTGCAAAGTAGGTTAGGTTAGGTTAGGTTAGGTTAGGTTAGGTTAGGTAGTTACTTTATTAATCCCTGAGGGGAAAATTTTTTTCGCTACAGCAGCATACAGGAAGCAATAAGATAATAATAGAATAATAGAAAAGCAATAAAATAGCAGTAAGAGAAAAAGTAAGAGAAAATATAAAGCCTCGTTCAAAAATAAAATATAATACAAAAAAATATTATAGTTCTTTATCATTAATATTGATTTACAATTGCTCAAGCTGTCTTAAATTGCTGCACTGTATTTCATGCCACTACAAGCTCACATCATGAGCATAGCGTTAGTTCAGGCAGGCCACGAAGTCAAGCTCAGCTCGCTTGACAGCTCAATAACTGATCTGGAGACCGAGGAAGGCTCAGGTGATTCCCAGGGATGCATTCATTTGCAAATCTCAAACAGGGCGCCCTATTTAAGCTGATTCAGCCTGCCTACTCTTCCTGCTTCTTCTGCTAGCTGCTTTGACAGCTCCTACATGTGATCGGCTGTTGCTAAAGAGCACGAGTCACTGCCCTCGTTTGCAACTCCATGGACCTGGAGGACAAACTAATCAGGACAGCCCAGTCCAGCATCCAGTCATCGCTTGGCAGCATCAACTCCAGAATCCAAACCCTGGAGTCCGGGTTCGGTACCACCAACATCATCGCTTTCCATGCTCAGCCGGCCGGTCTTCCTCCTCTGCCCATGCCTCAGCCACGTGACTGATCGATGGCGCTCCGGCCAATGTCGATAGAGCAGACCAGCATTTGGTCATCCAGGGCGGGCGCTCATCACCACGCCCCTTTCTGGGAGAAGACAAACCTGCATTGACAGCAACAAAGAATCGGAGAAGGTTGAGACTTTTCTCCAAACTTCTGCTTTAAACTAACTGGTTTAAATAATAACGCTATGCTGAAGAGTTGCTGCGTAGTTACTTGCACCAACAGTGATGTGAAAAACTCTTATCTGTGATTTGTTTCCCTGTTATGTCCTAAAAAAGATCCTGATAGATGGGTTCTATGGCACCACTCTAGAAGGGAAGACTGAAGTGACGTGATTGAGGAGGGATCAAATTAAGCTATTTTTTATCCATCCAGCGTGTTCTCTGGCAGGCAGAGTGGAGATATAAGTCCTAGACATGGTGCCAGTGTGTCACTTTTAAAATAATTTTGATCCGGTGATTTAAAGCGGATAGGTTTTGTGACGCTATTTTACATTGAAGTCTATGACGAGAGTTGTTTGTTTTCTCCTAAAAGGGAACAGGGAGGTGCTGAAAGCCAAAGTTCCTGGATGTGCCGGTCTGATTTATGGCATCACAATCCCGCGGGAACGCTGGGAAGTGTAGTTCGTATATCCACCGGGGCTCCCTTCTTCCCCCCCTTCTGCTGCCAGTCTAAGGATCTAAATCGTTGCAGGTAACGACATCAACCTAATTGAAATCTTGCTGTGCTCAGAGCTAACCGACAGACATGTTGTGGATGGTGGAGTTGTGTCAGTGATTCGAGAAGATAGTGATCCCGGCTTTCCAAATCTCAACACTTGCTAAATTTCATTGTCTTTTGCATGTTCCGTGACATCATATGTGAAGTGTACCCATCTCGTAGAGCTGAGTTGGACACTTATTTAGCCATCTTTTCCGATCTGGCCATGACCTATGGATGGACTCTCTTTCAGGCCATCAGCTCTCTCCTGCTCAATCTGCGGTTCCTTCTCTCACCTAAATCTGTGGCTGTAGGCCAACTACCCAAACCTTCCCCAAGCCCCAACCTGGGAATATCAGGTGTCACATTCATGACTCCCATGTGCTACAGCTTTAATGACCCGATTGTTATAGCTAGTCTTCTGTGGGCTAAGCACTCGTCAAGGAAAAAAAAAAAAATCTTGTTTTCTACCATGTGAGGCAGCCATCTTCCATGAAAGGGTTTATCGCAGGTATTCAGTTCCATCCGTGTTGTTTGGATCCTTCCACCAACATCCTCCTCAAAAACTCCTCATCTGGTAAACAACCTCAAGGAAAGAACCTCAAACTGATAATATAACCACCTCTCCCTTTCTCTCTCCCACTCGTGCAAAAATTAATCACTCACTTAGAAGGTAGGTATTTTTGATCCTTATGGAGACTTGCTGTAAGAAAAAACCATTTCCCTCAAGGCTTTATGGGTTTCTCAGGGGTGGTGAGTTCACTTCAAGCACGCAATCTTTGATCCCTCCCACTATCACACTACAGCTAATGTAATGATTCACCCTCAACACCTATCTCTTAAAGCACTCAGGCTGATTGGAAAAGAACATCTATTTTTATCTGTGAGGTTAATTAATCTTTTGTCCTCTTTGTCTTCGTTTGCCCCGTGGCTGGTTTAGCTGCACATTCTTTCTTAACACGACCAGCAAAAGCTGCAACATCGAAGGCTCCCGTCTCAACGCTGAAGGCTATGCGTCAATTATCATCTGCCAATGTTTTGTCAAACGCTGAGCTCCCCTTGTTCACTCCATGGTTGCCATACTCTACTTGAAGCCGTATAGTTTTAATTCATTCCTGCATGTCATTATAGCCATTGGCCTCCTTCTTATGCTGCTAGCTAGCCCCAGGCTCTCCCACGTAAGCGCATGGGAGGCCAGGGAGCTTTGCAGGTATATGCTGCTGGTCCTTACTGCTGCTCTCCCTGCCTTGGACTCCATGTAGGCACATGGAAGGACGGGGCGGTGTGCTCTCCTCGTCTTAGGCTTTGCACGGACGCATGTGGAAGGGCAGGGAGGTCCCTGAACAGAGCCATCCCGCCAAATGAAAATTACTGCTCATGCAATAAAAGCCTTCCTTGACAATAACGGTCCTGACTGAAATAAAGATCCTGTCTCTGTGTGGCGCTGACAGTAGAGCTGAAACAGTTCATTGATTAGTTGATTAATGGTTACCAATTTTGATAAATAATTAATGGTTTAAGTAATTTGCTGAAGAACACCTGTTGAAATCAGAGATTACTCTCCTTTTCTTTGTTTCAAGTCATTTTAAATTGCATTTTTTTGCATTCTGAACTGTTGATTGGACAAAAACTAGTGATGTGAAGATGTCTCAATTTACACTACTTATGTATTCACAGAGTGAACACTTCACTTAGATGTGGAAATCTCGTACCTCGCTGTTCAGTATATACTGCTGCTACATGGTCACTTTGTATGTTCACAGACAAATTGGTTGTTTTTTATATCTAAATGTCTCGATGAGTTATGAGTTAGAATGAGTTACAACTAAATTACACAATCACGATTTTAAACACGCTGCCACTTCTTCCTGGAATACAGACTGACCTGAAATGATCAGAGCTGGTTTCTATCTGGGAATTTAAGATAATTTAAAAACATGGTGATAATAGTACTGTTGGTCATTGTGACTGATCCTGAAATCGTTTCAGAAAATTCTTCCTGTTTATGCATCAGTACTCTGTCCTCGGCCTTATAGCTCATAATAACTGGATGATGACTTCACTCGTTGGTAGTGTGTGACTCCTTGAAGGCGCCCCGTCACTTTGACTAATAGCTTTGTAGAAGGTAGCTGAGCTAGCGATGACTGTTTTTTCTTTTCATTTCCAGCAGTGAATAAAAGACAGTATTAAAGGCTGAGCTTCAAAGTTCTTTGATGAAACAAATATTTGACTTCCTCAAATAATTCAAGTCCATTTGTGAGGCTCATGAGTTAATGAGTTTGATTGGTTGCTTGAAAACAGGCTGACTAGCTTACCGACTGATTTGTCAGCTCGTCAGTTGGTCCTTTGGTTGGCTGCTTGTGTGATTGGTTGGCTGCTTGTGTGATTGTCCAGTGGGTTGTGGTGAAACAGTCATGGCTGGATGCTCGTGTTGATTCTAAATATTATCATCTTGATAATCCTTGCATTATGTAACACATTATGGAGACAGTACAATTGCCGGTCCTAATGTAGAGTTGAGTGCAGAAGTTCCATGTTTTATGATCTCTTTAGGGTTGTATTTACAGAGAGGAGGGTACTTTTCTATCTCAGTCTACATTAAGGAGCCTAACAAGTTACTCTAGTTAGAAAACAATGTATTAAATTGTGGCTACAGGCCAGTTACCATGATGTTTTGCTTTCCATAACTCAAATAACAAAACTTCCCCTTTACACTTAAATGGAAAGCAATCTTTCTGACTCTGTCAAACTAGGCCGATGTCAGCGGCAATGCATTGCATCAGATTTGATCTTTATCTCAGCTAGAGAACATACAGTATTCTGGTTAGAGCAGCAGTTTTCTATAAGGCTGGCTTTGATACGACCACACAGCACATCCTAACCACCAAGATGTAGCACAACAAGGAAGGCCCTCTGCCTTAGCCACATTCTCTATCTGTCAGATCCACATGGCTTTATATCTATAATCTCATGTCATTAAACCTGCACCCGCTGGTTTTCCCCCTGTGCAGCGCTGTGAACTCGCAGCCTGTCAGCGAATATTTAGACTGCCGGCTGTTTGGGCACATCAGGAGATGAATTCTCTTATTACACTGTGGACAATGAGAAGGGACAGTCAGCCAAAGATCTGTCTGTGCTGCGGCAAGCTCTCCTTGCAAATACAGGATGATGGTGAACTGTGTACAGAAAATGCATGTTTTGTAATGTTACTCTAAGTTAAATGTGACCAGAAATATGAGTTTAATGTCTGTAGGTTGGACACTTAAGCTTGTATGTGAGTTGACACCTTTGGCATAGAGTTTTAGTCCCCGGAAAGAACAGGGAACATAACCGGTTAATCAGGTTTAAAAAGAGAAAGCTGTGGTTGAAAATGGACTTGGAACAAAATCAGGAATAATGGGCCATTAGGAAACATCAAGACGCAAAGACTGCGGTGCTGTTACACAAACCAAAGCCAAAGTTACTTGTTTTGGCACAATGTGTAGTTGAATTTGTACCAAATAATTAATTAGTCCGGAAACAAACCAATGCAAAAGCTGTCACCAATGAATCAAAACACTTGTAATAATAATGTGTATGCAAATTGTTGAAATTCTTAAAATCTGATAATATTTTCAATCTTTATTTTTTTTTTTTACAAAGACAATATAACTCAGCTGCTCTTGTACCTACACCCTCAAAAATGTTGATAGAGTTCAATCAGCACTAAAAACCTACATTACAAAATACAAAATTGTGTTATTAGACTGCATTGGTCTGAGCTATTGGTCAACTTAAACTTAAACTATAAGCAAATAAGTGTAAGTACAGTATGTATATGAAATGTGAAAAGCCACCTAATCTAAGTAGTTTGCCACATCAGATATGTTTGAAGCCTGAATTTAAAGGGGAGCTGAATTGCTGATACAGGCAGGAAACGCACACCGTGCTCAACATCACTGTGTTGTTACTTTAGGTCATGTTGTTGGAAACACACTCATACATTTTGTAAACTGAAACCACTGGATTTTACTCAGATGATATCCATTTACTTCTGGTAAATTTATTCTGTTTCATTTTACTATGATGTGTCTTCTTTTCCGTGATAGCATCACATTCATAGACTGCTATGATGATCTTTATCTTTTAATGATCATGAGACATTATATGTCATTCAAAATTGAAGAGATGGACTTTAGGCTCATGGACACCAAACAGCCAAGGAACAATTAAATAGACAGGTAATTAGTTCACTGTAAATGTGTGTGTCACTATTGTGGTGCTGAATCTGAAGCTGGTAAATCACAATGGGAAATTTAAACCGTGTGCGTTGCGTCTCAGCTCTTTAGTTTTTTAAAACATCATAAAAGCAATGTTTAAAACAAATCTAAATCTAAAGGTCTGTGTGTCTGCTCAACCAGGGAGGTTTTCAATGCATGAATTAAAGCAATAGATAAGGATTATTTCACGTCATGCATCTTGATTATTGCAATTTGACCCGGTCTTGAAGACCTGGGGTCAGTTTCAAAAAGACATTTTAGACTCGTCTATAATGCAAAGTCAATTTAAACATTGCTTTTAGATTAGTCTAATCCAAGGTTTCACAAAAATATATTAAGCTGCCTGATTGTGACCCCAAAGCTGACTCAGAACTAAAACCTACAGTATGTTTCCATAAAAACAGATAGTTACACCTGCTGACAAAATTGTGAATCTCAAGGTAGGATTATTAACATTTTGAGGACCCTATGTTATCAAATCCCCCAGAAGGACCGTTCTGATGTAGAAGATTCCCTCAAATTCTTTCTGAGTCCTTCTTTCGATGATGGGTGTCAGCGGCCTTTATAACACAGTAGTCGGCGATAGCACTCCATCTGGTTGCAGTTTGCCTTTAATAGAAAGATGCAGAAAAATAAAAATGATGCACACTCTCGCTGGACTGTTTCATCATGTGTTCTCTGAATAATTGGAAGGATTCTCACCAAGTTTTCGAGGAAACGGACTTTGAAAGACACATGATATTCTGAAACAACCATTATGCTGTGAAGTAAATAGGGGCAAAGAGCTTTGGTGGTCACAATGGTCTTTTAAAATATGTTTTTCTTTTGTATTGTTGCATTCTTTGCTAAATCTGCAGTAAAATATCTTTGAAACTGTTAAATTCCTTCTAGAAAACATAGATTTTCTGCGGTAGTGAAGGGAGCTGAGTGGTTTGATGACTTTGTTCCAGGGTTGTCTTGAGGAGAACTGGGTACTGAGCTGGAACACGGCGCCCACTCCCTTTGCCTGATAGCTTTCAGGACAAGTTTCGAGACAGAATTACTACACAGTGGATGTGTTAGCCCTTAACTGTGGTTTTTAGCCTTATGTATTAATGCAATTTGCTAATATTGTATTCCAAGGCTTTAAGCGTAACATTCAGTTGCTACTGGGGGTATTGAGCATCTCAGCCTAGCCTGGGATGCTAGAAGAGCAATAAAGTGGACTAGAGAATCATCTCTGTTGCTAGGTCATTACTAATGGTCAGCCTACTTCCTGGAGTAGCAAACATTGCATACATAACATAAGAGTTTACTGACGGGACTGATTGTTTTCCAGTTCTTAGTCGTACCCCTTGAATTGCGTTAGATCACACGAACACAAAGTTTTATATTTTGAGAGCGAATTTTGAGTATATATTTCATTTATTTGATAACTTGTTGTATAATTACAATATTACACTCAAGGCTGTGCTTTAATGTCATCATTGGCACCACAGTGATGCGGTCAGGATCAAGGCGCTTACTTGTGTAATACTGCTTAAATTAATAATCACGTTTATGTTAGCTAATAGTCTAATTAAAATATGCACCACTGACCAAATGAATCAGGTCATATGAGGTCAAATATGAATGAAGGAAAAAGGTTTTCTCAGATTTAAAGTAATAGTCAGAAACAACAGCTTCCATGATGATGTGGACTAAGTTGTACAGATGTTTGTTTAGAGAAAACCTCGTTAACACTAACGACCCCGTTCACTTCCTGTGACATGAGAAACATCCTGTTGCAGAGCGGCTGTCCTCCATTTGCAGGAGCCAGCCTCGCAACCCACACTTGTCCCTGAGCGGCAGATTATTCCAGCATGTCATAAACAATGGAAGAAAACTCTGCCCTCCATGAAAAAGGATTTTCTACCCATTGGCTTTACAAAGTTGACAGAATGGAGACTGTCATTTTTATTACTGCCTGTTATTCTTTGCCTTGAAACGTAGTTATCTGATTACATTCGCTGCCACGCATGGCATTTATAAGCAAGTCTGTTGTTGATTGCAGGTGATTAGGTGCAGCAGTAAAGTATTGTCTAAAATGATAAAGTAGACATTTGTACCTCGTCACTTTGATCACAGCAGCATGATGCGATCTCCTCTTGAGTGTTCTACAAGACTGAGTTCATAATTTTTTATGCAATCATTTATGATTCTGTTTCTTCTCTTTTGAAGTCTCTTTGGTTCTTGCTTTCAGATTCTCCCAAGGCTTTGTTTCTCTATCCAAACTGCATTCATCACTCTTACACTGTTTCAGTGATGACCCTCGCTGATTTAAGTGTTTGTGAAACTGTGCAGATAAACAAATGGCACAGACTTCAGGCACACACACACACACACACACACACACACACACACACACACACACACACACACACACACACACGCAGACACACACACACACACACACACACACACACACACACGCAGACACACACACACACACACACACACACACACACACACACACACGCAGACACACACACACACACACACAAAACTTATACGACAGGATGCACACAGAGAGCTAGTAAAAACTTCCACCCACAGGGTTATTGACATAAGATTGTGCACCTCTGCCAAACATCCTTTTACCAGAATCCAGCTGACCTTGGGATGAGATCAAACTCTAATACCGCATTTATTGCCAGATTAGCCAGCAGTGAGACCACATTTATGAGTTTGGGTTGAGGTGTGTATTTTGCCAGCGATGTATCACCTGAGAGAGAAGACCTTATTTATTCTTAGTTAATCCCTCCACTGATTGGAAGCAAACATGTCATGTGTGCCGTTTCCCTGCAGCGATCCGTCAGTTCGTCTGCTGTAAACCGTGGCAGCGGTAGCAGATTAGAAGACAGAAATCCAGGAATCAACGACCGTCTGTCTGTGTGGTGTGGTGCACTGGGGTTAACGGCAGTCTGGGAGAGGATCTCACACACACACACACACACACACACACACACACACACACACACACACACACACACACACACTAAGATATACACAGGATTACATGCATGCATAGGCACATTTAAACACACAGGCACTTGCACACACAAACAGCTGTTTAGAATTACATAGTCAGGGTGGTGAACTCACTGACAGTGCTGCGACTCATGCAACATTCAGAGACAGAGGAGGGCGTGGGAAAACACATGATATTCATAGATTTCTTGTAATCTCTTTGATGTCTGCGTGTGGAGAGACGACTGCTGGTTCGCTGTTAAGACCATAATCTAACTAACAGGTATCTGTTTCCCCAAATCTGCCCTAAGGGTATTCTTCAAGTTGCAAAATCAACGAAATCCAGGCAGTTTACAGGAAAACTTGAGTCTCAGCAGGGAACGTGGTTTGAGGTGTCAATCATTCTCAATCAGTCTTCCATCCACCGATGGAGCGTTCCAACATCTGTGAGTGTAACAATTTGCTCAAGCCCAAACATTTGCTTCTTTGGTGTTCTTATCCCCCGTCTGTGTTTGATGGACTGACATCACTCATGGTTTTTCCTTTGGAAACCATTATGGAAAAACCTGAGGGATGCTTCAGAAAGACACATCTGGACGGCCAAGTCAGTAACCGTCCGAGTGACACGTGAAACTGAAGGAGAGTTTAGATTCGGGGAATTCAGACTGAATGGACGCACCAAAGACCTGGCAGAGAGCATCAGTGAGGCAGATCATTGACCAGGGACGTTGACAAAGAACACAACTTGTCCAGACAAGTACTACACAATTTACTTTCATGTTTAAGTCTGGAAGAGTGAACTATGAGCTGGACAAACATCTTCGGTGTAAACGACACGACATGTTTAGTAGAGAGTTTAGAATGTAGAGTTTCTGGTCTGAAGCAAAAGAATCAAGGAGATTTGATGCGAAACAAACATACTGCTCACAGCTAGGTTGCATGATGATACCTGTGGTTGCGGTTTCCAAAGAATTCAATCAATCACAGTTAGAACTGGTTTCAGACTGTTCTGGTTAAAGGAGACCTATTATGGTATGTTCTTTTTTTATTTTTTTAAAATCTTTTTAACTCAACTACAATAGCTTTGCAGGATTCATTCATTGATGATTAACTGAACTTATACTGACCCTCTAAGATCTTGGAAGCTTGCCAAACTGTAGCACTCAGCGCTTGTGACCTCCCCTCATCCTCTATCTGGTGTGGAAAACTCTAAACCTAACTGAGATAATTTATTGTTCTTGATTAGAAACGTTTATGGACTTTTAAATAGGTGTACGTGTGGAAAATACTGTAAGCGGTAATTTGACAGGCTTTTGACTTGGGATATCTTCACTGGAGAATACCCGCTTTTGGTCTTACAGACAGACTGATCGGGTGAGTGGTCGTCTCCCTGTTCTTCATCCTGTGTTGTGGCTGAAGCAATTGAGCTGATGTCAGCTTGTCATTAACCAAGAGTTCAGAGCAGTCCGAGGCTATGTTTAATATCAACATTTATCAGTGTCAAATTTGATATATAACAGAAAATAAGATCCCTTACGGAGCAAGTATACTCTGCCCAAAGTGCTTGTTGATCCGTTGGATCTCCAAACGTTATTTTTGCTGATAGAGAAAATTCTATTTGGAATATGATAAAGAGGTTGGTTGAGTTTGCAATACTTATTGTGATGGCAAGATTTTTATTTCCTGGAAGTGATTAAATGTGCTGTTGGTTAGGTTGGTACTGATCTCTTTTAAGCCCCGTTTTTAGCCTTTATTTGTTTACATTTTATCATGTTGGTCCCATTAAAAGTAGGCAGAGATAAATATTAGCAGCCCCAGTTTGTAATGTATCCAGTGATAAACAGAACTTTCAATGTTTTGCTGTGATAATGAAGAAAACCACCCCAAAAAAGAAAACTGCAATGAATCTCAGGCAAGTTCTGAAGCGTCTTTTTTCTAAGTGGATTTATGGATGTTTATTTGTATTTATTTGCTTACGGCTTGCCCTGCTCAATGTCCGGAAAGTGTAAAATCCCAGTGGAAACAGTAGTATAGATTACCAAAAACAAACGTTTTATTCCCATCTCCCCTTTAATGTTTAATTGGGTTTTACAGAGCCTTTAAAGATTTTGGATGGATCTTTTAAAATGTTCGAATGATTCCTTGGAGTTGATTGAAGGCCAAAATTGAGATGCACAAATGCATTTCAGTGGGCCTTGGAAAAAGCATTTTTCACATGTCAAAGTTGTGGCCGATTAAATACAAACTTGAATTTGACAACATGAATAGGGTTAATGTTGAAACGGCCCTTTCTTGATATCTGAAAAAAACAGTGGACTTAAATCCCACACTGCAGCACTTGGCTCTGGGTTTGAGTCTGATCCAGGAAGTGTTTGTTCCACAGCCAGTCAGAAGTAGGCAGTAGCTTTACTGTAAACACAATTATGCCAACTGTGGCAAGATTCAGTGACCACATGAAGGGAGATAGACTCTCACGCAAAACACTCGCTCAGGCACTCTCACACACAATACTTACTCACTCACTTACACACTCATAAAGCAAAACATGGCACTCATCCGCACCTGCAGTCTCACGATACGGACCCACCGGCTTCTCACATGGACACACACCTACACATCGTAAACAACTTCCTCTGTGGTCAGTGTGATTAGAAAGCACCCTGAGAGGATCCAACAAGGCCCCCTCACTGCACACACACTGGAACCACAACAGACGATGGAGGGTTTACAGACCAAACAGTCCACAGGAGGCCGCAACGACGGTGTCCAACGCTGTATCTGCAGGAGCACAATTCACCAAGATGCACACACAAAAACACACAAGCACGCAAGGTGATTCACGCAGAGACACACACACAATGCCCAGTGTCTCACCTCAGGCAAGCATCTGTTTGGTCAATAGTGTCATTTACAGAATAACACATCATTCTTTCCACTGTGGGAGTGGGCAGGGCCCTCTTTGGTTTCAGAGTCACTGTACTCCCTCCAGCCAACACACACACACACACACACACACACACACACACACACACACACACACACACACACACACACACACACACACACACTCACACACTCACACACACTAGGCCATATTCAACCTTACACACACCCTTGCACGACACAACTGTTATTTCTCTTAACTGCAACTTTAAGGGAATCCTCAGCTGGCGTGATCCAGCGACATTAACACTCCTACCTCGCTTCACTGACTTCAGGCAGGCCAGCTGACAGATTTATCTTGATCTCAATTAGTTTAAACAACCTGCAGATTAATACTGCCAGAAGGGGAAAAGTTCAGATGTCTTGGATATGGTGTGTGTCACTGCCGTTGCAAAGCCTCCTCGTCTTGGCCTGTTGACGCTGACCAGACATCGATCCAGATTGGCTGGATGTTTATTGAACATCGTTTGCGGGCTTGACATTTCCCACACAGCATGGTGCATTAACTGTATTATTCACCACAAGTGAAAGGCTGCGTTTAATCAAACAAACCGCAATGACCCTTTTCTGTTTCTGTGCTTGTAAGAGAGCAACACTTGAGCTGGAATGTGGGTGCAGACGTCACTGCTCTCCATGGTGACTTTGTTTCGTTTGGAACAAAAAAACAAAAAAGCAAATAGCTTTATGAGCTCCAAACACGGAATTTAGTTATTTTACATTTGTCTTCTTGAAGTCTTGTTTAGATAGAGGCACTGCAAAGCTGGTTCTGTCTCTGCTGTAAGACACAAGGAGCTGAAGCGGTTTGAGGTTCTGCAGAATAGTTGTCTTTTTGTTTATCTGAATCCGACAGTGTAGTGATAAAAATCTGTGTCACGGATAACCGAAACACATTGAAAGTGAAACTTCGCATTTGCAGCTTTTGTTTACAAAAGGTCATGAGGCTGAAACCGCCCACAGATTACCGAGTAGTGTCCTAGCATTTACTCTCCTGCTTCCTGTGCCACATGTGGCCCCAATAAACAAAAGGTTTGCAGTGAGGTTTCAGGGACATTAAGTTACTCTGAATTGGAGTAACCTAAAATGTTTAGAAAGTGCACCACACTCAACTCAAGATCATGATGACACATAAAAAAAGTTTCATTTTGGAGGTTCAATCAAACTAGGAGATTTCTCTTCAGAGCTATTTTTTAAGTGTACGTGAGTAAAATCTTTTATTCTGATAATTAGCTTACCACAGACACATTGATGTCATTTTAAAATGAATTTAGAGAGAAAAAAAGAGATTATTTGCAGAAAACAATAGTAAAATAGCAGATGTGGATTTTGGTATATACCGCCACCATTATGTGAAAGCAATAATCATGTAAGGATGAACTCATTTTAAAAGGGCTAAAGAGACTAATCTTAGTTGCCTCAGCAGACTAGAATGCAATACGACCACAAAACATTTGAAATCAAGAGACTGAATCTCTCACGTAGCTGTCACCACCGCTGTTGGACACTCTAAACGTTACAAGTTTCCATCTGTGGTCTTGTTGAAAGTCACTCTTGGAAATCATTAACTGAAGAAATGGAGAAGTGAAAATGGTCCCAGCGAGAGTAAACTTAAAATACTTGACATCGCACTATTTCCTCAAAGGCAAAAGATATGATTGAATCTCATCTCTACATCTCAGGGTGGATTTGCCAAAAACAAAAACAAAAAAAGACATTTAGGAAAAAGTACAACACTCTTCAAACAAAAACAGTTTTGAAATCTGTCTTTGCATTAGTCCTTGCTCCAAGTACTATGTTTCATTTTTGTGCTCTCACAAACCAGCACAAGCAACTGGATAATGATCCCAAAACCCCCAACTGCAAATCAACTCTCTGAGTCAAAGTCTATTTCTCAACTAAGGCACTGACAAGTTTTGCGCAAGTGGTTGTCACAGCTCTGCATTTCAGCAGACAGCAAACATGGTACCCACTTATCTGGCTTTTCAAAACCAGCTAAGTCCCCGTGATTTGATTTGTCTTCCCGATAATTGCTACAATTACACACAGCATTAGTGAAGTCCACCCTTTTCAGGTCACGGCTGATGTTTTCATGGAACTGCAGACAGAGGGGGAGGGAGGGGAAGGACGAAGCATTTACTGTAGGAAATGACGAGGGAGTCACACGAGGTGTTAACATCTCCAACCTCAGACAGATTGGTGGATCTTGGATAGACATGTTTCTGGTAAGACTCCCGTACAGAGGAGCAAAAAGCCAGGAAACATTCGCTCATACAGTCGTCATTTGTCGGCTTGTGTGTGTTTGTGTGTGTGTGTTTGTGTGTGTGTTTGTGTGTGTGTGTGTGTGTGTGTGTGCATGTGTGTCAGAGGGTTTAGCCGTGTGGTTGTGGTACAGATCTCACTTCTGAGAATATTAATCTCCTTCGAGGGTGTCACGTTTTTGTCTCTGTTGCAGATTTATATTTATGTGTTTCTGGTCGACACACACAGAAACTAAACGCGTCCACAACCATGTAGATTCTTCACCTTTTCCAAGATGTGGCAATGGAGCACCTCAACGTCTCTGATTCATCAGCCACACAGATATGTAATTAAATCAGAACAGAAATTGAATGAATGTATACATGGTTTATTGGTCATATTAATGATCCTTTTAACCGCAGTCTATTTTTACTGCAAGTTACTGCAAACGTTTTCTATCACTGCCTTTTAATTCATAGTCTTACTACTGTATTTTGCAGTAGTATTGTGTTTTAAATTACAGTGATGTTTGCTTCACTGGGAACAATTAGTACACACCTTATTTTACTTTATTTTACTGAAAAAAGAAAACCAAAACAAACACAAACTACAAATATTAATGACAGTTATTGGTGATAATTTGATTTTCTAATTTAAAGCATTTATTCTTTAAAACAGTTTGGGTTACAGAAGCTCAGGGTGAAGATGCCCTGTTAAAACTGTAAATACAGTAAGAGAGTCAGGGAATAATTCCAGTTCATTGTAGGTGAGTAAACGGACCTTCACTCATTCAAACACAAGCACAGGTGACACACAAAGCAGTAAAACTGGTAACACACACTCAGTGTAAGAATACCAGACAGTAACACACAGAGACACAAAGAAAACCACATAAATCCAAATCTAAAACATTGGAAATCATCACAGTTGTAGTAAAACTCACCTTCAACAAAAACATAGGCATTATGTGTCCATATATATACATTGATAAAAAAAAAAAGTGTTTCCAATAGAAATTCCATGGTTTCTGAATTCAAGTGATGTGAATTCATTTTTTTGTGTTTCATGTTTATAGTATGTCATTATATTTCTACTGTGCTCCACATCCTTGGCTGTATTGTTGTTAAGTGGTGGCACAGTTTTTGTTCTTTTTGACTCCTTCATGGATGGGTCCCTTGGGTGTTATTGACATCACAATGCTGCTGTAGTGGTTCTCTGCCCCACCATCTGCTTATGTTGTGAGTCTGACTGGACTTTTCCTCCAGAGCGCTCATCGACCTGAGTGTATCAGTGTGAGCTGTATTCAAAGTGTAGCCTACATACAAGTCAGGACACACATTACTATGAAATAAAACATCTTTTATTCAGTCATGTTAAAGTATTGTTGACATCTCAGAACTCATGAAATCTCTGACATCAAAGACATACAGTAGACAAATTTTACAATATGGAGCAGCCATATCTGAGCGAGTGTGTCGACAGTTTAAAAGCTAAAAGGTGACATTTTCTCCTGAAGTATTTCAGTGGCTACAAAGCAGCTTTTGACAATTTAAATTTTTTTCTGTTTTATATTTGTTTTTAATTAAAACACCTGCTTTTAATTGACCAGTCACATCTTCGGTCTTTGCTGTGATTACAGTCTGTTGACCCTGTTCACATTAAAGTCACACAGCCAGTCTGAAGAGCGAACCAATCAGTGGGAGTGGCTAAGTGTGATGAAGTTGAAGTTTTTCCAATACTGGCGGCAGCGGTTGAGTTTCACAGTGTTACATACAGTGCATAGTGTTCAATGCCGATCGATTAAGGACTGCTCCAATAGTTTTAAAACTAACCTGTATATATTCACAGTGAATTTGGTTCTGATAACACCAGGCTGCTGATGTAGATATTATGGTTGTTAAATGTACATTTATGAAGTTTATGAAAACACAGTAAATGTAAATTTTGGGTCACAATATGAAAGTTTATTAGCCACCGCTGACAATAATGTCAGCCTGGACAAACAATACATTTAGCAAATCAAATGCTGGACAAGGTGATTTGTTGGTGTATTTAAACATCATCATCAACAAACTGCTTCACAGGAAAAGAATACTAGTAATAAATATGTCTGTACGTCGTGCAGATGCGGTCTAAAATGTGACTTTTGTGCAAATTTTGAACTCGACTGTGTAGAGAATCTAATTACACGAAGGCTCCTGAATCAGATGAAATAAGCGATGACAATTGAAAGAGCAAGAAGCCTCGGTGAGACTCAAGTACCTTTAGCAAAAGACCTCAAACCAAAACCACCCAAAATTAGAGGAAGTGCTCTGCACTGTAGTCTTCAGTAAACCAGTCGCTTGTTTAGTTTTGAGCAACAGACATAACGAAACACGCACACACACACAGAAACCCTATTAAAATAAAAAAAAATAAAAAAAAGGCTCACAAACTAAACAGTCATTTTGTCACTGGTTAGAAGAAATCATCACTTTCACCACAGAACAGTAACTGTATCACTCCACTGCAACAGCTTATTACAAACACTGCAAGCAATGCACACGGGGACTCACAAAAGGGCTTTCCCTGGGTCCTGGGGCAGCGAAATGTTTTCACAGATCTGAACATGACTCGCTTGATGAACAACTACCAGTGAAGAAGGAACTTCCTGCGTGTGAACAAATGTGCTGCAGCCACATTTGCTAATTTTGAGAACTTTTGTCGAAATTGTCATTTCAAAATTGCTTGTTTGTGTTTGCAAGCATCACAGGTGCCTTTGGAAACAACAGTCCATACCTTGGATAGTAGCATTTATTATGCAAATGAGATTTACAGAGCCAGGTTTTTCTGTGTTACGTGACTGTCATTTCCCAAGTACGTTTAAAACGAGGATACACCTCATAACTGAAATCATAATGTCAATGTAAACAAACCACTTTTAAATTCTGGAAAGATCCTCCTGCCCGGTAACACACACCAGAGTAGAATATGGATAGTGCTCTGCACCCATGTACACTCAAAATCTGCCCTTCTTCCCTCATTTGCACACAGAGACAGGTTCAGACACAGAGACAACAGTCTGTTACCCTGAATATCTGATTTAGAAAGACAATGACCGCAGCGTAAACACAACAAAGAGACAGAAGGGAGGGCAGACAGTGGACACGATTTCAAAACTCATCAACATTCTTTACAGAAGTATTTGCATAATGTAGCCAATCTAGTATGGTAAGATGTGACCACAAGAAAATATACATCACAATTATGCTGTAACATCCATGATTTATAGTATGAGATGGGTCTAGTGAAATAAAGCTCTTTGTGCTGAGCAGTTGGACAGACAGAGTCCTGGGAGACCTGTTTTGGTAGGAAGACCATAATTGCTTTGAATTGGCCCTTGCGCAAATGTAGCCGGCTACAGTATGCTGAGAAAGCATTATAGTGTGCAAATGTGTGCGTGTTCGTTCATTTGGGTGTCTCCGTACGTGCATGCGTGAATGTGCCCGAGCTCGTGTGTGTGTTTTGTTCTCCAGTCTCCTGACTTGATGAAGTGGGTCCACTGAGCCAAAGCGCTGCTGAGAGTTCAGAGTCATCAGTGAGGATCCTAGTGAGACAGCGAGCGACCACAGGTTTGGTCAGGACATGGTCAAGCTTGGGTCAGGGCAGGGTCCGAGGGGAACGGCTATATTAAGTCACTGAGTTTGTTTCAGGGAATGTTTTTAAGGAAAGTAGCTGACCCACGTTTTTGGGTTCATTGTACTGTAAGTTGTTTGTGCTATTCTTTCTGTCGCTCCTGAATCAAACCTTTTCTGGACTGCCTCAATCTCGCAAATCATTTTGATTTCAGTGTGCACAATTTGGATGTTTGGAAATGTTATCAGGCTTCTGTACAAGAGTATGTGTACAGTTCTGAATCTTTCTGAATCATTTCTGTTTGACCACAGAAACTGGGCAAATTGTTTTCCCACAGAGGTTTTTCGTATTCCATTAATCCTTCATAATGTGTGGCTTGATATGGAATGTTTCTACTGTGCCACACCGCTGCTACACAGGGAGAAATTAGTTTTATTTCAACGCAGGATATGACACGAAGGTCATTTGTCATATGCCTCTTTTTTAAAAGAACTTTTTACCAACATTTTCTCGTAATATTTGTGTTTGCGTGACTTAATTTGAGCTAACAAATGGCCGGGACTTTTATCTCTATGAATATGCAATGTGTCAGTGCAACAACCAGCTGTATGCTTCATGTGCACATTCGTAGCCCCGTGGGATTTTCCCGAAGCCCCCGTGGGATTTTCTTTCTCAGACTCCGGGACAGCTCGTGTACATTACCCGCTGCAGTACAGTAGGTAGAGTGCTCATCCATTCATGAGGAGGACCTCCAGTGCTGTCCTAACCTCCCATTACACGCCATCAATCTGTCACCGTCATAGCCTTGTTACTGTAAGGTCTGTTCCACTTGAAACAAGCCTCTAATTATCCTCCCAGTCAACTCCCACTGGACCACATACTGTACGCTGCACTAACCAGCCACGCTGCACTGTAGGTCTGCGTCTACAATCAGTTTGCAAACTTTGTCATCTCGTTGTTCGTCTGTCTGTCTGTCTGTCTGTCTGTCTGTCTGTCTGTCTGTGTGTGTGTGTGTGTGTGTGTGTGTGTGTGTGTGTGTGTGTGTGTGTGTGTGTGTGTATCCCTTTCCATTCCAAAACCTCCACTTTGAATAGCACATAGGACCAGCAACAACACAGATTAACACCCTTCTCGACAAGCTAATAGCTGTGGAAACAACAACATACGAAGAGATGAACCCCGTTTCTATGTTTGGGTCTGGGGATAAGAATATGAAGCTGAAACCTGGTTAAACAGAACAAACAACTCTCCCTCTTTTTTTTTTTTTTTTTCTGTTTCTCTTGGTTTAAAGACGAGTGGGAATCGACACAGTGGCCCTGAAATGATTAGTGGTTTTAGTCATTTTCATCCCACCGCATGTGTGTTAGTGTGTGTTTGTTTGTGCCTGAGTATAAGCAATAAAATAGAAACGGGGCACCGGGCAAACCATTCTGTGGGTGGAGGAAACTTAGAACCAATCCGATGATGACATTGCCTTTGGTCGCACTGTTGACAGTTGCTAAGCTGGAAAGATGTTATTTTGGCTTTTTGCATGAAGAGTAAATTGCAAGAACACGTGTTTCTCCAATATCAGCAGAAAAGTTTGTCCTGTGTGCGTGTGTGCTAGAAGCTTTGTCGCAGCATGCCTATGTGTGTGTGTCGGTGTGTATGTCGTCCTGGTGTTGAACCCAGCAGCCTTTCACCTCAGCTTCACCCCAGTATCTGCATCTTTTAAGGAGCTGAACTTGTAACCTGCCTTAACACTGAAGATTAGACTTGAGCCTGCCATTACAAACACAGTGAGTCATGTTCATTAGAACTGAATGGATGCACAGATCAGTCTGAGGTCAGGCCACTGACGATTAAAAAACACCAGCTGACAGACCAGCTCCTCTGTCACAGATTGTTATTCTTGATCCACGCACAGCCGCCATCTACTGTTTGTGGGAACTTCGGTAACTCAAACTGATATTTCTATTTCTTTGATTACATTGCAGATGGAGCAAACGTTTTCATTTTATTTCCTTTGGTCACATTTGATTTGTTATGGATATGTAGTGCAAGTGAAAAGCAGTGAAGCTGTAAAACTTTGTCACGGACTTGGACACATCCAAAGGCCAAGGATTTCAGTGAAAACAGACGAGTGTATATTATCTTACTGCTCTGCTTTTTCGAAGATGTCACAGAGTTATAAATTAGCCCATAAATCATCATTACAGGGTAATATCTGTGCTCCGATCCTGGTTTCGTTTGTGTAATGGATGCTGGATGCAACGAGGCCTGTGTAACACTAGACACAAAGTGTGGACCACACAGGAAACGGTTGCGGATGAAGAGCCACAAGCTGCATTCCTTTGCATCAGGATCCTTCAAGTGTCTCCCAACTCCGAACATAACCACTGTGTCTTTTTCTGTGATTACAGTTATTATTATTTTTAATGTAGTGTCAGGCTTGTGTGTGGATGTTTATTTCTGTTGCTTTTGCTGATAGTTTAAAGACTTTTAAAAATGTACAGTATATGGGGTGACATGGTGGTACAGTGGTACCCGGATGAACCCATATTATGTTACGACTGGCTCAAAACCACAACATAAGGAGGGAGAGGACACCAACTTCGATGCAAAAGAAAGGTAACATTTAAGACAAAACAAATTGGAGAGAGTGGGCGGAGCAAGGAAGCATTTATATAGGCCCAACCCACACTTTCATGCAGGTGCCCTCCACGAGTCATCAGAGGGCTGCACCGAGAACTCAGACAAACACACACACACACACACACACACACACACACACACACACACACACACACACACACACACACACACACACACACACACGCATGCACTGCAACAGTAAATACTGTCGCCTCACATTGTGGGTTCAGACCTGCTGGTCCAGACTGCATGTTCTCCCTGAGCCTGCGTGGGGTTTCTTGAAGTACTTCAGCTTCCTCCGACAGCCCCAAAGAGATGCAATGCTCGGTGGATTGGCGACTCTAAACTGGCTGTATGTGGGAGAGTGTGTTTGTCTGTCTTTCTGTGTGTCCCTGTGACGGATTGTTGAAGTGGGTGTAGCTCGCCTTCGCTCAGTCAGCTGGGACAGGCTGCAGCTCCCTCATACTGGAAGAATATATATAGATAATGGATGGATGGATGCTGAATGTATTGTGTAGACTTGTAATGGTTCATTTGTCTTGACACATAGAAACATTTACACTGGGATCAGACTTAAGTCTGTAAATTTCAATGTACACACCTCCTAGAATAAAAATGGCAGAGCTGGGACATTGGAACATTTCGGTAGCGAACCATTTGTCATCTATCAGTATTAGCATGCTCTAAATCTTAGCCCTTAAAGCTGCAGACCCTGTGATTTGTATGAATCTTGTACTATGTGTTAACTCAATTGACCAATTGACCATGTGGAGTTGACATGGGACAGAAACATGGAGCTCCCTCTTAGTTTGTTCAGTGAAAATATTTAAATTCAAACTGGCTGTGTCGATAAAAAGAGAGAAACGCAGCGTTCCTTGGTGCATTTCGGAGGATGAAGCTGCGCTGATGGTTAATAGGCAAATTAAGTTTATTATGAACATTTTGCACTTCTCTTAATGGACATTTTGATTTAATTTATTTCATCCTTGAGAATAAACAGCTCAACATGTTTTCTTTTTCATGGTAAGTATCATTAGATTGAACTGTCACAGCAAGAATTATGCATAATAATATATATTTTTTTAAGACAAATGGCAAAGAAGCTCAGGTCGTACTGAATCAGGATTTTTGTATACCATCGCACCCATAGTCTACAGTATGAACAGTACCTTGAAAAAAAGGTATTTTAGAAACTCAAAGTAAAAGGTTGTTCCAGCATCTTGGAGAAGTTGCTACAGTTCTTCTGTGGATTAAGTCTGTCTCGGTGTCTTCTGTCTCTTCACATGATCCTCGACTGACTCCTTGACTTTGAGATCAGCGCTCTGTTGGAGCCGTATGATCTGTTGCAGGACTCCTCGTTCTTCCTTTGGCTGAAGATAGTTCTTTATGACTGCTTTATGTTTGGCCCAAACTCCTGCTGCAGAACAAATTTAGGCTCAGTCAGTGATGGTGCTGCATGATGGGAAACAAATGTAGATGTTTAAACTGCCTCAACATTTTTACACAGTAATGTACAGAGCCTGGTGTATGGGAACACACGAGACATGTGCTGCTGTCAGCGCTATCGGCCAACAGGCAAGGAATGCCTTCACTGCCCTCCTTGTGGAGCCAATTTTCCCTCAGGAAGCGAAGTGACTCAGTTGTGGTTTGACATTGTTTGTGAGTGCATATTGTGTGTGTGTGTGTGTGTGTATGTGTGTTTGTGTTTTTGTGTGTATGTGTGTGTGTGTGTGAGAAAGACAGTGAGGGATACAAAGTAAGAGCAGGGGTGCACAATGCATTCTTACATTCAGTGTAATGTGTATCTATTTGAGAATGTGTGTTCAAACATTTTTGGCTGATTACAAGACTTAGTTGCAGGTCTGGCATCTTTTCTCATACCAGTCTGAGGTTTATCGGTGTCCTGAAATACACCTCTCCGTTGGTACAGACTTTGTGCTATATGTAATGTCTAAGAGGAGCATGCAGGGTGCTATCAAAAATAAAATGCACCCAGACGGCACAGGACTTGTCTCCTGGATGGGGAAATAGTCTTATGTTGTGCAAATGTTTGGCCAAGGTCAGACAACTACAACCTGACAGCCTCACACATCAATATTTTAAAGCCTCGGTACTTGAATAACAAAATAGAAGAAAAAAAAAAACATATTTCCTTGCTAAAAGCTAACGATGCAGATAGTTTTGGTTTTATGTGCTGAAGTTTTGAAATAACTTTCTGTGAGTTTTCTGTCACCACCCCAAATACAATGGAGGTGACTGGAATTCTTGCTTGTGGTGTTGAAAGTGTTGAAAAATTACAATTGAAAAATTTAAGAGGAACATCTATTTGTAGAAAGAATGTCTCTGGATAATCCACAGACCTCACTCTGAACAGTTTTCATTGGAACTACTTTCTACTGAAGAAATAGTCCGAGTGCAAGCTGTCCAGTGTGTAACCAGAACATTGTTTCTGAGAAAACCATTGCTGTTGAGGTTTTTCCACCGCTTTTTTTTCCAGTTCTTTGTGTTGGTGGCAGAAGTTTTAGAGACCGATAACTTGGGAACCTGACACACTTTGTGTGAATAGACATCACTACGCTACAGGACTGATACGGGAAGTCATTCCTGCCAGCTGCAGTATACAATGAGTCTCCTCTGTTTTCAATGTTTTAAATAAAATCAAAGCCTTGGAGACAAAGTTTCTGTCTATTTAAACACTAGAAGGATCTTAACTTGAAACACATGCAGGACGTGTTGAGTGTATATTAACACATAATGCAGTAACTTTAACAGGGCAAATGATAGCGGATCAAAACAAGGCTTCCAGTAGATGTCATGAATCAATCAATACACCTTAAGTGTGTTGCTGCCGATCGAGCTGCAGGCGAGAGGCAGAGGGGTGGGTGGAGATAGAGCAGGGGACTATTTGAATATTCATTGACCTGCATGTACAGAAAGAAGTCAAAGGTGTAGTATAGTTACATCTGAGACACTCGAAGGCAATAGTTTTTTTTTTTTTCTTGAAGCAAAACTAGCATATTAGCAGACTGCAGAGACAGCAGACACCAAAATCCAAGCACTGGCCAAGGAAACATTTGTGCAAAATTTGTAGAAATTCCTTTCAGGCTATTCTGAGCTTTTGTACACAGTGACCTTGACCTTTGACCCTCAGAACTAATGAATTAATCCTGAGGTTGACGTGCACGTTTGTGCCATAAATTTGAGGACATTCCGTGAATGCGTTTCTTCAGATATTGTGTTCACAAGAATGAATCGGCGGACCAACGAGAATATCAGCCTCCAGCTGGGTCTCCGGCGCAGATGCTTAGAAAGAAATGGAAATCTAATTTTAGATGATATTGGAACTTTAACATGTTTGATTAAGTTATGTTTGTTTCTTTTAATGGCTAATAAATGTTAACATGAAGAGCTCAGCATTTAGCTCAGAGCATAGCTGTGTCTCAGTACAGCGTCAGTGCAGCTAGCATGACTTTTTACTGTTTGATTGTAGTTGTGATGTAAGTTATCGTGTTATTGCTTTTCTTACCAACTTTGTATGTCCTTATGTTAAATGTTTAACGAGTTGGCCATGATTTGTCTGCTGTAATGCCCCACCTTCCGATTAGGTTTAATAGAATACTTGATCTTTCCATCTAGCGGGGGCTGAGTAGTTTTAGTGGAACTTATTTCTCAAGGTTGATATGCGCACGCATAAATTATTTACTGTTATTGCCGTTCTGATCAAACTAATTAAGATCTCCTTGTCAATCCTGGCTTTGCCGCAAAGTGCCGGCTCACCTTCCTCGGTCTGCACCCAGCGTTGGTCTGGCAGAGGAACAAAGTGGATGTGTGACTCTCGCAGTACTGGTCGTGCATGAGCTCAGACTGTAACTTGATGCGAATAGCTTTTCAAATAATCTCCAGAGCTATAAAAACAAATGGAGGTGATTTGCGACATATCAAGATGCTTTATGCTTCTCAGACCAACATTTAATATTCTCCAGAGCTTCATAGCTGTGTGTGACTGTCGGGGTGTATCTCAAGCGGACATATTTTAGTGTATTTTTCACCCAGAAGTTTTGGGGTGTGTGTGTGTAACACTACAGAATGAGGTGACCTCATCCGACTATGAACCACCCTTTGGGAATCCCCCAACTCTTCGTCTCGTTTGTAGGCCTCTGCATCCATGCATGTTGTGCTGGTCTGTGTAGCTCTGCCATATGCTGAGGCAATGGTTCTCCTTGGGGCACAGCTCATCCTCAGAAACAACAGCTGGGTGGTCCTGTAACTTAAATAGTGACAATGACTTGAAGGTACAACAACAATAGTGAAATAGACCAAACCGTGTCCTAATTCCTTAGACAGCCAAATATTTATGTTAGACCTTAGTACACTGAGAGAAGCTCAGCTGTAATGGGTTTTACAGCCGTGAGTCCTGACAGTAAAGTACCTGGTAATGAAAGCAAGTCCAAGCCTCTGAGTATATTCAAATAAATTCCACTTTTATTTGATCGCACTGGAGGCCATTTATTACACACACACAATAACACATTTATGCAGACACACACTTCTCCACACATGCACACCTAGTGGCTAACGGACGGAAACGGAAGACCTTCACGGAGACTATTAGCACGAAAGTGAAAAGGCAGTTCTTCCTGTGTACCGTGTCCTCTAACTCATCTCTGTTCAAGAACAACAGTATACCACCGCTGGCGATCAGACAGGAAAGGATCAGTATCCCTCACTCCGGTGGGAGGGATGTGGGTGTTTTGTGTGTTTATCTCCACGTATGTCGGCACAGTACATTTGTGTCAAACCTGTTTGTTTTGTGCAGTTTGGATTTTCTGCTGGCAGAAACGGGCCCGCTTTGAAGCTCTGGGAAAAAGTCTGTCTCCTCGTGCACCTGCCCCTTCCTCCCTCTCTCCTGCTGGACCAAACCCTCCCTGCTGCGAGACCGATTCCCTCCTCTTGAGTCTGCATGTGAGAAACAATTGTTCCACATGCAGGGATAAGAAACATGTACTCATACCTACAGGCCCAAGTAGGTCACTTGTCAGGGCCAAAATGACTCATGGGCATTTTTTTTTTTGTAAACTGCCATAGCTGTGGTTGAGGTTGGACTAAAACTGCAAGGATGCAAAGATCACTGTAAAGGAAACCACCTGTGACTGTACCGCACCAATTGTCCAACGTCCCCCGCCGACCTGCACTCACATAGTGCTTCTGGGCCCAAGCGTGCTTACATCATCACTTTCTGACTTTTGAAGAAAAGCGCTCTTGTTTCTAAAAAAAAAAAAAAAAAAAAAAGAGGTAGTAAAAATACAAAATATAAAAAATGTAAATATGCACAGTATATACAAATAAAATAGAATAATATTAAATTCAGAGAGTGAAAACCAGACCCGTTATTAACTCAAATATTCTCAGGCTAATCGAAAATCGATGTAATGAGAGAAGATGTTTGTTGAATGGGACAGTGGCATTATTGGCATCATGTTTGAGTTCTGTGCTCAGAGACGGTTAGAAATCCAGCCGTACCAGTTCATGTCAACTGCTCCCAACTACATACATGCTAAGTTATTTAGAGTGATCTGTTCAGATAAAAGCCAATAAACCATTAAACCTGCACAAACTGTTTTATTAAGCCACTTAGAGGCAGCAGAAACAAACACTGACCTTTTCAATTAGTATGGCAAATGTGTTTCGAGCATTTCAAGGGACCCCTTTTACGTGGTGTCCACTTTGTCATTTGACCCCTTGTTGTAAAAACATTGATGACAGCTGCTGTATGTGTAAGAATTAGAGGTCTGATTTTGAGCTCTTCCTGTCCCCGTGTTATGCTCAGTCATATGTCCGAAGTCATGTCATGTATAGTTATTTTTTCATGTACTGATTAAAACAAGTGTGCAGCTTTTTTTTTTTTTCTTGGTTAGACAACTGTAAGTTGTTTTATAGGAAGGACATCTTAGATACTAACCTGGGTTTTTAAATATGTCAGTTGACCAAAATTGATGGTTGATAATAATTTCCCCTTTAAATGTATTCATGTTCTCCTGTAGATAATTTTTTTCATGTTTTCTGGTGGGCGGGACTGTTTGCATATTTATTGACATGCACTCAATAAGGAAAAGGTGATGAGTTAGGATTAAGCCACTCTAAGCCATGAGGCGAGTTTATTCTTGGGGGAAAAAAAAACTTCTCAATATGTAATTTAGAGGTTTTAGGGGTTTTGTCAATGTGAGGAGAGGAACTCTAAGGACTCATACTAAGGTACTGAAAACACAACAGTTCTTTGTTTCATGTGATAGTACACGAAGAAAAACACAATTATGAATACTATATTCAATTTCTGCCAATATATCCTCCTTAAGCCGACACACTGAACCTTTAATTATGACAAATATCAACTATTTACTTAATTAATCACAGACAATGATTATTTTCATGATAGCATTAGCACAAATATAAAAATTTTATAATTAGTTGCTCAATTTGTTCTTGTTTTTCCAACCTAAAAGTTCCAAGGTATCCAGAATGGTATCATATCAGCGATTCAAATATACAGCTGATATGAAAAAACATAAATATTGCAATTCTTGCCAATAATACCACATCAGTGTCATGATGACACAAAGGTCTGTAAACATTTTCAAACTTGTTCTGCATATTTTCACACCTGCAACAGGAAGATTCATTTTAAGTGAGCATTATTAACGGGTAATTGTCCCAACCTGCCAAAACATTGTATGTTGTCATAATAAGAAGCTATTAAACGCAACAAGAACAGGGAGGCATTGGTGCATATGTTTACTTAACATGACAATGTAACTATAACAGTGATAATTTATATACTTTTTGTTACATACATTTTTTTTTCCTTTCCCTTTGAACAAATACACAATCAAAAGGAATAAAGAAACTTCACGTGGTCCACATTAACCTACCTGTTGCAGCACAGCTCTTCTTCTTCTTGACCTTTATTTATTTTCTAATGAACTTTTACCCAGAACTGTGAGTGAGGTGATGGTGCTCTATTAGCCCATTGCCCACTCTTAGATCACATTAAATGTTCAAGATATTTTAAAGCTGCTCCAAACATTATTTTTTATATTAGTGTAACTGACTCTGCAGAGACGTTTGTTGGTAGCAATGAACCAGAGAAGTATCAGCCAACTGTGCAGTCTCCTCAGCTCTACACATTGTGACCCACAACTTCACTATTTTTGGTTCATTGTCATCACTCCCATCAGTGTTGGTTCCACCTGTCAGTTTACAGCCACCACTGCATCCAAGTTGTGAAATGTTCACTCATGTTTTGGCCTCCAACTTCTGAGACAAAATATTTTGGTCTGTGTCTGCCAGAAGTTGAACTTTTCTTCGCATGTTATTTATTCATGGCCATGTGGTGCAGGGCGAGGATGATATTATGGAGGGAGAATTGGCCAAAGGTTGAAACTGGGCAAGTCGACTGTTCTCCCTGGATACCTTTCTGGTCTGATGTGATGCTTCGTGTGATATGATGCAACCTGACGGTGCTTTGTGTGTTCATCCATTCATCCAGCCCCGTCCCTAATAAAAAAAGTCACACCACCTTCCGCTTTGGCTCTGGCTGTAGACATACTTGTTTTCAGCTGTCTGAACAGATGACTAATGCTGTGATTTTTTTCAGGACAGTCTTTAACAGACATTAATTCATCACAGCAAGCACAAAGAATGCCCGATACTCAATGTTCCCCTCAGAAATACCGTATATGACATCATAGCTTTCACAATCCTGCAACTCACACAAAACACACACACGGCCAAGTTTACGGTTTTACAATTATGTTATTTGGAATCCTTTCCTAAATAAAACGAGTCATTCTACATCCATCCATGTAACAAATCTGAGGGGATTTTATGTTTTTATCCAGATAACTCTGTAAACCTATTTCTTGGAGCGGACTGCAGGTTTGTTTTTCCGGATCTCAGAGCTGTTTCCATTTGAGCTGATTGAACTGTGCTGTCAGAGATCCACACAGCCCGAAGAGACATCATCCGATAGCTCCCCACACCAGTGTCTCATCAGCTCACAGACACGCACTCAACTTTATTGATTAGGTGACAGAGCAATATTTCCCCACCTCACCCACACATGTACGTGTAACCAGTTCATTTCAAGTTCTTCCTGTTTAATTGACGGTGTTACACTTAAAAGGTACCCAGATTTTGCAAAACATACTACTGAAGTTGTGATAGCTAAGGTCTCTCATGGCCTGACCTGAATTTCAGTGTTAACTGACAGTAAACTTGTATCGTATCATTTTGTGCTTATTTGTGCTAAGCAAATCATCATTTTACTGCTACATGCTTAACATATAGAGACACATATAGTGGTATCCATGTTTATATAACAATCAGTGAGAGAAGTGAACACTGTGTTGTCCAAAATGTCAGTTTATTCCTTTAGCCCCGATGCTACATTATTAGTTTCTCTATCAGTTCCATGAGGAAGTAAATAATAATTCTTTATTTTACTGGTTTGTGTTTTCTTATAATTTTCCCAATAAGTTTCATATTAAGAACTTTGTAATTTATTACTCTGTATAAAGAGTATGAAACATTCTCTGTGTTAGCCAAGAGAGTCTTTAAATCAGATTACAGCAGGAAAGCTAAACAAAAATGTACAATACAAGTCAACAGATAAAACAAACAATTCAATAGGAAGAAATTGCCGATAATACATTTATAACTAATTCATATTTACTTGGTTTAAAATAGGGGAGTTTGTACTCAGATATTTCCAGGAAATTCAAATAAAGCAAGACCCCCATTTTTCTACTTTTGTTACTTATCTGGACTTCAGGAGCGCACGGCTGTCAGTGACACTGGGTTTCCAGTTGATTTTCAGAGGGGACACATTTGCGGGATGACTTCAGCAGTAAAACACTCATCGTGACTTAATGCCAAAGTAGAAGGGGATTTTCAGCCCTTAATGCTGAGAGCACCACCCTCTGTTCTCTGCTGCCTCGATCAGGTGATAACCATCTCTGGTGTCCAGCTCAGCGATGTTAAAAAACTGACATTTACAGCCCCAACAGCAGCACTGTGCTCGCTGCCCACCAGAACACCCCCACAGCCTGATTAGTATAAGACAGAGAGGGACAGGACTGACACGGCTATGACTCACAGACTCAAACAGTGATCAACACAGTGAACAAAAAGGTGTTTTGTTGGAGCACTCTGGAGCTGTTGTGATTTTAAACTGAAACTTTTCTACAGACCGACCGTCCTGACTGCATTTGCATCTTTTGTTGTCCTGCTATAGATACATCACACGTGACTTTGATTATAACACAAACAAGAGCGTCTTTCCAACAGCACACACTGATTTAATTAAGAGCCCCAAATATGATCTGACGATTATGAGTCATGGGGATGACCTTTAACCAAACTGGTGAAAACGAACATCAATTTAAAACCCGACATGACTCACTAGTGCTTGCAGACAGATACAAGACACCAAACACTCAATGATTAATAGCATAATCAAAAACAGCCAAGAAGCACATACTGTACTGCTCTGTAGGTATTATTGGATATTGCAGTCAATATAGCTCCACCGCCAAGGTAGATCACTCTATTTTGTCATTTTGCCCATCTTCTAATGTGCCAAAATTAATATTAAGGAGAGACAGTACCCACAATAAAGATAAAAATAAAAAAAAAAATTAAGTGGATGTGCAGAAGAGAAGAGTGTTCGCCTCCTCGTAGTCTCCATTGCACTGGTCAAGGATGTCCTCCAGGAAGCCTTTGCTGCAGTCTGGAAATCTGCTCATCAGTTTCATCAAGGCCCAGTCGTAGTCCGGCTCTGGGTCTGGAAAACACACAGGAAAGAAAAATCCATGAGTCACTTATTGAAAGAGGAGTCTTTAACTGCCTTGACGTACACTATTGTACATGTTCTGCCATTATTGTATATAAGCCAGTTCAGAGCTCACGGGTTGTGGACGGTTGAGGGTTCATATCCACAATTGACAGAAGCTGTCGCAGAGACATAGGAAGAGTGAGTGTAAGAGGTGGGGCACGTGGAGGAAGACGAGGGAGGCGAGGAAGAGCAAGACCGAAAAAGCACATTTTGATTAAATCTGAGCTGCTGTAACAAACCATGTTCTTGTTCATGGAATGACGATGAGAGAAGCAGGACAAAGAGTAAAACCAACATCAGCAGATTCTCTGTCCACCATAATCAAAGATTCAGAGAACAGAACATGTAAACATTTCTTCTGTTACAGTATTGAAAGTTTACAGTGTATACTGTATATATAGATGTTTCAATACATCACTGCCAATATAAAGGAGACTGGGGAAAGTCCATCACTGTTTGTATGGTACTGCCTGTATATGTTTGTAACTGCGTGTTCACTTATTGTAGAATTGAAAGATTGCCATGTGGCGTTGTAAGGACACTTGTGTTCTCCCAGCAACAAGAGGCCCTCATGGAACAACACTATTAGACTACGTGAGAAACAGCAGTTACATATTGAACATTTTAAAGGAATCATTGCCCATGTCCTCCAATGAAACATCTTTTCATTTACATTTTGTCTTTGTCCTTTTCCATAACTTAGCTGCACGCCCTGAACATTGTGTTTACAATTTTTTTTATGCAGTGTGTAATGACTGCTCTGTAGATTTTTAAAATTTTTTTGACAAGCTTGGAGCATGATCTGACAACATAGTTTGGTTTTGAGCGCAGATAAAACTGTTTTGAAGCAAAAATTCGGTTTTGCAAGAGGAGTCAGAGGTTTTGTGAATGTACTTTGAGAATTGGGTTTCTTCGTGCTTACAGTTTTGAGAAAAGGATGGAAGGTTTCAAGAAATATGTCTTAGCAATTGTGAACAAATGTAAAAAACTGACAATGTTAAAGAAAAATAATTTGTTTCAATACATGAAGTATGCACACGTGCAGCAACAGGAAATGCTTCAGCACAGCAGCTGATGAACATTTCTGTCTTTTGTTGTAAACAGCAGGTTGCATCCAGTCAGGTGTCAATCCAGTCAGATTATGAAAGGACGGAGCCGCTCCTCCTCGTGGCATGTCTGTTTGCCTGCGGGCCAACACCCTGCCAGTCTTGCCCGGTTTCAGCGCTCCCGGAGAATTTCTGTCTCCGACTGACAGTAGCGTAAAAACATACTGTTTATGTGCGTTGGCATTGAGCTCTGCTGTGTTCTGTCTGCAAACTCACACGTTAATGTTCTTTTTTATATTGCTTATTAGGAGGAAAAAATCAGTAAAGGAGGAAAAATAAAAACATCCTTACTCACACTTATAGACACACAACATTTCCCATTTCCCACAAACTACAAGTATCAGCAGGATTTGAATGCCAGGAGCTACAGTATCACTATGTACCACGCATAACTTCCTGCCTACATTTCTGAAGTACGTTACGCCTTTGATTTAACAGACTAAACAGGCAATCAGTCTGCTGTAGAGTGATGAGGTGGGAAACTCTCATCACACGTCTGATTTAGATTTGGTTAACCAGCATTGAGACTAAAAAAAGGCGTGAGAAATGGTAGACTGAGGGTTATTCACGCATATATCAGCTCACCAGCTTCTTCTGTCCAGCTCTGCTCTGGATCTGGTTCCAGGTGAACGAGGGGTTCTTGTTGTCCAGCTGTCGTCTGTTGTCTAAAGGCCTCAGTGGTCAAACAGGGACGCTCTGCCTCCTGAACGCGTTCTTTTTCTTTCTCTTTCTCATTCCCTGTGCATCGACCCTCAAGTTTGTCCAGAAAGTGAGAGTTGACCCTGTCAAAATAATAAAATATAAAAGAAATGGTTCACATTAACTTACACATGTTGTACTTTCTGTCTTAACATGCCTGCAGGATCCAACTGGCAGGGAGCGGGAAGTGTTTGACAGCTTTTTAAACTCCTGTACCCACTAAAATATAGTGAGGTCAGTAAACTGCTCACAGACACTTAACATTCACCGACCCGGCCAGCCTATACTGGTTTTATTCCAGAGGGATGAACAAAACAAACGATTCATCTTACTGAGTCCATTTTTCTTTTTTTTGTAGCTTGTATTTAGCTCCAACATTTCTTCATATCCACTCAGTCTTCCATCCGATGCCTCAGTTTTCGTTTTTTTTGTACTTTTGGAAATTGTGTTTTTAATATTAAAGGTGAAAAAATATAGAAATGTTGTTCATACCTCTTATGGTCTTGCGCCACTTCTCGCTCACTTTTCGGCACCTTTTCTCTCTGTTTGCTCGCCGCAGCCTCACTCTGACAAAAAAAAAAAAAGATTAGTCAAACCAATGTTTGGTCAGTTGGAGTAAAAGGAAATTATAGTTTACAATGTAATATTAACCTGGGAAACAAGAAAGAGCTGAAAAACACCGCTTTATCAGCATTACATTAAAGGTCACTATCAGGGGCCGCAGTAAATATATACAGTTATTAAGCTGATAAAAAAGCTTGTAGAGGTGCAGGTTTAAATGTAAAGTTTAGCAGATATGACATGAAACGCCTGAGCTTCTTAACCCACCGACACTTATCAACATGACTAGCACTGACAATGGTTTCCTTATTTCCAAGCCAAGCTGAGTTTAACTGCATAAGTAAACTAATGTGACTGTTCTATGCTACATTTCATTCATTTCAGAGGAACTATGCTGAGGTGGTAATAAGAGTACAAGACCTGGTCTTTTTTTTAGATTTGTTTCTGTTTACATTAGTTTCTGACTTAGTGATCTTACAGAAAATATTTTTTTGACTCTAGTCATATCATTAAGCACTTTTTTAATAAATGTCTTCATGTTCTGTTTGTCATGTTGTAATGCAATTCACAACAGTAATGTAGTATAAAAATAAATATTTTCTAACTATACACACACACCTCATTCCCACTCTGTTTTCCTTCCCAGGAGAGCAAATGGGTCAGAAAGGAGAACGCAGCCCACCTGTGTGAGCACTCTGCTCCCATCAAAGCTGAGCATCAAATCTCCCACTCACACACACACACACACACACACACATCACACACATCACACACATCACACACATCACACACGCCTACAAACAGAGGATATGAAGAGGAGATCAGTCTGTCTTATGGAGCCAAGGTTGAAAGAACAACAGATCCCAGGGTCCCGGTCAGAACCACATCAAGAAGTTTGACTTTGCTGCTTCGCAGCCGCAAGCTTTCATCTGCTAATCTGTGACGTCTATCTGACAGAGCTGCAGCCTGGGAGGGGAGGGGAGGAAGGGAGGGGAGGAGAGGAAGGGAGAGGAGGGGAGGAAGGGAGAGGAGAGAAGGTGAGAGGAGAGGAGAGGAGAGTTTTTAAAGTCCCTTTATTTCACTTTTGCAGGGAAAACAGAAAACACTCTAAAAACATCACTTGAAAGCAAAAATGGGAAAATAAAAACCTTCAAGGAAATCAACCAAACTAAAATACCCAAAATAAACCACCAAAGAACAAAAAGAAACAATCAGTTAATGATCACTATGTTCCGAAGTTCACCACCAGCTCTCCACCAGCAACCACTGAGCATAAAATGCTCCCAATAGTCCATCTGTCCTTGAAGGCCTGTATATTGTCCACCATCTGATAGTAGGCGTGCTCCGCCTTGAGTCGGGCCTTCAACAGTCCCACCAGAACCCTAACCGGATCCTCACTACCGGCACCCCGAGCCCGATTCTTCTGCGTCAACCAGATGGCCAGCTTGGCAGAACCGGATAGAAAGTTTACCAGTGTGCGGACAGCCTTCCTTTTTGCACCTTTTTTACCTGCTTCCTGAAAATTGTCCAGGTGAGGGGCTGTGAATGTCAGCAGCTTGTTTCCTCCCCCTGCCCCTCCCCCACAGCTGGGGCAATGAGCAGAATGGGGGGGGGGGGGGGGTGTACTCACTCACTTGGCGTTCTGTCTGAAGGTGACCACAGATGATGCTGATGATGACATCTTCACCAAATGTCCCAGTTTAGTGCAGCCGGCTTCTCTGAAACTCGTTCGCAGGCTGGCAGACTGCAGCGTTTGAGTCCTTATGAAGCTGCTAAAAAACAAAGGTTCCTCCAGCAGTCAGATGCCCGGAGTCTCATCAGCTACACGCGAGGTTTTAAAAACCCGCCACGCTGCAGAACAGAGCCGTAGAACGGTTCAGCCCGGTGAAGTCCACTTCCTCAGGTTGGAGGAGAAAGAGCTGCTTGTCGTAGCCCGACGCCCAGCTCTCCTCAGCAGCAGTCCAGCAGTGTCCATCCAGCCGGGGCCACGGCCATAGAGCAGCTTCTGGGCTGAAAGAGGCGATCCTGTACTGAATATCAATGAGACCCCGCCCCCCCTCCGCCACAGGCAGATAGAGAGCTGCTGCACGAACCCAGTGCCGGCCAGACCAGAAGAAGTCCACGACAGACCTCTGTATCTCTGCTATGACCTCCTGGTGGCGTCAGAGCGATAAGTCTGTGCCACAGAGTCGAGGCAACCAAGTTATTAGCAACCAGAACTCTTCCCCTATACAACAACTGGGGCAACAACCATTTCCATTGAGACAACCGAGCACACACCTTCTCCTGAACTCCCTCCCAGTTCTTTTTCTGAAAGTCCTCAGAGCCTAAAAACACACCAACACCTTTAAACCTCCTTTTCCCCACTGAAGACCTCCAGGCAGGCGAGGCACCGTCTGATGTCTCCACTGTCCCACCAATAAGGCTTCAGATTTTTCCCAGTTCACCCATGCAGATGAAGCCCTCTCATACAGAGACAAGGTATCCTGCAGACAAAGAACATCTCCCCGGCCCCCAATGAAGATGTTTACATCATCAGCATACACAGCGAGGGGACGACAAAGACTGGAGGACCCAGGCAGTGACGGACCACTGAGCCGACTTCTCAGCCTGCACAACAGAGACTCAAAAGCAAGGCTGTATAGTTGCCCTGAGACAGGACAACCCCGTCTGATCCCTCGCTGTACAGGGATCGGTCCACTCAGCCCTGCTCCCATTTTAACCAGACATTCAGCACCACTGTACAACAGATCCACCCAGGTCAAAAAACCATCACCCAGCCCAAAAGCCCTGAGTGCAGAAAACAGACACGAGTGATCCACCCTGTCGAAAGCCTTCTCCTGCTGCAGTGAGACAATACCAACATCTACATCGTGGAATTTACATACATCAAGCACATCACGGATGAGAAAAATGTTGTCCATAATTGTTCTATCTGGGATACAGTAGGTTTGGTTGCTATTCACAATTACTTCCAAGTAGTCTCTTAGTCTGGTGGAGACTCTGGAAAGCACCTTATAGTCAGTGCAAAGCAAGGCCACTGGTCTTCAGTTTTTAAGAAGGGCCAGGTCGCCCTTCTTGGGCAGCAGGGAGAGTACTGCCCGCTGACATGACACAGGAAGTGTTCCTGTTTTAAAACATTCCAAGAACACACAATGTAAGTCAGAACCGATGATGTTCCAGAACTGCTTAAAAAAATCCATAGAGAGGCCGTCGATTCCTTCCTGAAGCCATCTGGTTCACTGCAGCCGTCAGCTCCTCCAGCGTCAGCTCCTCCAGTCCTGCAGCCCTCTCTGCAGGACTGAGCTGGGGAAGACCCTCCGGGAGCTCCTTACGGCTCTCTGCACAACATTGCTCTTCCCCAAAGAGAGCAGCGTAGAACTCCACGGCATGGCTCCTCATCTCCCTCTGGTCGGTGGTTATCCTCCTCCTGGGAGCTTCAGACAAGTCATCCGCTTCCTCTGCACCACCGATCTCTCCAGGTTGAAGAAAACTGAGCTCGGAGCATCCATGTCCTTCAACTGGAGAAAGCGAGACCTGACCAGAGCTCCCTTCAGTCTCTCCTGCAGGAAGGATCTCAACTCCAACCTCCTCTCCTGCAGTAGTTGGCCCACACTGGGATCCGGGTCTCTCTGGAAGCCCTCCTCAATACTTTTTATTTTTCCTTCAAGGTCTTTGACAGCAGTATTGATTTTGGCGGTGGAGTTTGAGGTGTACTGCTGGCAGAACACACGGATCTGTGCCTTTCCGACCTCCCACCACTGCTTTAGAGAACTGAAGTGACCTTTCTCCGTTTTCCAGTGCCGCCAAAGAACCCCAAAGCTCTGACAAAAAGTGCTGTCCTGCAGAAGTTTATTATTGAAGTGCCAGTATGAGTTGACCCTTTCACCCGGTGAGGTTATCAAGCCTATGCTGACGAGGTGGTGATCGGTGAACCCTACTGGACTTATTATGCTGTTTTTTAGTCTGGAACTGAGATTGTGAAAGATGTAAATTCTGTCCAGCCTGGCTGCACTTATCCCGTTATTGCTGACCCTAACTCATGTGTACTGCCTGGTTTGTGGGTGTTTTACTCTCCATGTATCCAACAGATCTAAGTGTGTGATGATGTTGTGGAGACTCTGAGATGACTGTGGGTGTGGTTCCTCATTTGTTCTGTCCATGGTGAAGTCTAGAGTGCAGTTGAAATCCCCTCCAATGGTCAGTTCGTCCTGATGGCAGTTCTGCAGTTTGTTTTGCAGCGCAGTAAAGAAACGTGCTCTTTCTGGCCCGTGATGTGGTGCATATATGTTCATCAGCAGCCGACCCTTCACCACCTCAGTGAGACAGAACTGCTGCATCAGCTCCTGTTCTAAACAGCACGGCTACTCCAGCACTAAGATTGGTGCGGTGGCTCAGGGTGTATGAGCCCTCCCACCATAAACCCCCGTCTACTTCATCCGATGGAGTGGTGTGAGTTTCTTGCAAAAGGATTATGTCCAACCTTTTTTGATTTGCAACTTCATGAGCGGAGATACCTGCACAAAACTGTCTCTGATAAATACGCCATTCTCTATCAGGTTGTGGACATGAGCCTCGCTCGTCACGAACACAACCACAGATTTATTCACCCTAGATGCAAAGGAAAGTTTGTCATGTCCCACCTGTTCTCCGACAGCCAGCAGGACCTCCTCTACTGAAACGCTGCTATCCGGTGGAAGTAACCGGATTCCCTGCTGGATTGACGTCTCAGAGGACGCCATCCTCCCAACCAACGCCATCCTCCCAACCAACGCCAAAAAATATCACACTAATCACACGTCCCCACGCACATGTCCACCACTCACACGACCACCACGCTCACGTCCACCACGCACACGTCCACCACTCACACGTCCACCACGGACACGTCCACCACGCACACGTCCACCACTCGCACGTCCACCACTCGCACGTCCACCACTCGCACGTCCACCACACTCACGTCCACCACTCGCACGTCCACCACGCGCATGTCCACCACTCGCACGTCCACCACTCGCACGTCCACCACACTCACGTCCACCACTCGCACGTCCACCACTCGCACGTCCACCACGGACACGTCCACCACGCGCACGTCCACCACGCGCACGTCCACCACGCTCACGTCCACCACTCGCACGTCCACCACTCGCACGTCCACCACGCACACGTCCACCACTCACACGTCCACCACGCTCACGTCCACCACTCGCACGTCCACCACTCGCACGTCCACCACGCGCACGTCCACCACTCGCACATCCACCACTCGCACGTCCACCACTCACACGCAACCGGAAACGGAGAGGAGAGGAGAGGAGAGGAGAGGAGAGGAGAGGAGAGGAGAGGAGAGGAGAGGAGAGGAGAGTAAAAGAATGCAGGCAAGAAAAGGACAGAAGACCAGACAAGAAAAAACAAGGGGAGACAGGAGAGACGAGAACGTAAGTGGTGACAAGATTAACTAAAGGGAGACAAAGCAAGACCAGATGAAGTGAGGTGATAAGGTGGAAATCCAGGAATAACTGAGCCTTTGTTTCTCACTGTAACCCCAGAATCACTGTAAACTGTATTAAACTTTATTAGCCTGTCTGTGTGTGTCTGTGTGTGTGTGTGTGTGTGTGTGTGTGTGTGTGTGTGTGTGTGTGTCTCCCACCATAACACAGATACTTCTTTATTACTGTAACTGCTTTCTTTCTACACCATAGTTTGACCCCAGGTCTCTGTTCCCTTTCTGTCTCTCCTTCCCCGCTAACTTGCCCGATGAAAGATTTGCATCAGGCCTACTGGAGAAGTGAAAAAAAGAGAGAGAAACAGAAAAGCGAAGCACGACAATGAGAAAAGCCCTGAAAGAAAACACGTCCTCTGTCCACCGAGGGAGCTGCATGTGCAGTTTCAACAGTTGTCAGTCACCAGACACTCTCACAGTGTGTCCTCAGGCTGTTTCCTGCTCGCTCTCTCTTTGTCTGCTGTAACATCACTGATGGGCTGGGTGGAGAGCGCCTACACTCTGAGCACCGTGTCTGACTTTCCAACAGAAGCTGTCAACACTCTCCAATAACTGTATGTTTTCTGAGCTAAGAATAACTGTGACTTATTCACTCGTCTGAAATTTACATCAGCAATTACCCGAAAAAAGATGGTTGATTAAGAGGAAAGTTATTTACAGCGAGAACAAGTGGTTGCTGCACGGATGCCCATTTGAGTCAGAAAGAAAAAAGAAGTAAAGACGAGAAGAAAATATTTAAATAAAGGTTTTTTTTTTACTGATTCAGAATTCTGAGATCTTTTTCAAATAGCAGTCTCACTCTTTATCTCATTAAATTGACCTGATAAATCCTGATTCTGACTTGTAATCATGTCATTTCAGTTTATCTTATGATGTTATGATCTTATGAGCACGTTTTTACATTTTGTCTTTGTATTTTTTCTGCTTTTTTTATTATTTGGAACTTTTTTATCACAATATTTTGAACCGCAAAGTCATATGTGGACTTTTAACTTATACTTTTGACTTTTTATCTCTTGTTAAGTGCAAATTTTGACTTTTTTCTTATAGTTCAACATAATGTTTATATATTAAATCAACGTTGCTGGAATTTGTTTTACTTTTATCTGATCATTTTCACTTTTTATCTCATAACATTGAAATAGTAAATCAAAATTTTGAATTAACATTATTACAACTTGACTTTTATGGCAAATGTTCTGTTTTTTTTCTTCCCTGGCTTCCACATTGCCCTGCCTGTGATTTTCTCTGACATTTCATTTTATTTTAGTCTTTCATCTCAACTGTTATCATAATTTTTTCATATTTAGTTAACTTTTTGGTATTTCATCTCATATTTTTTTTACATTGAGTCATTATGTTTTCTTAATAATTCAAACTTTAAACATTTTATTTTGTTTTTGACTTTTTACAATATTGATTTGGAAAGTCAAAATGTGGATCTGACAAGTTTATTTATTATAATTTTTTGTTAGGAAATGTTTTCCTATTTAAGTGGCAGAAATTGATCTCCATATTACATTATTTGACTGACTAGGCTTGTGATTGGTTGGTGAGGAGCAGGGGGTTTTCTCCAGGTACTTTTATCAGCACAGGTTCTTCCACTCTGCACAAACCTCACAGTCATGTCATGTTGCGTCTCTGTCTCTGCTCGGTGTGAACCCTGGGAAGTCCCTTGAACTCTGCTGGCCTTCCACTCCTTCCCTCCCAGGAAAACCAACATTTAGAGAGGAAGAGAGGCTGAGAAAAAAGAAAAGGAGGCAGACAAAAAAAAGCGAGTGCAAGGAGCAGACGGACAGACAACACTGAGAAGCAGTAGGGAGGAAAAGTAGTGGCATATTTCTCTGTGTATTTTCTCTTCCTTTTACTCGACTGTTGTTTTGCTGTACTGCTGTGTGCCCCAACTCTGACCAGGAGATAATTGCAGGGGGATCGGGCTCCTCTCGCCCACCCGGCCTAGTGGGGATACAGCTTAATACTCATGCGGCCTCAGATGATGAAAAACTCCGCACCCAAAAGTATTTACTTAGAAAACATCTTACAAAGGCAGATCTACAGGATTGGTGTGAATTACCGCAGAGCTTCAGTCTCCGACTCGCAGCCACAGACATGAAACTCAGCGATGAACCCTGAGACGCAAAGCGCGAGCGTGTGTGTGTCCACATGTACACACATTGATGCACAAAGAGCAATTTAGACACCCAAAACACACATTATGTGGTCGCCGGCTCACCGTGGATGAAGTGTGTGAGGCACTGCTGGATGGACCTGGAAATCTCCTCTCAATCGTCTGTAGGAAACTCTCATTTCTCCTGCAGGAAATACACACATTACATCCTCTGCTTTGCATGTTTCAAAAAGAAAAGCACGTACACACACACACACACACACACACACACACACACACACACACACACACACACACACACACACACACAAATAATAAGGCATGACTCACAACAGGCACTGCACAAGCCTGGGATGCTGACAGTCCCACAAGGTTGACCAAGTTTGTTTGTCCCTGTCTGACACGGCTCTTTCTGTTCAGAGCATATGATCTGCTACGCTGTCCCAACCAGCCCCATTTTCTAAATATCTTCACTGTTTCTTCAGGTTTGCACTTGGGTCTGCTGTCTCTTGTTTTTGTTTCTCTTGTAAAGAAGCCAGAGATGCTACTTGACAAGCAGTTTCCCTCCAAGCAAGCCATGGATCACATTCCAATAACATCACAGCTGTCAGGGTAATTGATTTAAAGTGGTCTGACACACTGTGGGACAATATGGAATGAAAACCTTGTTCATACAGTAGATCTGACATCGTTATTGTATCAACATCCCATATAAAATCCTGATTTCTTTAAAGGGGCCCTCCACTGATTTCATCATGTGGAGTATGGCCGGGTTTCTCAGCCTGTGTTTTGTAATGTATATATTTTTTTTTAAAGAAAGCCTACGTGCAGACCTTTTTCACAGCAGACGTTTTGACTTGTCACAGTAGGGAACGCACAGGTGTATTAATGACAGGGAAGGTCCTGTCTTTGTGCATGCTTGTCTATTGTCACGGCTCACTGGGGACATGTAATGGAACTGGGCCATCATTAATTACACCTGTAATTTCCCGACTGTGACAAGTCAAAATGTCTGCTATGAAGAAGTTCTTCTAAGCTGAAAGCACCGGCTTTTATTTCCGAAGAAATGTGTCCTGCATCCACGGAAAACATTACAGCTACTTAATAGTTGAACGAGGTCACTCAGAGGTGAAACTCATCTATCAAAGTGCTTCTTCTGATATTTACAGCTGATATGCTCTGTTTTTCTTCTTTCTGCTGAGTGCTAAAACTGTACTTAAAGGTGATCAGATGATCCGACACTTGGTGTAAAGGTCGGGCGATCGTGTCATCTGATGCACCTGTGACTAGGATCTATTGACAGCACGCTAAACAACACAACACGCAGGGTTACAGTGATGAGAGCCGAGTGAACTTGATCCCGGGCTGACCTGTGGTGATCCTGACCGAGCTGCTTGCTCCTCCTCTGCTGCTCCTGACGGCTCCTCTCCGCCTGGCGCTCAGCCTGCAATGCATCACAGTCAGCAGTCACAGCATACATCATGCAGCACATACCTGTTTTATTCCAACATGCAAGACTGACATTTTTCTCAGTCACCAGCGGAAGTATTCATGTTGCACTTTGGAAGACCTGAATCACCAGGTATGCATCCAACATACATATACTGTCTACAGTACAGCCTGATATCCAGGCTGCAGCTACTGTTGTAGAACATTTAAGGTATCCTGACATTTTCATACTGCACGCTACTTTTGCTTGTCTGACATTGAGAACGGCTTGCAAGTTCATGTTTTCATGTTCAGTTTTGATTTTACATTATGTAAGTAATACTTCTCCATTGAGCATGAGACCTGAAATCAAACATGGCTAACTATGGAACCGCAACATCTTCCTTAACTATATTATTATAACAGTGTCTGATTTTGTAAGGCATTACATTTACATCTTATTTTCTGGTTAGAAAACAAGCGTATTCGTCTCTGAATCTGTAATTACTTTTTGACATTACATTCTGTCACCACAGATTGTAGTCTGGCCGTGTTGCAGTGAGTATTTACAGTAAAACTGGACATTTCTGTGATAAAAGAAGGCGGGTGAGTCCCGAAGCCAAGATGAACTGTTGAGTTTTTGTGGTGTGAACACTTGATAATTCTCTGCTTGGTCCTCAACTGCCCCTGCATGCGAAACTTAAACCAAAGTGTGTCAGGAAGGATTCATGACCCAAGTGCAGGTTTCTGACAGTCTTGGACGATCACGGCTATAGTCTAAGAAGAGGCTGCTTCACATGCATGTGTTTATTCGCTAGATCACAGTACATTCCTCGGGCCTCGTTGAGGTCAGGGCGCAACAGGAAAAGGTCTGCGGAATACCAGTTTGGTCTTCAGCATTAATCACCCTTCGCCATAACTATAGCAGTCCATTAAACACTATTTGACCAAGAGCCAGACGTGGAGCAGAACATATCAGTGAGGAGCTGTCTTTGGCAGCTAGAAAGCCACAAGCCAATTAACCTCATTGCTTTAAACTCCTGCTCCAGCTCAGGATGCTTGTCTCTACTGACATCTGCTGGCTAAACAGGATATTGTTCCTCACTGAGAAGAACCAGTGAAAAGCAGTGGGGCATCTTCTTACCACCTTCATGAAGTTGGATGTTGTGGCAGGACTGTTGCATTGGATAGTATTGGGTTGTCCAGGTGAACCTAATAATGAGTGTACAGTAGATGTCAAAGATCTGAAGCTGCCCTGCTTTTCTAATTTTATTTACCACCTCATGTTGAGCCAAACTCGCTACTGTTACAACAATTCAACCAAGAGGCATTTCTGAGTGTTTGCATTAATTTTGATGCATATTTCTGACGTCTGTTTGACAAAAGATAAGAACCATCACTGAGCAGGCACAGATTTGATGTTATTTTTGTTTTTTATTTAACTCATAATGCAATATTGCTTTGCTATATTTTGAGTACCTGTGCAACTATTTCCATGAATCCCATAATGTGTAAGGTTTCATTTTAATAGAAATGCTTTCAAATCAAAGGCTTGTTGAGTGATTTGAGGGATATTTTTGTTTGATTTGGCAAATTGAAACCATAACTGTTTTTGATAAAATGCCTTAATAGATATTCTTGTTTTGGTCTCACCTTCTCCCTCTGTTTGTCTTTCACCTGCTGCAGCTTCTCCTCGTCTTCTTGCCTCCTCCTCTTGTCCAACGCTTCCTTCTCCATCTTGAAACAACATATGACATTAACATGTATTTGTGGTTCAGCCGTTATTCATAAGAAAAGCCCAAGTTAAGGTTCTGCTGCTTTCCTGCATCTTAAGCATGCTACGTTTTTATATCCTGCATGCATACTGTATATGACAATAATTCACTGGGATATTTAATATCTTCAAAACTGCATAAAGGGAATGGATGAATCTGATTTTGCTGAAGGACATACCTTCTTCTTCAGTTTGGAGAAACGTAAGTCTGTTTGCTGCTTCTCCCGAGCTGCAGCCAGTGTTGTGTTACCACCTGGAGAAATGAACAGATTGCCACATGTCAGTCAACGGGGATAGTAGAGTTAGAATAATGCTGAAGATAGGAGGTGAATGTGAAGGAGAGTACAGCTGTAGTGGATGTTGGTTTACCCAGCTTCTCTGTAAGGTGCACAGGAGGAGGCCTGTGTGTGTCTTTCCATTGCTGTAAATCCTCTTCTTCTTTTTGAGCCACTAAGGACCAAAAAAACACACAAAAAAACAACAACCCTCCATTAATTTAACACAAATTTCAAACATGCAAGAAGATGGAAATAGAATAAGTTGAATAGTTACTCATTTTGATCTTGTTTCGCCGGGATTCGTTTGGCGGGAACATCGTGAATACATCACAGCTGAGACAAAGACAGACACACAAAGAGCTTGTTGGGAATGAGTTGTGTACACCATATCATTATTACTTCTGGTGTAATTCTTTTTCTGGTTTACTTGCGTTGTATAACCAGACATTTCTTGGTATAGTCCAACATTAAACACTGCATTTGAGACATGCTAAACTCGCTAAGAAGATTCAAGGTTGAAAAAAAAAACCAGCTTAATTTTAAGCTATAATATTGACACTTAGAATTTAAATAAAGTTCTGCAGCTTTAAACAATCTTTGACTGTTGTAAAAGAGGGAAAATTAGACATAACTAAAGCATTAAAATAAGATCCTTTGCATTCCAGGCTTTATGTTTTCACTATTTCCAAAAATGCAGTGCCTTTAATTATTAACAATGCAATGCAATATTAAAATGCTGCTTCATTTTAGCCCCTTTTTTTTTTTTTTTTTTCATACATGTAAAACAGCATAAAATCCATAAACAGATAAGAACAAAAGAATGACACGAGGGGTCAAGAAGCCATAAGCTTCAACTATGGAGCTTCCGTCAGTTTAAATAATAAAGTAATAATAAAAACACAAAAGAAAAGGAAACACCTGCGAAATGCAACATGACGTCAGTGAATAAGAAAGTAACATTTACATCAATAACACTGTGATGCTGCCTTCACGTGCGATAAGACTAAAAATAACAAATCATTACATCTTTATGATAGCTTTCTAATATGTTTTAGTCCGTATTGTAAATTATCCATGTGTTGTTCTTCTTCTTTCTTTCTTTTCTTACAGACTCCACTTTATATTAAAGTGCATGAAAGATCAAGTCATGCAACTCTGTCTGTAAGACGCAACTTGGATTTACGAGGAATCACGAATGCAGCGTTTCGCTCTCCAATCTCGTGAAACGAAAGTGAAAGTGAGCGGCGGTAATTTCTCCAATAACAAACATATATATTATTAAATATAATATAAAGCAAGCTCGGGGCCTGTTAGAGTGGCTAGAGCTTTCATACAAACTTTAATGTGAATATTTTAAAAGCAACACAGCCTGTTTTTTTTTTTAAAGTCAGACTTCATTTTAAAGCTGTAAAATGTTGTTACTCACTGCTGCGGCTGTCTGTCTGCCGCCGCCTGAGGATTTCCACTGACATCTTCAGGTGTTTGGTCTTTTCCAGAAACATCTGACGCGCTTTGTGTCTGGTAGGCAGAGTTTCCCCTGGAGTTCAGCTGCTTTCTGGTGTCTCTTTGGTTATTGTAAGGATCCATCATGCGGACACAGATGAAGTCTGCCACCAACTAGTCGCGCTGTGCAGCCTTGTTGTACCTCTATTCTTTGTGCAGTTTATTTTACACGGATAGTGGAGTGAGGGCTACATGAGTCATCTGCCATCAGATATGTAATTATTCTGCCACACGTAGCACAGAAGGATGGGTTTAATGCAACAGTGCCACCTGCTGGGAAAACAGGCGCAGGACGCAGAGAGTCCAAATATAGAAGGTCCGTGTTTCCCACATCCCTTTAGGGGCGAACGGAGTAAATTGACCATCTTCCATAAACAGAGGACCGACCTCGACTCCACACGTGCTGCAGCTCGGCGTTGTTGTCCAGCTTTGCCCGGAGGAGGAGCCCAGGTTGGAGCAAACACATGCTTTAGTAGATGACTAACATACTGTAGATTAAATGATAAATGATTATCAAAACCGTGGCTTTTGGCTGGACCTCAACAGTGGGGACAGCCCTATAAATGTTAATGTCTGTCTGAGTGAGAAAGTAACTGAGAGATTTGACTTCCTGTATCCATTTCAAATTAAAAGCCCTCTAAGATTTAATTTATGGTCCAGCCTTATTCAAGGTTTTGACCTAGTCCTGATTAGGTTTGTGTTTGGATGGTTGCTGAAAGCATCTTCCTACCAGTGGGTTTGGTTGAGGTCTCCTTTCCCTGCTGGTGTTGTCTGTAGTGTTAGGCAGCCTTTGACTCCATTGTGCGTCCATCAGAGCAGCTCAGCACACTGGTCATCATACCCATAGAGCCGTAGCCTAAAAAGTCACACAAAGTCACAATAACATCAGGAAATCTTTGATGAAATTAAAAGTACATCTTCACTAACGTGTACCAACATTGTACCACAGCTGTTTCCGATGTCCAGAAAGATGTTTCTTTTTTATATTATTATTATTTATTTTTTGTTATTTATGTATCTTTGTTTTTGCACCACTCACAACAAAATAATTGATAACATTGCAACATGTGAAGTGCTGCATTAACATGGACATCAAAACAATTTTTATCTGTCAGTAGGTGATGATGAAATAAACCTTCCAAATCAAATTACTTCATTGGACAGAGCTGACCCATATCTTCTGCATATCTTACTAACACATCACTATTGTATTTATCAATAATATTGAACAGTAAGTGTTAGTCTTCTCAGGGGTAACAGCAGAGGTGAGTCAACAATAAGTTCATACTCCATAATTATCTTTATTCTAGAGGCTGAGATACTAAAAAGCCTGAAGAAGACTGTGAGCTTCCTTTTAACAGAGAAGAGCTGGTTAACTAGATGGAGGCTACATTTGTCAACCAGCTAGTCCAAACCCTTAAAGGGGGATTATTGAAAGAAAGAACTCACTTCCTCAAATTTGGGTGTTAATAAAAATGACTAAGTTTCTTTTTAAGGCCCTCATTATTTCATTGAATAGCCTACTTGGCTTTTCATGTGGGAGGTTTGTTTAAAATGTTTCCTTCCTGTACATCTGATGCTGTGTTCCCACGGCCAGACACCAAAATTCGATTGATGAACTTCAGAGAGACGAGTTAAATGTGATTAGTTGTGCAGGGTCAACCGGAACTGAGCCCGTCTCTGATGGCCCAAAGTGACTAATGAAAAGTTGTGCTGTCTTTCTGATAACATTAACTCTGCTTTGAAAGTACACATACCAACTGGCTGTTGAGTCTGAGTCGGTAAGTATCTTGAATTAAGTTCATCTCTGATTTTCTCCCTCAGCACATAGGTATTCTATGACAGCAAAATCCTCCTGGTTGATGGGGATTGTTTTTAGATTTTTTTTTTTTTAATTTTTTTTTTCTTCCTATTTGTGACTGATAATGCAAAGACACCACAGCAGGTGAAAGGAGAAAGTGCATGCAAATGTTCTAAAAACAACAAGTTTAGTTTTTAGGGTACATTCGGACCAAACAGGAGCTGCTATTGGCTAATTCAGCCTGTTCAGTTTTCAATACTAAACAAAGGGGATCAGGTTGTCGCCTTAATTTAACTCACTGTATCCATGGCAACATTAAATTTCCCTTTTTTTTTTTGTAAAAAAATAACACCTTTTACACAAAGACTTTTAATGTTTAATATAAAATCTTAAAAAAAGATGTGAAAATGTACATAGGCTATTGACTAATAACTATGGAAGTCACAATTACCAGATAAAGTCCCCCAGTAGTGTGTTTTTTTTGTTTTTTTTTCAATGCAGTTCCACAGATTTTTGAACAGATTATTCCCGGACGATCCAGGAACATGCTCTGGTATATTTGTGCTGGGAAATCAGGTCTTTCATCATAATAACTGGGCGTTTCTCCTCCGTATTGTCTGTGTTGTGGTTCCTGACTTTTTCAGATCCTAATGAGAAAATCAGTCCTGTAACCCCAGGCGTGTTACAAAGTGCCAGAGCCCACGTTCCATTTAGAGCTCCAAACCCAACACTTGAAAGACATTGTTGTAAAGTTTTGGTGGTTTTCAGCTTCTCTTTCATTTGTTTCCTCTCTGACGTTGGAAAGTCATGTTTTAATTATTGTTGCGAAAAAAAATATGTTCGAGCCCAGGCCACCAGAGAGAGGTTGTTATGTGAGAAAATGTTATATAAAAAAAGAAATTTGTTTTGATATTTTGGGGGAAATTACCCTTATTCACTTTCTAGCTGGACGTTAGATAAGGAGCGAACGGGGGAGGTAGGGGAGGTAAATAAGCAACCATGTAACACTGCAAGAAAAATGTATTTCTCAAAATGTTGACTTATCTTTCAGTCTGAAAAGTCACAAATGGTGCAAGGAAAAAAGATATCATGTAAAACTTTTAAAACTTTTCTCAAAGTTTTGCCTAATTCTTTTTGGAGAAATACCAGCTCTTCATACTTCTAAAAGTCCCTCAGATTAAACAGTCCGAGAAACAATCCATGTCTGTAATGTGTGACGTAGGCTCTGGAGTGGACTTCATTTTAATTTTGAGAGACCAAAAGAGTTGCAAATCTGTCTAATCACATGATGGATAAAAAACATGTTTCATATTATTAATTCTGGTTTTTGGACCCGTGTACAAGAGGTGTTGCAGCGCCTCCAACAAACCCTTTAACACATGATCTTGATCTGACTTGGGTGATTTACCGTGCTCACGAGAAGAGTCCATATTATTGCTCCACTTTTGAGGTATTCATTTACTATGTTAGCATTTAAAATTTCTTGTAAGGTCAGAGTTCATGTGTAGAAAAAAGGTGCAGGCCATGGAACTTCACTTTTCATTCGATGTTAAGCAAATATATTGTTACTTTAGTCAGGTAGAGTTTTTCGTCATAACTTAAATAATGGAAAATGTTGATGATTCCAACGGACTCATCTTTTCCCTCTATTATTTTACATTTCCTGCTTTGGTAATTGTGATTGGACAAAAATAATCAAACCAGTTATTCAATGTAGAGTCAGACAGTCCAGTTTATTCTTTTTTTATCAGACACAAATACGTTCCACAGGCCAGGACAGAGCTGTCTCTTTCCTGTTTATTAATACATGTAGGTTATAGTGAGGATAATCACAGTCGACACTGCTAAAGAATAATACCAAAACAAAAAGGAGACCAGCTCCAACCAAATGAATCATTTTCTTACCACAGCATTTTTTCATGTGCATCTCTGCCAGCAGATCTATGACTATGAGAAGATTTCAGGCGTCACCTTCCTGACTGTTCACTTTTCGTTCAGGACAAAAGTGAGTTGATCGTTTAAGGCACAAAGTCAGTCTTTGGTTTATTTCTATCTTCTGTGGTCAGCACCTGAAAAATCAAGGATGTACCAAAGAGAAAACTCTTAGCTTTGTAATAATCCTACTGCCTCTCTGTTGGGTGATGCTGGCTGCGTTTACACTGCCAGATCACTACAGACTAAAGTCCTGGGGATTTTTGGTCCCATTGGAAACAATTTTAGAAAGGAAAGTTATTTTATGAAATATCTCCAAAAATAAAACTCCTAAAACCACCGAACTTGTCTTAAGATTGCTCAAGCTTTGGCCTGTCTAGGCGTGACAGTTAAACATTTTCCTGTAGTGAACGGAAATTAAAACTACTGGATGTGTAGAGCTGTGCAATTAACAGGAAAATGAAACTTACAGCTAAATGGGGTTAGGAGAAAGAACATTGTTTGTGTTAGGAAACAAAAAAACAACTCAACCGAACCATTGTCACCTCGTGGATTCAAACCTCATCCTCCAGGCAGTCTGTGACTAATGCTACCAAGTCACCCCTCCAGCATCTGAACACTGACAAAAAAAAATTGTTTTTTGTTGCCTCTGTTGCAAGACCTTGGTCACGTCATCCCACGTCACATAACATTTACGTGCGTGTAAGTTTCAGGCTTTGACAAGCCAAAGCATGGCCATTTCATGTTGTGCTGTAGTGGACCGGCGTGTCTATTTCACACTTTGCCGTGATACTGGGTTGTTCTGAGACCAGTCCAGAGCCATGGCAGACTGTAGCTGTGGTTGTGACAGCAGCCGATGATAAAGGCTCTGTTATTGTGGCCTTAGTTGTGCTTTATAGTTGTAATTCTGGCCGGGAAACATTAGTTGATGGGTATAATACTGACTACAAGCAGAGGTTGTGTGTGTGCCGTGCTGGTTTCCCTGAGCCTCTGTGGTGTGTTGGTAACATACTGGTCATAGAAGCAAAACACTGGTGCACATACAGGACATATTCAAAGCACCATAGAGTCAACCACAGATGCAGCTGAGGTCAGTGCAGGAACCATATCCAGCCACAGCTTTACCCATCACAGCCAGCAGCTGCAGCTATGCTTACAGCCAGCATTTGTGTAGCCTACTGTCAGAGATCAGTCTTTTGAATTGAGTAATTAGCCACAAATGCATCACGTAAAGTGTCACATTATTTTCTCCCTTCTACAGTATCTGCAGAGTTTCTCCCTTCACTGGTAGTATATAATAAAGGGAGTGGATCAGCACACCAACTGTTCATATGGATAAGAAGGAATGAGAAAGTAGTCTAGGAAAGAAATCCCCACTGTGACCTTTCAGGACCATTTTTAGCTTGCTGTGCCATATTGTTATGGCCTACAATTGTTGTATGTGTGAGATAAGAAGCATATAACTTTGTATTCAAAGAAATCATAACAGAAATATGAACATTGAGCGTCGGGTTGGGTGGAGGGTTCAAATTTGTCCTGAGGACTCACCTGCTGCTGCAGCCCAAGTGAGGTGATAGAGGAAAGTCAGCAAAGTCAAACATATAACCTCATTACACTGCCTACTTTTCACCACAGTCATTCTCAGGAGCCTCGGCAGAAGCTTGTGAAAAGGCCATGATGGGTAACATAGGAAGATACAGTACCTATGGCCTAGTTAAATGACACCACATACACAACATTGATAGACTAGATAGATTGATAGGGTCAAATTTGGAATTGAAAAAAAACAAACTTTTAAGTTGATATTCTAAAAACAACACAACACTTTCACGGCTAATAGTCAATGAATTCTTCACAAAGTGTTTTCCATCAGCATCCCTGATTTTCAGGGCCCTTTTAAGAGTGTAAGTATTTCTGTTCCTTGGAGGCTGACTTAGACTTTGTCTCCTCAAACTGGATCCATGTCAGGACGGGTAGTCTGGCATTGGTCATTTGGACAAACTGTGCAGGTTGTTTGCCCTGTCATCCATGCAGACAAAGTGCTTTTGCACTAATATACTCATATCATATGAATATGGTGATATAAGATCAGATATCATCTTAGATTTGTGACTTTGTAATTTCATGATATGGCTTAAGTGCTGTCTTTTCCTGATTTTAAAGGTGACATGACACTAAAATGATGTAATTTTCTGAACTTACCAGACTGTTCTAGCTGCTCAATTATTTGTCCTTACCCACTTAGCCATTATATATCCACATTACTGATGATTACTAATCAAAATCATTATGTAAATATTTTGTGACATAATCAATCATCCCTACAACACTGTTGCTTTGTCAATATCGAAGTGTTTGTTCAAAAAATATAATGTATTTTGATTTTGTCCATATCACCCAACTCTATTCATTAGTATCTGCTTTGGCGGGAAGCACAAGCAGCCTACTTTGTTCTGAGTGCAACCTCCATGGCTCCAGTGGTCATGATGATTTTTAGTATTTGGCTGTTTGACAGTTTGTTGGAATAATCAGTGTTTCTTCGTGTAGCTTCCTGTTGGCTGAGTGGGATGAGACAGCCATAGGTGAGGGCTGACTGAACTGAAAAACGGTACACCATAAATTGTTGGGATTTTCTTACATATCCATACAAATATTTCAATATCCGCCAAAAATCTGCATTATTTGCCACTACAGTGTGTTATTTGGCTGTTTTTAGTCACTTATCACAAAAAGTTCTTGATCAGTAACTGTTTTAGTGACTGCAAGTGTAAAACAAAAAAAGGTGTAAACGCAGCCAGCAACAGGATGAAGTAGGAACCAGTGTGAAGCAAGGAATCATGGGATGCATCTGTAACGTCTCTCTTTGAGTCCGGAAGGAGGAAGAGGGGAGGGTGAGAGGGAGGTGTGAATCCTGTCACCGTATGGTGTCTCTGAGTCCTTTTCTCGGTCTCCATCACCCTCTCGCTTCAATTCCTCCTCCTTTTCTTACTCCTGCCTTCCTCCCTCCTCCTCACCTTCCTCCCCTTCATCCTCCTCCTCCTCCTCCTTCTCCTCCTCCCCCTGCTGGAGGACAGTGAATCGCTCCACCACACAGTGAGCGGTCAGTCTGGCCTCTGGGTCGTGATCCCAGCACTCGGTGATGGTGGAGCAGAAGACGCTCATCCCCTGAAGGACAGAAGACTCAAACAGTCATCATGAACACATGAACATCATGTGGACTTCTAAGTGTAAAAATATAATCAATTATAGTCAATTCAAGCAATGGGGGCCTGGGCACCGACAAGGCAAAGCCCCCTCACCCTCCTCCTTTCTACGAGGACGAGATGATTATAAACGTGTAATTTTTGTGTCTCTTTCTGGTCATCCGGAATCTCCTGTTCCTTTTGTGTGCTACTGGCATAATTTCGTGCATCTCTGTAATTGCTTGTCATGTCATCGTGGGTATTTCGTGTCTCTTTAGCATCATTTGTGTGTCTTTATAGTCATCTGTCATATCTTCCTGTTGGTGTGTTATTGGCATAAGGGCCCACCTGGAAAGGAGTCCCCAACTAAAAAAAGTCTGCACCTCAATCACTGCTGCCTGTAAAGCTTAAATGCTGTGAGTGTACTGAATATGACAGATTATGCTTAAAAATTCTGAATGAATTAACCTGAAAGCTGTAAAAAGTGAAGGGTAAAAAATAGGATTCCCAGTGGACATTACACCCTTTAATTAACACAGTCAGCTGAGAGGCTGGCATTGTGGCATGATGCGTGATCATTTTTAGAGACATTTCTTAAATATAAGTAAAAATGGTCATGTAAAATTCCATAATAATGACTTATAATAACTTCTTCAATCATTCTTCAATTCAACAGGTCGTCCAAAAAGAGGAATGCTTGCAGCATGGTATCAGAGTGTGGAAACTGGTGGAAAGTGTGCACTCTGTCCTTTAATGCATGTATGTGTGGGTAAGAGTCTAAAGAGGGCTGCAGTGTTCGTCAGTCGGACCGTCTCTGACCTGGTGCTGCGTCCACGCTGAGGGGATGTCCGGCCGTCCTCGGTCCCTCAGCACCAGGTCTCTCATGCTGTCCACACAGGGCTGCTCACAAACCTTGGAGCCAAATGCTGGCTCGTAGCTGTTCACCTCTGCAACAACATAAACATTTACATATACACTTTTTCCTCTGCGGTAACGTTGTGACCCATAATAAGTAGACGTTGTCATTAACTTTCCAGTCAAATTCCAGGAGCTGAATTTCGTCCACCTTCAGGAGGAGGTTGTAAATCACATCTGAGGTACATGTTGGAAAAGAACAGTCCAGTGGAGAGCGCAAAGCAATTTTGAACACACACGCAGAAATGATGCCTGCCCTGCTGTTGCCTCTTTAATGAGGTCAGTCCGATTCTGTCCAGTTTGCAAAACATGGTGGAAAATAAAAGTAGATCCGAACACATTTACACTGCAAGTTCAAGTTCTGGGAAGGATACAGGTAATTAAATTCCCATGTAAGAAAAGCAGCTATGTACATAGCTTATGTTGACATATGTTAACCACATTAACCACACACCCAAACCGTTGGCCAAGAACATGATCTATCGAAGTACATGAATGAAGAAGCTTCAGTGCAAGATCAATTTTATACGACGCAATAGCGGCCTGCAGTTTAGGTGTTGTAGCTATGGAGTGCTACAGCTAGAAACAACAAGGGAAAGTCTAGCTCCTTCTTTTGACTCTGCTTCTGTTCAAAACAATCATGCTGACCAGCTCTGTGAAGCTCCAGCCGAACTTCAGCACTTCGTTCAAACAGGAAGTCTCTGTCCCTCTTCTGTCAGCAATTCAAAGCTCACAAACTGTAGGACACATCTCTCCATGGACAACATGTTTGATTATGACTGTAGTCATGGAAAATACTGTGATGGGCTTAAACCAGCCTATACTGTGAATTGATAACAGACTGGTCACCTCCGTCTGTGCAAGAACACATATGTTGACCTGGCTCGTGTGATTGCATGTTCATATCCTTAACCTGAAATGTAAAGCACGGACAGACAGATGGTCCATTTTTATCAAAGATTTCCACCTTTCTTCTGTTCCCTCGATATATAGAAACACAGAAAACCTCTTACCTCCTATGGCATGGCAGCGGGAGGCCATCTCCCACAGGACCAGAGCCATGGAGTAAACATCCATCTGTTTAAAGGCCTCAAGGTCCTCCAAGTTCACCCTGGACTCAAGAACCTCAGGAGCCATGTAGCGAGCTGTCCCCACCTGAACAGGATGATAAAGTGGAGGTCAAACAAATGACAACCAGAGCATCAGACACAAGTTGTGCTTTGTGAAATGTACAGATGAGCGAAAAACATTATGACCACTCAGAAATGAAGCGAATGATGTTCCTTATCTTTTACATTACATTACATTTCATTTAGCTGACACTTTTATCCAAAGCGACTTACAATAAGTGCATTTCAACCATGAGGGTACAAAACCCAGAACAACAGGAATCAAGAAAATACAGTTTTCTTCAAGAAAGCCAAACTACAAAGTGCTATAAGTAAGTGCCATTTTAAGTGCTACTAAAGTGCTACCTATTCAAGGTAAAGTCGGAAGAGGTGTGTTTTTAGTTTGCGGCGGAAGATGTATAAACTTTCTGCTGTCCTGATGTCATTGGGGAGCTCATTATTTTGTAACGGTGCATGTCCACTTCTGGGTCATATTAGAAAGTAAGTGGACAGACAGTTTTCAAAGTCAGACAGTTGGATGTGGGAGTAATAGGAAGAAGTAAAGACCTCAGAAACTTTGACATGGACAAATTGTTGTAGCCGGAGGACTGGGTTTAAGCTTTTGGGAAACTCCAAAGTCCTCGCAGTAAATACTGAGCACCGACTGCCAGTAGTCTGAGGAGGGACAAACCTTGCCACAGTGTTTTGGGGAATATTCTGGTACAAGTCTGATCTGCAGCGGATCTGATTCACAACTTGTCTAAAGAGATTTCCTGCTGACGTTTTGGTACCAGATACCTTTTAACACCTTTAAGGATCTTATAAACTTCAGGCCTTGGCAGGTCAGAACTGTTTTGATGGCACGTGATGGACCAACAGCAAATCAGGTAGGTGGGCATAATGTTTTAGGTCATCAATGTATTTAATTACAACTTAAAACAACACAACATGCACAAATTACCTGCCCACTGTTGGCATAGTCGTCGACTGTGAGGGAGAGGTCCAACCTTAACGCCAGACCAAAGTCACACAAGGCACACTCCTTCCTGCTCTTCACCACAATGTTACTGCTCTTTAGGTCCCGATGAGCAACTGGAACCTACAGCAACACAGGCAACAAGCAACATCAAAACGTTTTTGGTGCAATTTGAAATACATTTAACATGGCAGTAAAACATGGGGCGCTCCCAATATAGACATGCAAGACTCTTTCTAAACTGAGTTTGTCGCAGGTAATCATACACTCATTAAAAAACATTGTTTTAAAAAAGATACTTTTTTTTATTCAACTTTTGTAAACTCTGACACAAATTCTCACCACTAACTGGCATCAAATGTTCTTCATAAAGTTGACCTTGGAGTGAGCCAAAATGAAGGACGCCAACTGAGTTGTGAATTGATACACTTTGGTCAGAATACAGCTGGAAGGAGGTTCAAGGGCAAATGTTCCTCCAGTTTGAGTTCAGTGAACAACGTAATGGTAATTTTCAGATATGGGATGCACCTGTCATTGTGTTTGACTGGTCATATGACATTAACTGTTCCTTTTGTTGCATTAAAGAAGGCTGAATGGGACCACCAGAGACAAGTTTAACTGGGCTGGAACCAATAGATTTGGCACAACAAAATTACAAAAGTTTAAATGGGTATTTAAATAATCAAACTTGTTTTATCGCTCAACCCTCAAAACTCACCAATGCTCCCCTTTAATGTATTTTTTTTTTTTTTTTTTTTTTTTTTTTTTTACTTTTTAGTGAAATCTCTGAAGTCTAACAACTTCTGGAGCTTTCAGTCTCCTCTGTCCTGTTGTTGTTAAAGACATGACTGTGAGTCACCGATGACTAATGACTGATTTGATGATAGGTCAGAAAATCTGAGTTCTGGTTTCACTCTTTGTTGGGACAGACCCATAATCAATGGATGAGTTTACCTTTGGTACCCCACTGGGCGTTGTGTCACTGTGGAGATGAGCTATCCCTTTTGCAATGCTGCCTGCCATGTCAACGAGCTCCTCCCAGCTCAGTATGTTAGCTGTGATGAAGTCCTGCAGGTTTCCAAGGCTGTGATAGGCCAAAACCAGCCAGTAGGTCCGTAGGGTGTAGCCTGGCGGGCCTCTTTCTTCAGCTGCCAGGAATCGAGCCACGTTGTCATGCTGCAGCTCAGGGTCAGCGTAGATGGAGCACTCGTTTCTCCACGAGGCGTACTCTACGGCCGGAAACACCTTCACCGCCACAGTTTCATAACTGCTAACTCCGCCCTTCTCGCCCTGCAGCAGGTGTGCCCTCCATACTTCAGCAAAGCGCCCCTTCCCCACCAGCACCTCCAGCTTGATAGGCAGCAGCTCAGTCGGTTGGCCCTGCCAATCTGTCATGTCACTGAAGATGCCAGTGTTAAAAGATGACACCTTTGTGTTCCACTCCTCCCGTTCACCTCCAGGACCTGTCAGACCCCCACCCTCTCCACGAGCACCCTGGCCCCTACATGGCAGGTCCAAAGCGTGGTAGAGCTCCGGGGTGCGTTTGGTGGGCCATTCAGGGCGTGAAGGAGGGCCTGGTTTGTCCGGGCGGCGTACACGGTAGAAGTAGAAGGCAGCGGTGGCAACTATGGCCACAAGAACAGGTGGCACCAAACTAACCACCACCACCGGGATCACATCCTTACTTTGTAGCCTGGAGAAACCTGCAGGGACAGAAGAAATACTGATTATTTATACAAGTAATTTTTCCACCAATCGAATTGTCTAGCAAATTATTCGACTATTCATCCATCCAACTTTTATCATTTCGGTATATTCATCTGTTCGTCAATCCATCCTCTCTCCATTCATCGCGCTCTCCTCCCTCTGCTCACCATTGGCTCCCTTGTCGAAGATGAGTTTGTCGTTACATTCGTGTTCGCCCTGGCAGCCACAGACCATCATGGATCCGTCCTCTGCCGGTTGTGGGACCATGTGACACTCCCTGGAGGTAAAATTCAGCAGCAAGCCGGGATCAACGCCCTCCAGCGGAAGAGTTGGGTGATGACACATCGTGTGCACCGTCATGGTGTCGTTGGTCTTCCTCCTGGAAGAACAGATGGACATGTAACTAAATCATACAGTAATGTGTGTGTGGCTGGCAACAATTTACATCAGAGGACGTCCAGTAGTCTGATTGTCTTTCTCCCACAATCAAAAACATTATGACCGCCAGATTGGCATCTAACTTTAAACAATTATTCACATTATGGAATAATGAAGATATTCTGTTTGTGATTAATTGATTAACATGAGCAAACACCTGAATTGAATGGCTTTATTAATGTTAATATATCATGTTCTGATGCTTCAAAGATCAGTTAAAAAACATTAATAAGGACTAAGGACTAAATAAGGATTTTTCTAATATTCCCTCTCAGTGCTAGAAAAAAGAAAAATCTGAAAAGTGTTCAAATTATCTACGTCTTGTTGTGGTACAGTATTTTATTGCGTGGACAATCACAATTGGTGCTAATTTTAGTGACAAGATACATTAGCTTCTTCACAACAAAAGACCCCTGTGGTTTTTTTTTTTTTTAAATGGAGAGCTTTTATTGTAAAGCGGCAGCAACAGGAAATTTGATTCAAGACCCTAGCATTCACATCTCAAATATGTTTTCAAGACAAGGCAGGCTTATTTGCAGTATCTTAATTCTGACTTTTAATTATTCTTTTTCCAAAAACTTTTTTTTTTTTTTTTTTTTTTTTTTCATATAACATAACCCTGTGCTTGTATGGGACCTCATTCACCTGGAGATGTCCTTATATTTTATTGTTTTCTATAAACTTACAATTGATGAGGACCGAGAATGGAGCCTTGGGCAATTCCACATCATTTTTGTCGGTTCAGATTTGTAATTATTGATTAACAAAAAGTAGTCCCCTCAATTACACAGGATTCAAACCAGTTGAGCAATGTGCCAGCAAGTCAAAGAACAATGACCACTGCAGTTAATAATAATAATAAATTCTCAGCAAACATCCTAATCTTAACTCTGTCTAGTGCTACGGCAAGCATGAACACATTTAGAAGAAACAAATCCCTGTGACACAAAGTGAGGTCACGATCTAAAACGTTATTACATCTGTCAAATAAATGTAGTGCGATAAAAAGTAAATTTTCCAAAAAGAAGACACAGAAGCAGAAAATGGAGTTAAAGTACCTAAAACTTGTTCTTCAGTCCAGCATATTAGTTAATGTAAATGTTTTACTGTCGGCCACTTGTGCTGAGTAAGCTGATACTGGTCGAACGCAGCACATACAAACTCTGTGTTTCTGACTGTGAGTCTAAGTTTGACCTGAATAAACCATTGTTTTCTCCTCCTCTCTTTTCTTCTGTCAGTTCCCTCTTATCACTGGTTTCCTGCAGAAAGCTGGGAGGGTCGGGCTGACTGACGTGAACAGGAAATGAGAGGGGGTGCAGCGAGGGAGATCCCAGCGTAGCACTGTTATCCAAACAAAAGCACCGATCAGCAGAAACTTTCCAGTTATAAAGGAATCGATGGCAGTGGACTGGTGGGAAGGTTTGAAGTTCTCACTAACATGAAAAACAAATGTGTGGAAGGAAATGAAAGAAAGGCCAAACTGTTTTTTTGCTTTTGCTTTTTTGTCCTGTAACAGTAGCAAGTCGAGAGAAATCACTTCAGGATGTTTCATAATGCTGATCAACAACATGTTGAAGCGGCTCAGCTGTGCTCCTCTGTTCTCTGCTGGCTCATGGGATTGTCCTGAAGGATAGCAATAAGTGCACGGTGATATTTCAGCATTTTTATGAACACTAAAGGCTTTGGAACACTTTTATTTGTTTCTTTCTCTTTTATTCAACAAAAACAACACACGCTAACTCACAATCAACCAGACAACAGACAAAACTGAGCAGAAGTAAAGAAAGTCAGATTCTACTATGAATAAAGCCATGGTGAAAGTAAAAAAGTACTGTGTAGGTAAGGTAAGGTACTTGTTTGACTTCACTTGAGTAGTTTTATTTTCCAATACTTTATTTTTTTATTCCATTACTGAACAGACTGGCCTGTGAAGCCACGACATGCAAAACTACCACAAAGAGACACAAACCACCATAAAGAGTACCACAAACCACAAATGTACCCAAGAGACACAACTTAACCACAAAAGTACCCCAAAGAGATACAAAACAACAACATAACAAACACCAACAGACACAAACAACTACAAAAATACCATAAAGAGATGCAAAACAACCACAAAACTACCCAAAAGAGACATAAAAAAATCCTACAAATGTATCCCAAAGACACAAAACAACCCCAGAGACACAAAACTACTACAAAACCCTAAAGGGACACAAATTAACTCCAAAACTACCCCAAAGAGACACAAAACAACAACAAAACAAACCCAGAGACACAAAACAACAACAAAACTACCCCAAAGAGAAGCACACCTCTGATACACCTGGCGATGTCTAAGCGTAAGAAGAACACGTACATAAACAGAGGCAGGAGCAGTGACAGAGGTCATGTGACAAAAGACACTCAATGAAGGTATTGGGATGAAGGACAAAGGCCACTGAAGTCCATGTGAGGAGGTTGGAGGGATAGTGCGGTGGTGTAAGTCACAGACAAACACCCAGGAGGACGAGGTCACAGTCCGGCAGCCGAAAAAGTTTTTTGTTTTTTTTCCTAACTGTAATCAAGGGTTTTTAGTCCTGACGTCGACCACGTGGTTTTGTTGTCTTAAAGCACATGACACCGATACGTTTCCCTTCAGTGGACCGGCGTGTGTAACACACATTGTCCTATGATACCAGGATGCAGAGACAAAATGACCCGAAAGAGAGGAAAACAACTCAAATTCAAAAGTGATGTCCAACACTGTCATGCAGATAAACAAGTCAAGCATAAAGTCACAGTGTGCTCTTTAGTTCAGCAGGTAACCATTTACCTGGAGACTGTGGTGTCTACAGGAGAAGTAGAGCCTATTATTGTATACTGTATCAGGCATTAGGCAATGCTCTTGACGAAAGCATCTAAGTAAATGCAATGTAAAATACTGAGTAGAGTCTCACCATATGGCGATGCAGATCTCCTCGATGGCGGTACAGAAGGAGGACAGCGTGCAGTTACTTAAGCAGACGCTGTCTTTACACACCGGACTGGACACCTCACACCACTTACACAGGTTGAAGCTCAGGTGGCTGAAAGACTGGACAACAACTGGAGCGCCTACGAGGCAAGAAATAAAAGCAGCGTAAGGTTTCAGTAGATATAAGTTAATTACACAGGAGGCTCTTAAATCTGTTCTGCCATTGATGATTGACAGCATCAGTCACTGCGCTGCAGAGGAGCCTTTCAAAATAAATTTTTAAGACTCTTGTTATTTTCGTCTTTTTTTAGTACTATTGTCCTGAATATTTCAAAACATAATTATATCTTCTTAAATCACCACAAACTTAAGATATTAAGTCTGTGAGGTAGATAATGAGGTGTAATGATGTGATGTTAAGGCAGTAATCCTACTAAAAGATAGACTTAATATCCTCATCAGTTTAAGAGATTACTTTTTTAGGCGTGAATACTGTTTAAAGCTTTATTTGTTTAGAGCCTCATCTTGCATAAATACAGTAACGATAAGGACAACTGACAGAGTCGAAGGCAACAGACAGCTGTAATATCTGATTTAGTTGGCTCATTGTGGGTTCAACACGTCACACTGCATCTGCTCTGCCACGTACAGCATCACATGAAGTGGCTGTGACTTCAAGAGGGATATGGGTGTGTCCCTTCTGAGCCTGTAGGCCAAAACTGTTCGCATGCAGCCTCTCAAAGTATGCAGCCAAAAGAGCTGAAGTTGAACGGAAAGCTATTAAACGGTTTTGTCATCGTGTGTGTGGCTGCAGGCTTTGGTGTTTGTGTGTGGCTGTTGTGTGTATTTGTCTGTAGAGTATGTGAATATATACTGCTGCTATTTGTGCCACATTGTGATCCCACCCAGATAACAACCTATAAACACAACACACTGCGCCCCCACTGACATAACACAGTCTCTTTGTGTCAACCTTATTATAACTTAATTATAACATAATACCAGCGCACAAAAATATTCTGTAACAAGGAAAAGTCATGCATTCAAAATGTGACTCATGTAAAAGCACTGACTTGTTGGCATCCAAGCATATTTTAAGTATCAGAAGTAAAAGTGCATTATGTAAAATTACATTAAAATTACCAGATTTGTTATATTGTTCCATCATGTAACGATGAAGCTAATTTAAACTACATTATACACTGCAGGGTAACATTGCATGATAATATGTCAATTTTTCAATTATACATTGCCTTGCTACTCTAAATCTGTAAAAGTGCCGAAAACAAAAGCTGCAAAATAAATGTAACGGGGAAAAAAGTACAATATTTACATTCCAAATGTGCAGTTTGAAGTGGCATAAAATGGAGAACTTCTATTTGTCCTCACAAAGATAGATGTACAAGTTTACACACACACACACAAACAGAAATCCTAGTGTGACATTTATATCTGCATAAACATGCACTCAATTACACACACGAACCCAACCACACTGCTTTATAATTATACATTATTTATACACACATACAGGACTGTACACATAAACACACAACACTTCATTAACTCTGTCACACACACACACACACACACACACACACACACACACACACACACACACACACACACACACACGCACACACAGAGTGTGTTCCAGATGTTTCTTCCAAACTGAGCTGGAGACAAAGGAAGAAGAAAACTAAAAGAGCTGAGAAGCAAAAAACTTGCTGTAATTAGAATCAGCAGCATAAACTCTCTCTGTGTGTGTGTGTGTGTGTGTGTGTGTGTGTGTGTGTGTGTGTGTGTGTGTGTGTGTGTGTGTGTGTGTGTGTGTGTGTGTGTGTGTGTGTGTGTGTGTGTGTGTGTGTGTCTACTTTACATTTGTGAGGGCCCATGTGAGTTTTAGACTTCGGGAGTGAGTACATTTGTGGGGAGTGAGGATATCTTGGCTGTTCCTCCCTTTGGGGACTTTCGAAGGCTGTTTACAGTTCATTTACTTTACTGTCAGCATAAAATGACGAACTTTATCCAAAAGCTAAAGTTAGCATAAAACAGAATAAAAAAGTTAGAAAATAGTATCATTAAAAAACAAAGTTAGCATAAAAAGACTCACGTTAGTTTAAAAGCTAATATTACCATTAAAAAATAAAACTTTGTGTAAAAAGATGAACATCAGGTTACAAAACTACACCATGAAAACATTAACACAAACAATAACAGCATAATAAGATTAATTGTAGCTTCAAAAAGACAGATTTGAGCAAAAATAAACTAAAGTCAGCAAAGAAACAATCAAAAACAACAACATTGAAGTGTAAATATTTAAGGCGAGGATAAAAAATATAGAAGTAGACTGGGCAGAGAAAGTCATGCTAGCATTAAAAAAAAAAAAAAAAAAAAAAAAAAAAAAATCTAATTTTGGCATAAAATCTAACCTGATTATTTGAAAACACAATATTTCCATTAAAGAGCTAACATTAGCATTAATAAATACCACAAGCATAAAGACAAACGTTGGCATGAAATTACATTTACTCAGTATGACACTACTCTGCACTACAGTTTGTTTTCAGATATTTGTACTTTAACTTGAGTACTCCCATTAAATACCACATGTTGTTTATTCATACTTGTTTCGACTTTATTACGATTATTTTGAGAATCGTAACAAAGTTTGCATCTTCTTATCTAAAATGTGTATACAAACGTGGAGAGGGTGGAGAGGGTGGAGCGAGTGGAGTGGGTGGAGAGGGTGGAGAGGGTGGAGAGAGTGGAGCGGGTGGAGAGGGTGGAGAGGGTGGAGAGAGTGGAGAGGGTGGAGAGGGTGGAGAGAGTGGAGCGAGTGGAGAGGGTGGAGAGAGTGGAGGGGATGGAGAGGGTGGAGAGAGTGGAGCGGGTGGAGAGGGTGGAGAGGGTGGAGAAAGTGGAGCGGGTGGAGAGAGTGGAGCGGGTGGAGAGGGTGGAGAGGGTGGAGAGAGTGGAGCGGGTGGAGAGAGTGGAGAGGGTGGAGAGAGTGGAGAGGGTGGAGAGGGTGGAGAGGGTGGAGCAAGTGGAGAGGGTGCAGAGGGTGGAGAGAGTGGAGCGGGTGGAGAGGGTGGAGAGAGTGGAGCGGGTGGAGAGAGTGGAGAGGGTGGAGAGAGTGGAGAGAGTGGAGAGGGTGGAGAGGGTGGAGAGAGTGGAGAGGGTGGAGAGGGTGGAGAGGGTGGAGAGAGTGGAGAGAGTGGAGAGGGTGGAGAGGGTGGAGAGAGTGGAGAGAGTGGAGAGGGTGGAGCGAGTGGAGAGGGTGGAGAGGGTGGAGAGAGTGGAGCGGGTGGAGAGAGTGGAGAGAGTGGAGAGGGTGGAGAGAGTGGAGAGGGTGGAGAGGGTGGAGAGGGTGGAGCAAGTGGAGAGGGTGGAGAGGGTGGAGCAAGTGGAGAGGGTGGAGAGGGTGGAGAGAGTGGAGAGGGTGGAGCAAGTGGAGAGAGTGGATAGAGTGGAGAGGGTGGAGAGGGTGGAGAGAGTGGAGAGGGTGGAGAGGGTGGAGCGAGTGGAGCGGGTGGAGAGAGTGGAACGAGAGGAGAGAGTGGAGAGGGTGGAGAGGGTGGAGAGAGTGGAGCAAGTGGAGAGGGTGGAGAGGGTGGAGCGAGTGGAGAGGGTGGAGAGGGTGGAGCGAGTGGAGTGGGTGGAGAGGGTGGAGAGGGTGGAGAGAGTGGAGCGGGTGGAGAGGGTGGAGAGGGTGGAGAGAGTGGAGAGGGTGGAGAGGGTGGAGAGAGTGGAGCGAGTGGAGAGGGTGGAGAGAGTGGAGGGGATGGAGAGGGTGGAGAGAGTGGAGCGGGTGGAGAGGGTGGAGAGGGTGGAGAAAGTGGAGCGGGTGGAGAGAGTGGAGCGGGTGGAGAGGGTGGAGAGGGTGGAGAGAGTGGAGCGGGTGGAGAGAGTGGAGAGGGTGGAGAGAGTGGAGAGGGTGGAGAGGGTGGAGAGGGTGGAGCAAGTGGAGAGGGTGCAGAGGGTGGAGAGAGTGGAGCGGGTGGAGAGGGTGGAGAGAGTGGAGCGGGTGGAGAGAGTGGAGAGGGTGGAGAGAGTGGAGAGAGTGGAGAGGGTGGAGAGGGTGGAGAGAGTGGAGAGGGTGGAGAGGGTGGAGAGGGTGGAGAGAGTGGAGAGAGTGGAGAGGGTGGAGAGGGTGGAGAGAGTGGAGAGAGTGGAGAGGGTGGAGCGAGTGGAGAGGGTGGAGAGGGTGGAGAGAGTGGAGCGGGTGGAGAGAGTGGAGAGAGTGGAGAGGGTGGAGAGAGTGGAGAGGGTGGAGAGGGTGGAGAGGGTGGAGCAAGTGGAGAGGGTGGAGAGGGTGGAGCAAGTGGAGAGGGTGGAGAGGGTGGAGAGAGTGGAGAGGGTGGAGCAAGTGGAGAGAGTGGATAGAGTGGAGAGGGTGGAGAGGGTGGAGAGAGTGGAGAGGGTGGAGAGGGTGGAGCGAGTGGAGCGGGTGGAGAGAGTGGAACGAGAGGAGAGAGTGGAGAGAGTGGAGCGGGTGGAGATAGTGGAGAGAGTGGAGAGAGTGGAGAGAGTGGAGAGAGTGGAGCGGGTGGAGAGGGTGGAGAGAGTGGAGCGGGTGGAGAGAGTGGAGCGGGTGGAGAGAGTGGAGAGAGTGGAGCAGGTGGAGAGAGTGGAGCGGGTGGAGAGAGTGGAGCGGGTGGAGAGGGTGGAGAGAGTGGAGCGGGTGGAGAGAGTGGAGAGGGTGGAGAGAGTGGAGCGGGTGGAGAGGGTGGAGAGAGTGGAGCGGGTGAAGAGAGTGGAGAGGGTGGAGAGAGTGGAGCGAGTCAAAGTGCCTCAGAAAACTGACAAGCTGATAATAAGACAGTTCAAATGTAGGATGTAAAACAGTTTGAGACTGAAGCACACAGGAGACAGAGGAAACACAAACTGTGGAAAACTAATAATGAAACCAATTAAATTACTATAAGAATACTTTGAAAACAAAAATGATAATGTAGATAAAGGACAATGACATTAAAATCAATTGCATATTGTGTGCTTGTGACAGTTTTTCTTAAAACAGATAACTTTATCTCAATGAGAGTTTTACATGGTTTAACAAGCAAGACTGTAAATAAATAAAAAATACTCAATATATTTGAAAGGTAAATATATACATTCATTTTACAGCTTCAGTTTCTACTTAATTGTAGATTTAAATGTATACCTGTCAACTAAATGCTGACGTATTATTATGTCATGATAGGTCCCAGCAGTAGTAGTTTATATTAACACATTAATATGTAATAGTAAACATTAACTCATCAACAATGATTGTGCATTAATAACATATATAGTTTTCTAAAATGGATCATTTTGAATGATGAGTACTTTAACTTTTGATACTTAAATTGTACTTTATTCTAAAGTTTCATAGTTTAGTACTGATTCTAATTCTGAACGCACGAGTTTTACTTATAACATCTTTTTGTGCCTGATGGTTTTGTGATATAAGTGTAAATACCTCGTCCACCTGTGAAGTGAGAATCAGCTGGAGGTTAAAATAAAGGTTTATGTCCTGGGTCACTGAGGGTCCTCACAAAGATAGAAGAACAAGCCTGTGTGTTTGTGCCTCCAGAAGTAAATTAAAGCCAGAAGTGAGCTGCGTTCAGAGCCAAGTTAGCATCCAATGCTCCACCCTCAAAGGCTCATGGGAAATCTAAGCACTTCACGCTGCTTGGAGGAAGCCTCCCTATCAGAACTGTGGGTTTATTTAACACACACACACACACACACACACACACACACACACACACACACACACACACACACACACACACTATACAGGAATTTAGGAAATTAGTAAACATTATATTGGATTTATCGTAGAATCAACCATTTTTTTCCAGAATCATAACATAAATAAGTGTGATACTTTCTTGTTTGTTCATCTCCAAATTTCTAGTTTTTTTTTTCAGACTTAAGAATGAACATGTTCTGATTTAAAGTCTTTCAACTTAAAATGATGAGTTGAAGAACCATACATGTTTTGAAAGAAAATATCTTATTATATTACTTGACTCGTATGCACTATTTAACCTTTGCCAAAAAACAATTATCGTCATTCTGTTGAAACTTCAAGATCCTTCACCAATGAAAATTATTTAAAAATCGAAAAGAAAAAAATGGCAAAGCCTCAGAAGCTGGAACCATAAAATGTTGGTATTCATGTGTGAAACATGACTTCACTGCATTGCTTCAGTCATCAAGAGAGTAAATAAAAAGCTGACTTCCAGTAAGTTAAATTATTGTAAAACATGTGGATGTTGCAGATTTTCATACTCTTTGTCATCAACAGAGAGGGCGTATTCCTCGTCTCCGTGATACAGACCTTCCTGTGGTCCATGTTTTGAGTTAAAACATTACATTATATGTGATGTAATTATATAAAACCTTTTATTTTGTGGTCCAACGCCCCTTCAGTTCTCCTGAAACCTTCTTAAGACACAGAAGTGTTCGTCAAAAGCATCTTTTAGATGAATTGTAGATTTGTTTGGGTTAACTGTGTCTTTATGTTGTGTTATTGTCCCTGTTGTTTTTGTTCAGCTGGATATTCTGATGATTTTCCTGTCCTTGTGTAATATGGATTTCCTTTTATTTGATTAAATTATCACAGTTTTGTTGAACAGAAAATAAAACGTACAAACACATGAATGCACACTTTCTTCCGGTGCCCGTCTCTGTCTTCTCCAATGTCTTCAGAAGCCAGTGTGTGTGCAGCCATTCATACGAGGTCTTAGATACACTTGTTCTTTGTTACATATGAGATAATAGGCTGCTTTTAAAGAGGAACTGCATGTTGAATGACCATGTTGGAAAGTACATTGACTCAAGTGCAATATTGTACTTTGGTACAAAATTTGACTTTCCTACTTTCAGCATGAATTAATGAATGGATTTCTGCTGCATTACTTTTATCTCCCCGCTGCTAATAATTGTTCAAATAAAACACGACAAGAGTTTCAGAAAGTCTGTTTGTCAGTTCGTACGCAGGACGTGTGAAATAATTAGTCACAGTTCCACATAAAGTAGTTAAATCGAGCTCCATTCAAAGCACCAACGGCAGGAAACTGCATTAACAGATTAACACACGACTCGACTGATAATAACCTTATTATATAATATACAAATTATATAACAGTCATAGGAGAATTTTTTTTTCCGCACTAACCACTTTCTAACTTTCGGCACATTTTCCTGTTTATACTTACATATTTTTCTCAGATAACATTTTCCATTCAGAAAAAAACATGATGTTGATACGGACATTTTTTTCCACTAAAATTTTAACTGTAAGTAAAAACGTTAGCTTTTTGTGCGTTACTGGCGATAACCTGACTAAGAAAAAAAAAAATCAAGTTAATGTACCACAACACAGTTCCTAGTTTAAGCTATAAAATATATTTTTGTGATGAGATATCTGTGGTGGAGGTGATCACGTTGGATCGGAAGATCCCTCAATGTTAATGTACTATCCAGCTTTGAGAACTTATCAGCAGACTTTTATGTGAGAACCAATCAGGACTCAGATTCCTAAATAGAGTGGAACAGCTGGCAGGAGAGGACGGAACAAACCAAGAAGAACTCAACACCTTCCTATGACTGGACCTCGTATGAATCACGAACCGGGCTTTTGATTTGAAAGCTCAGTCACAGGATTTACTGACCGATGGCGTAACGTCGTCACGCAGACCGACTCCAAACCTGTTAACTATATGAGGCTACTTGTGTACTTTTACTGCTGATACTATAACTACATCAAGCCGATAATACTTGTGTACTTTTACTACTGATACTATAACTACATCAAGCCGATAGTACTTGTGTACTTTTACTACTGATACTATAACTACATCAAGCCGATAATACGTGTGTACATTTACTACTCGTACTTTAACTACATAAACGTGATAATAATTGTGTACTTTTACTGCTGATACTATAACTACATCAAGCCGATAATACTTGTGTACTTTTACTACTGATACTATAACTACATCAAGCCGATAGTACTTGTGTACTTTTACTACTGATACTATAACTACATCAAGCCGATAATACGTGTATACATTTACTACTCGTACTTTAACTACATAAACGTGATAATACTTGTGTACTTTTACTGCTGATACTATAACTACATCAAGCCGATAATACTTGTGTACTTTTACTGCTGATACTATAACTACATCAAGCCGATAGTACTTGTGTACTTTTACTACTGATACTATAACTACATCAAGCCGATAATACGTGTGTACATTTACTACTCGTACTTTAACTACATAAACGTGATAATAATTGTGTACTTTTACTGCTGATAATTTAGCTACATGAGGCTAATAATACTTCTGTACTTTTACGACTGATACTTTAACTACATGAAGCTAATAATACTTGTGTGCTTTTACTACTGATACTATAACTATATAAAGCTGATAATACTTGTGTACTTTTACTGCTGATACTTAACCTACATTAAGCTGATAGTACATGTGTACTTTAACAACTGATACCTTAACTACATGAAGCTGATAATACTTGTGTACTTTTACTACTGATACCTTAACTACATGAAGCTGATAATACTTGTGTACATTTACCACTGGTACTTTACCTACATGAAGCTGATAATAGTTGTGTACTTTTACTACTAGTACTTTAACTACATGAAGCCGATAATACTTGTGTACATTTACTACTGGTACTTTACCTACATAAAAGTGATAATACATGTGTACTTTTACTACTGGTACTTTAACTAAACAAAGCTGATAATACTTGTTTATTTTTATGACTGATACTTAACCTACATGAAGCTGATAGTATATGTGTACTTTTACTACTGGTACTTTAACTACATGAAGCTGATAATGTTTGCGTACTTTTACTACTAGTACTTTAACTACATGAAGCCGATAAGACTTGTGTACATTTACTACTCATACTTTAACTACATAAATGTGATAATAATTGTGTACTTTTACTGCTGATACTATAACTACATCAAGCCAATAGTACTTGTGTACTTTTACTACTGATACTTAACCTACATGAAGCTGATAATACTTGTGTACTTGTACTACTATTACTTTAACTACATGAAGCTCATAATACTTGTGTACTTTTACTACTGATACTTAACCTACATAAAGCTGATAGTACTTATGTACTTTTACTACTGATACTTCAACTATATGAAGCTGATAATACTTGTGTACTTGTACTACTCTTACTTTAACTACATGAAGCTGATAATACTTGTGTACTTTTACTGCTGATATTTTAACTACATGAAGTTGATAGTACTTGTGTACTTTTACTACTGATACCTTAACTACATGAAGCTGATAATACTTGTGTACTTGTACTACTCTTACTTTAACTACATGAAGCGGATAATACTTGTGTACTTTTACTACTGATACTTTACCTACATGAAGCTGATAATACTTTTGTTCTTTTACTACTAGTACTTTAACTACATGAAGCCGATAATACTTGTGTTCATTTACTACTGGTACTTTAACTACATAAAGCTGTTAATACTTGCGTACTTTTACTACTGATACTTTACCTACATGAAGCTGATAATACTTGTGTACTTTTACTACTGGTACTTTAACTAAATAAAGCTGATAATACTTGTTTACTTTTACTACTGATACTTAACCTACATGAAGCTGATAGTACATGTGTACTTTTACTCCTGGTACTTTAACTACATGAAGCCGATAATACTTGTTTACTTTTACTACTGACACTTTAACTACATGAAACTGATAATAGCCTACTTGTGTATTTTGACATGAGGCTATTAATACTTGTGTATTTTTACTTAAATAAGACTTGAAAAGTTGTACCTGACCTGGAGAATTTCTGTCATTGCTGTGTTGTTATTTTTACTTCGACAGAGGATCTGAGTAGTTTTTCCAAAACAAAACGTCCCCCCTCCATCCATCCCCTCTGCTCGGCCCAAAAAAAAGCTCTGCAAACAGCTCCGAGGAAAAGAGAGGAAAAAGCCCAGAGATCAGGCAGCACTCACTCGCAGTCAGGAGGACGAGGGTCCCGGTCCAAAACGTCCAGAACCGAGCCATCATCTGCGGGCGAAGTCAGCCGGAGAAACCCTCGGGCGCTCGGTCGGTCGTCGGTCTTCAGCCCCGGTATCAGCCGAGAGCCTCTCATGTATCCAGCCAGAGAGAAGTCCAGATGTTTTTCATCCAGATGTGATTAGGCCCCGCCCCCCACTGCTGCCTCTGTTTCTGCGTCTCACGTATTCACATGTGTGACACAGCGGTGGAACCATAACTCACATCCCTACTGAAGTAAAAGTACCGCAGAGTACAGCGGTGGAACCATAACTCACATCCCGACTGAAGTAAAAGTACGGCAGAGTAGCGGAAGGAAGTAACGCTCTACTCTGTTACAAGTAGAAATACAAATCTACGTATTGACAGAAAGAAGAGGCAAAACAGACCAATAGATGCGGTTTCTAGTTTGCTCTTTAATGACGTTTTTATTTCAAAACAAAGTTACATTCAGGCTTCTTGAAGACAGAAAAAACAGATACACATTTCAAACAAATATCCTAAGCATTTATTTCATAGATTTAATTTGTAGGCCTATTATCTGATTTGACATTCACTTATTTAAAGAAAAGAAACCAAAAGAAATACATATTTTTCCTTGTGTTTTATGACTTGTATCTTATTTATGTTTTATTTAGATATTTAAAAAACAGGAATAATCACGCATAATGCAAACAAAAAAACAGATATAAGATTTTTTTTTTTTTATCTTTTCACTAAATATGCAATTGTTATATTTACAATTGTATATTTACACACAGAAAAACTCTACGAAACAAATTCATAACATTAAAGTTGCATTTTTTTACTCACTTCATCAGTCTGAGTCTGACTTGTTGATATCGTCACAACATTATGTCACCGTTATTTAATTTACTTTCACTACTCACTGTTATGTAACTGTTTCTTCGATCACGAGTTTTTTCAAATCTGTATCTGTATTAGTTTCTTAATGTTTGTGCTGTGCAGATTTATTTACATTGAGCAAAGTAAAGCTGAAGGCGATAGTGAGAGACTGTGAGCAGTAACAGTTTTATTGCAGCTCGTTCGTCGGGTTATAATGAAACCACAGTGATGTGTGACATCAGTGACCTGCTGCCAAAACCCAACCGGACACGGTGTTTCTATGTGTAGCCTCGCTCTGGCTTTATTTCTGGTTTTACTGTATGCTTGCTGCCAAAGTCCCTCAACATTTTGTACATTATACCATGAGCTCCAGTTGATTAAAAGAAGACACCCCGCAGTCAGAAATTTGTTTGATCAATCACGTCACTGTGTTGCTTAATAGGCTACAAAATGTATTGATTCAATGTAGGAACATTTCATCTGAGCTCACCCCAAATAGTTTCACATCTGGGTGTCCCTGCAAGATTTATGACATCACAACCAGTAACATTTATGTTTTTATGTCTGCAAAAGCACTTTATAAATTATCCTATATTCATTATTTTGTGTGTTTTCTGTCTTTATATCTGTAAGGCACTTTGTAAATAATCTTTTTTATATTTACTATTACCATTTTTATAGGCCCATCTGTGATGCACTTTGTAAACTGACAAGAAAAGAAGCTTTTATTTTTCATAGATTTAGTCTGAAAAAAAACAAAATAAGCTTTTATTTTGAAAGAACAGGGTCGAAGAGGAAGAATATTTAATTTTGATAGAATTGGGCCGGAGGAGAAGCTTTTACTCTGAAAGTATTGGACCGGAAGAACCAGTGTTTATTTCCCTGGTGGAAACTTGATCCAACTTTACTTCTCCTGTCGTCGGGTTTCGGTGAGGTGAAGAGAAGTTAACAGATGAATTAGAGCGGGGTCTGGTGGGCTGCAGCAGACACACCGTGAACGTGACGGACAGCAGCACCAGCTGGGCCCCGGACTGGACCGTGTTCCGGAGTAAGTCGGTCTCTGGTGGTATCAGCGCTGATTGCAGCAGGTTTATAGGCCGTCAGAGAGCCGTCAGAGAGCCGCCGTCAGCAGAAACGCGGCGGAACTCTGGACTCGACTTTTCTTCAGTTGCTCTGTCTGACCTGAGTCAGTGTTCATCTGCGCTCAGTGATGAAGAGGAGACTCCTGCTGGTGTCCAACTCCACCCTGCACGGCAGCGGCTACCTGGACCACTGCCAGCAGCACATCTCCAACTTCTTCGGACAGTAAGTTTCACTCCATTCACTGGAACAGACGAGCAAACGGGACATGCGTGAAGAATCCGGTTAGTCACGTGCGAAGAAAATAAATAACGAGCTCCCTTTAAAAATGAAGCGCTTTCATATTGACATGTCAATCAGCAAACAACTGTTGATCTATAAACATGTTTGTTAAGCCGTTGTAAATCAGTGGTCGAGTGGTCAAAGTTCGGCACATAAAAAGCAGTTTATTATATGAATTAAAATATTATTTTAAATGTCTGAAATCATTTTACGAGAAATTGTATTAAATGCGAAATGACCATTAAAACGCCAGATTTGTCAATGGAGTTTGGTGTGTGGGCTGTTACGTTTGAGAAACTGTGACTGCAGTAGTCTGGTTCTGGAGCTGAGAGTTTACAGGTCACCTCGGTCACGAAATGGCAAATTACGTTTGAAACATTTTTATTTCAACTTTTCTGATATAATTAGCAAAACATACATGTCTCTCTGTACATGTCTGACGATCCTTTGCGAGCCAATAATCATGCAGTAAAATCCGGCATTTAAGAAGAAGTATATATAGTATTTTTAATAAAAAAATAACCATATTATAAACATCTGAATAAATGTTGTAGAAGCTCAGTATTAAATGGTAAAGGGTAATACGAGATTTTTTAAATGAGTTTGGTGTGGAGATTTGAAAGGTATGACCTTCAAAATATACTGCAACTTAAATCTGTAATAACAAACTTACACATCTCTATGAACACGTGTGGAAATCCTGTGCATGTCAAAATTGTACTTAAGTACAGTATTTAAGTACATTTTACCTACTCAGCGACTGGCTGCTGCTGCACAAGTTTATGGACACTGGACAGTAAGTCATGTAGTTGCTAAACAATAGATGTCATGTTGTAGAAGAAGGTCTGTATTGAATGCTAAGCAATCATTAAAATGGTACATTTTTCTATGGAGTTTGGTGTGCAGACAGTTTAAGTTTAAGTGGCAGTTTTACATCTGGAATTGGTATCAAAGCTCCTTTTAATAAAAATCCTATCAGGTCTTTATAATTATGTACCATGGATGTATTTAATTTTTCTGATCGTGTGTGTGTGTGTGTGTGCGTGTGTGTGTGTGTGTGTGTGTGTGTGTGTGTGTGTGTGTGTGTGTGTGTGTGTGTGTGTATTTCAGAGATGTGAAGAGGGTGCTGTTTGTTCCTTACGCTCTCCATGACAGAGACGCCTACACCACGATGGCCAGGAACAAGTTTAAAACTCTGGGTATGTTTGTGTCTCATAAACATCTGACCATGACTTAAATGTTTGTACAGTGTTATGCAATTGTATGTTTTCTTCACATTTGTACTATACATGTTCTATAAATGTATTATTTAGGACCTGTGTATACATATTCTGTGTATTTTGCACAGCACAATGCATATCTAGGTAATGTTCAGTCTATGTTATTGCTATTTTGTTGATGCTTTCCTACGTGTTTGTTTTATGTTTTTTTTCCTGTATTTTTCAGTATATTTTCATTATATCTTATGCGTATTGTGGATTTTCTTTATTTTTCTGTTGTTGTTTGTTTTTGTTTTTTTCAATCTACTTCTGTGTGTTTGCTTGTGTATGAGACACTGCTGTCTAAATCTAATGCAGTCAACCAGAGCAGAAAGCACTGACTGTTTGGCCCCTGCAGGTTATGAAGTGGAAAGCATCCACGAGGCCTCGGACCCCGTCGAAGCCGTCCGGAAGGCCGAGGGCATTTTCATAGGTGAGGAACAACAGAGCGAAGCCTTTCTCTTCCTGTTTTCACTTCCTCATGTACTTCTATCATTTCCTTCTTTTTTTCTTTTTTTCTTTTGCTTACTTTCTTTTCCTCATTCCTTATGATCTGAAAAAATTTCCCCTCGGGGATTAATAAAGTAAATACCTACCATACCTACCTACCTACCTACCTATCCTTTCTTTCCTGCTTCCTTCCTTCCACCCTCGTTCCTTTCCTCTCTTCCTCGTCGGCATGTTTGTTTGGTGAACCAGCAGTGTGGAGACAGTAATGGAGGTACTGTGTCCTTTTGTAGGAGGAGGCAACACTTTCCGACTGCTGAAGAGTCTCTATGACAACAAGGTGGTGACGGAGATCAGGAGTAGAGTGATGGAGGTGAAACACACAGTTAGAGCAACAACTGAACACACAGTTTATTCTATAGCCTGAATGTAAGACAACCCTCTTTTCCAACATTTCAGGTTAACAGATTTAACCTGCTCGTACGCTTAAACAGGATGTGATGTCACATGTCTGATGCGGGAAATAAATAAATAAACAACAGTGTTGAGTGATGTCCAGTTTGAGATGATGTCATAAATACAGTCACAAAACAAGCTGAAATAACTTCTTCCCTTCTGTCCTCATCTCCTTGTTGGCTTTCTTCTCCTTTTCCTTCAATGCCCTCTTCTTTACCCCCCCCCCCCACACACCCACACACACACACCACCAGGACGGCGTCCCCTACATGGGCTCCAGTGCCGGCACCAACGTGGCCACCATCAGCATCAGCACCACCAACGACATGCCCATCGTCTTCCCTCCGTCCTTCTCCGCCCTCGGCCTCGTCCCCTTCAACATCAACCCGCACTACCTGGACCCCGACCCCACCAGCCGCCACATGGGGGTGAGTCAGTACACCTCAGCCTCAGTTTAACGTGAGGAGGGGGGAGGTGGTGTGATGGAGTCGGAGGAGCAGGTCAATATAAAGACCCAGCGAGGCGGAATTTAAAGTTGTCACAGCTCGTTCTGTGCAGATAAGGAGGTGATGCAGTAAAACACAACAGAGAACTCTTTGTCTCTCCAGCTCCATGAACAAATAATGATATAAGAGATAGTTTTGCTCCATCTGATTGGTCGGTTATCTACCATATCGGCGTTATCACCTTCACAGTCCTTTACAGCTGCTCCAGGTCAAAGATTCAACTTTTAAAGCAGCAACAAAGTCTGTGGAGTGTTTGATACACTCATATATAAAGTAGTCAAAACTTCAGCCTCTCGGGGGAGTCGTAGTTCAGAAGTCAGTGTTTATACAACAGGAAGTTCCTCCAAATCAAACCTTCTTTTGACTCAGTTAAACTTTCACTTGATTAGTACTGTTCATTTCAAATATGTTTATCTCGAGTCAAAACAAAATGTCCAGTTTGAGTTGAGTGCTGCCACAAAAGCATCTTAAAACAATATTTACTGGAACAGCTTCAACAGTGAAATACTGCTGCAGCTTTGATAACAAACCGGCAACGTAATAATACGTGATAGTTAATGAGTGAGAAAACGTGTCGTACTTTAGCTGCGTTTGGGTTTTAATACTGTTGTATTTTGACCTTTTAAATGCAGGACGTTTACTTGCAGCAGAGTATTTTCATACTGTCGTATTGCTACATTTCTTCCACCACTGGGTTTTGCTCTTGAGGTGCACAAACTTTGGTGGTATTGATGTAGTCGATGTTATATGACCCTTCTCATGTGGCGTGCCACGAAAACAATCACAAAGACACGCTGCCCTCTAGCGGACTGGTGGGTGTATTACAGTCTTCAACGTCATACTGGGCTGCTGCGAGTCCCAGCAGAAAAACACTAAAACCAAAGTGATGTTTTCAATTTGTTTAATCAGCAAATCCAAACCAAAGAATATTTGTCCTTTTTGCTTGATAAATGACCTCATAGAAAGGACATAAACACTCAAAGTAGTAAACTGTTATTGAAACCAATTTTTAATGAAATACATAACGATACAAACTAATTCTCTGATAGTAATGTTGGTTCCTCCCATGTTATTTGCTATATGAACATGTCAAAATAGCCATTATAATTATCATTGAATCCCCACAGTGTTCAAACTATAGCAATGTAAATATTACAAACATTTCTATTCTAAGGTACTTTTTAATATTGTATATCTTATATTATTGTTCTTTTGTTGTTTTTAAATTCACACTAGAATTCTAGATGGCAAACAACGGACTTGAATGTTGAATGTTCCTGATTCAGGTGGGCTCCCCCTGGTGGGCACTGCTGGTTATTGCAACAATGACAGAAGTTAAAACCAGGACTTTATCTTCAGAATATTATAATAGTATTATATCCCATATTTGTCAGCATGCTGTAAGTGCAGAGCAGAACAAGGATTCCTTGTCATGTAATTAATCAGTTAACATGGCTGAAAAGGCCTGCAGGGCAGAGGATCAATACTGCATCAAATATGAACTTATTGATACGAAAGACATATATTCAAATTTAGCCCGAGTTATGCTTCCAAAGGATATATTTATCTTTATCTATGCTTTCCATTGCAACAGCATTTTCATAAATCCTTTTGAAAAGATGCTCTGTATGACTGCAGAGGTTGCCTGAGAATCTTCCTGTTTTCAAGTTTTCATCAGTGTCACAGTAGTCTGGTGATATTTGTCAGTGAACCTGCAAACAGGAACTGCTAATAGCAAATTCAGCCTACGTTTAATTTGTAGCAGTTGTTTTGATTTTGACTGAATACTATGTTATATTGGTAGTACCAAATGTGGGGCTTATTTTGTCTTATCTACCATGGTACACATACGACGCATTTAGTTCAGACCCCTTCATTTTGTTCTTTTTGTTATGTTGCGGCCTCATGCTGAGCAGGTGGGCTTCAATCAAGTGGCAGAAACATCTCAAAGATGATTTGGAGAAATGGGAGGCAGCACAGTTCAATTTCAACTGTCACTGAATACTTGATGTCAGTAGAATATATTTCGATTTGCAAACATCTCTAAAAATGTCTTTTCACTTTGTCACTGTGGTGTGTTGAGTGTCGACTGATGAGGGAATGATTTTAGCATAAGGCTGCAATAAAAAAAAAAAAAATGGACAAAAAAGTGAAAGGGTCTTAATACTCTGTGAATGCTTTGTGCTGCAGTGAATTATCGTCTCCTCCCTCATTCTACACAGTCGGCTTGTATCTTGTTGACATTGTTGTTCTCGTGCAGGAGACCAGAGAGCAGAGGATCACTCAGTACCACGAAGAGACGGACACTCCATGTGTCCTGGTGAGTGACAACGAGTGGAAGCAGAGCGGTGACGATCGGTGCTCAGAGTTTATTTGTATGTCAGGCCAAGTGGACGAGCTTTTATGGGAGAATTGAAGCTTCTTTGGTTTGTTTTTTCAGGCTCTGAGGGAAGGCTGCATGCTGCTGGTGGAGGGAAACAAAGCCACACTACTGGGAACCACCAAGGCCAGACTGTTCACCAGGTAACACACACACACACACACACACACACACACACAGTCGGGTTTCCATCACTTCAAAGGACATTACGTTGACTTCCATTTCTATTTTTGTGATTTACCCTAAACTTTACCCTTCTCTAACAAGTAAATCTAACTTTAATGTGAAATGAATCTCAACCTGAACCTAACCTTAATCTAATATAACCCTAAATTAAACCTCCTGGCAGTTTTCAGCAGGGTTGACTTGTTTGTTGTGTATTTGTGTGTTTCAGGGGGAAGCCCTCAGCGGAGTACGAACCACATACTGACCTCAGCTTCTTGCTAACAGACACATCCTGACCAATCAAAGGGGAGCAGGAAGTGGAGATCACTGTGGAGATGATATTGTTCACTTTTTGATGTTTCTGGTCATAACAGAATAAACATTTTAATGAAACAATCCGCTGTGTGTCATTAAACCTGCCGAACATTAGCGACAGGTAAGGAAGAATAGTGCCCCAAAAATCTGAAAAATGTGATTTTTCTGCTGTTAAAGTGTCTGTCATGTAAAATCAAGGCAAAGAAATAATAAATAAAGACAAAACGCTCAAGAAAATGTGAACAAATCAGTTTATTTCAAAGGTGAAATCTTCTCCATGAAATTGTTAATCTTAATTCTCTAGGTGAAAGAATACATACATCAAAAATAGTCAATATTTCCTCATGGCAGAAAGAAAGAGACAGAGTGGTATTAAATATAAAACATAAAACCCTCAAACACAACAAACACACAGCTGCAGGACTGGTTTCAAATCACCTGATTCAGTCAGTTCAGCCGGGTTTTTATACAGACTCTTCCAAAACTTTAGTATTACCCCTCAAATAAAGTCCTGAGAAAGAGTCTGTGTCCGAGACATTAAGACAGAAGTGACTATTTGGACGATGTTCAGCCTTTGTGAGTAATTTGAACTGACTGAGGTGAGAGTTGACTTCAGCCCTGAACATGTGTTTTATTCGGTCTTATTTACACGCTGAACACCGTAGAAAAATCTTTATAAAAAGTTTAACAGTTCAGTAAAGTCACTCTCATGACTCGATAACGACCCCATCAGATAGGACTGACCTACGATCAGCGCTCATACCAAAACCATTTGTTACCTTTAATAAACGGAGTCGACCTGAAAATGCATTTATCCAATCAGTTTCTTGTTACACGTTATTCTGTTTGAACACGACTTTTAGCTGAAGTTAAACGAGGTTTGGTGACAAGTTTAATTGGAAAAAAGTGAAAATGAAATTTTTGTGCACCAACTAGAACGTCTAAATCAAAATATGGTGACAGCAGGGCTGCAACAGGATTATTTTCATTATGTAAAGATGTGATGTGTAGTGAAGGGAAAGCAGTAAGTCATCTGAGAAGCTTTAACCTGTAATTGTTTCTATAAAAAAGGTCATGAATTAAGAAAGATTCCTCTTTTCATTGACTAACGGTTATATCAACTCATCGCTGTCGCTCCAGATGACAACGGTGGGCTCGGTTCAGGGGTCGTTCAATAGTTTGGGCCCTTTAAGATTTAATCAATCTATTAATATAACCCCTAAATATGTGGTAGTTTTATAACATGTCTTAAGTTATGTTCAGCAGATTTGATCTGAATTTACAAAAAACTTTCAAAAGAAGTTTCAAATCAAGGCGTGTTTCAAACCGTCAAACATCCTCAATGCAGTTCAGGTTAAAAATACAGTATACAAGAGTAGAAATATAATTTCTAGAGTAATGCTTTTGAAAATTGAAGCACTATTTTTATGAAATTGTCTTTAGCTATAGGTTCATTATATTCACTTACAGACATCAAAGTGTTATTGTATTATTACATATCACTCTCAGCCAGGTGTTAATCCCAAAATGTTGATCTATTTCTGTAAAGGTTTTGGCGAAGTAAATATCCTTTAGTCTGTGTGTTTCCTCCATTAGAAACTCAACATCTGTCTAAAAAAAGGCAACAATGAAATAAACCGTCTTACTTTCTGGCCTCCTACATGAACAGCTGTATCAGCGTTACGTATCTGCGGTAATTCAGGGATGTCAGTGTCCACCAGTAGTATTAATGCATCTCTAACTTCTGCTGTTGAAACAAGATGGGATCGTTACGTCCAGAGGCAGAAGAAACATATTCAAGGGACGACAAACCTAAAAGCAGTGGACAAGATGCCAGTGAAAGGAAAAAATGATGCCTAGTAGCGGGCGAACTGAAGCATTACTGAGGAGTTATTTCAAAGTGATCGTTAACGGGATTAATATATTTTTAAAACTATAATCAACCTTAAACATTAATTCATGATGCAAACCCAATATGGGTAAATAGCAAATGTTTTTTTTTCTTTTTTTAATATATTAACACGCATACACACACACACACACACACACACACACACACACTCATGAAACACAAAATAGCAACCTGCTTTTGTCGCATTTTTGTTCTCAGCGAAGCTGCCAGTTGCCACTCTGACATCTGAGGAAATATAATACTATTTAAAAACACCATAAGCGGAAGAAGGAAGAGGCCTCAGTGCAGAAAAAGGCGGGAAAGTCACAACTATTGCTAATTGACCGTTCACTAAGCCCCGCCCCCTCGTGATGCTACGGCCGCACTAGCCAGCAACTGTTCATTTTGCTGGAACTACGACCGGTAGATTTTATTAGCTGCTGGCTAATTAAGCCTCTGAATGACTTTAAAACAGTTCAAATTAAAAGTCCAATGACTTTTTAACAGTCCTGCTTGTCCTGTAAGAATCGGTGTAAACGTGAATTGGATTGCTTCATACGTGATGTCACGCTACCTGACTGACCGGGCGATGGTAAAAAAACCAACCACCTCACCGGGTAATGATTCAGGTCTTTATGTTCTTATTTATTGGGACAGCTAAACTAAAAAGGTGCTCTGTAACTATATATTTATTTATAAGTACTGTGGTGCTGGCGACCGACTGATTAGTTTGTTAAATTTAACACAACTCGTGTAAATAAAAGGTTGTTGGAGTGTAAACTTATCAAATCTAACAAAGAGCAGCACAGCGCCACTCATCTAACGTCAGACGAATAAAGACGGCGAACTGCACAGCTGATCGAGTTCTTCATTTCCCCCCCCAATTTCTTTTTGTAAATGATTTGTTTTAAAATGTTCCATTCAGCTTGAAACCATGGTCTCAACAACTGATTCTGTAGTTGCGTCTCTTTGCCTGAAGAGGGCGGCGAGCAGCTTCAACACACTGTTCAGGTACGGCGTTTAGCGAACGATCGTTTCTACAGGACCAATTACAAACCAACAAAAAACTCAAGTTTTGCAAAACAATATCTTGATCACGTTGAAATGAGCTGGACCCAATGTTGTAATTATCATCGTTCTGTACAAAATAAAATAAAATACAAAAAACAAAACCACCCCAGCAGCGTCCCAAAGCAGAACTCTTACATGACACCTTCTAACCAGCTTCACCGCACACAAAGCAGGAAGGAAAAACAAGTTGAAGAATACAGAAGGGTAAATACATTACTGCAACGCTCCCAGCGATCACATCATATCACAGCAGACTGAACCATCTCTGTCCAAAAATACAGATCTGAATGTGGCTCATCAACCACTTTCAGTATCATATCTCATATTGCTGCGTTATTGCTGTTTTATCTCACATATGATCACAAGTAATACGGTCACCGCAAGAGAGCAATCGGTTTAAGAGGTTAGTGACGGCCCTCGTGTACCCACAATCCTCTGGTTCATCACTCCTTTACATTTGTATTTTTTTACAGTTTTATTCTCTTAGTTGGCTTTTTTTTTTAAATTGTATGTTTTCAATAATTTAATCTTTGTTCTCACTTGTTGATTCTGTGTGATTTTAAGTTGCCGTTTGCTTTAGGTGGATTAATGGAGACCATTTAAAGGTAAGAGACTGATCTCAGATCGTCCCAGGGCTCGCTCAGATCTTTAAAAAACCTCCACCAGCGTCCTCTGGGAGCAGAGAAGTTCCCCAACAAGAGAAACTATTCACTGTTTGATTCTCTGAAAATGGTCTTCGATGTTTCAGCAGTTCTGGACCGTCACGGTAACAAATCTCTACAGCTGATCAATTATTTTATGTTTGGACAAAAAAACACAAACGTGCAAATGAAATATTAGGCCAAACTCAAACAGCCTCGTATCTCCAGACAAAGTTACTCCGTCACCTCGTGCATGCTGGAACAAACCCATGAAGCTTCCAGGCATGTTGATCAACATGTTAAAGGAACAGTTCAAACAGTTTGGTACGTATTCTTGCAAAGAGTTAGTAAATGTTCAGACTGATGTTACTCTCGTGTCTGTCTACTAAATACAAAGCTGCAGCCGATTAGCCTAGCTTAGCATCAACTGGAGACACAGGAAACGGCCTGGCTCCTTGAAAACACAACAAAATCGACCATGCAGCACCTGGAAGTTCACGAACTAACATCTCGTCATTTTTACACCTCTAATTCTGTAAAAATGAAACAAGTTGTGTTGAACATTTTTACATGAAGCTTATGAACTTGAGGACATTAGAAGGCTTCATTAATGCACTGTATCTGTCAGTTTTGTTAGTATTTCATCACTTCATGAAGACACATTACAGTATATTTTATACATTCCACTGTCCAAAGGATGCGTTATTGCTCTTATAAAAACAGATAAATATTAAAACCTGTTTACATTATAAGTCTGTTATAAAGCATTCATTGAATGTTTATAAATGGCTTACAAATACTAAAAAAGGGGACTTTAATACTCTTTAAAATGCCTTTACATTTTGATTCGTTTACATGTTGAGAGGTTTATTTGTGCCGATATGTGAATTTTATTACCTTTGGTTAGAGCCAGGCTAGCTCTTTCCCCCCGGTTGCTGTTCTTATGCTAAGCTAATGCTAACCAGCTGCTGGCTGTAGCTTCACATTTAGCGTACAGACATGACGCAATCTGAACGTCTGACTCTCGGCAAGATGTCTTCAGTGTCTGTGAAGTCTAGAAAACTCTGCAAGTGTAACATCAGCTTGTTCTGAAGATGATGGCCACGTGATGATGCAGTTTATTTCCCAAAATGATGAACTATTCCTTTAACGTTGAACTTTAAAATATCAATCTTTGAGAATTTAATGTAAATAGTGTTTTTTCCAGCTTCTCATTTGGCATAAACACAACATAACTAGCAAAAACTAAACACCTCATTACAACTTTAACCAGTACTATTATCCGCCATCCAACAGTCAATACAGTGAAATCCTCTCCGAGGCCGTTTTACCCTGATTTCTTCTCTCCTGAACTTTTAGTTCCTCACAGTTTGACCTCTAGGCGTCAGTGTTGCCGTTCTCCTCCGGCTGCAGCTGCTCCTTCTCAGCGCAGTCGTCCTGCGGGGGGCGCACTCTCTTAAAGAAACCCAACTGAGGAAGAAGAGCAGAAGAAGAAGAAAGGTGTTGAAAGGAGGAAGTCAGTCATTTCTGAAGAAAATGTCTGCAGTGCGAACACTAGAGTTTACACTGCAGCGATATCCTGGACAACAATGATTGACATGACAAAAACAAAGGCCGACAGTCGATAGTCACTATCAAGTGTGACTTGCAATGTTTCTTCCTCACCTTGTACATGATGAAGATGAGCAGCGCCAGCAGCAGCAGTCCTGCCAGTACAGCCAGAGCCACCACCCAGGCTGGCACTGGAGGAGGAGTGTCAGCCACCCACGTCACCGACACATTCACCTGAAAAACACACACTCACCTTTAAGGAACAAAGTTCTGCGTCGTTCCCTCCTTTCGTTTCCTGTTCAGTAACTTCAAGGTTGTTAAAACCATTGCGAGGCCGTAACCTTCGTGAGTAAGAGCTCAAAGGTTTGCTGCTTAATGAAAATCCGCTCCCGAGTTACACATGACTTTACGCACCTGAAACTTGAGCGGAGCGCGTACATCCACGTTTGTGACAATTTATTAGGGAACAGGAAGAAGCAGCAGGGAGCCAAATCCGGTGAGTAGGGGTGGCGAGGAGCGACGATTGTTGTGGTGGGCGAGAAACTTGTGCGTTTTCAAGTCGCTGTGAGCGAGCGCACTGTCATGTTGGAGAACCGAAGTTCCATCGCGCCACAGTTCGGGTCGTTTGCATCGACACGGTACAACTCGGTGTTGACGGTCTGACCCTGGGGGGAAAGTCATGGTGCGTAAGCCCACTGATGCCAAGGAAAACCGACCTGGTTGCACGCCTGACCCGATGCGCCTTTTTCGGTTTTGGGCAGTGATGTTCCGCTCAGAACACCTCTACGCTTATTGCTTCACTTGCCGTAGGCTTCCTGAAACATTTTAGGTTCTCAGTTGCTGATTTCCAGAGTTTGACACGAAATTCTACGCGCGCCCTCCGGTCACGTCCACCGAGAAATTACAGATGTGCCGGACCACCGCTCACAAAAACATGTTACTCAGCTGCTGCGACCAAACTTGCAGCACTTACTCACAAAGGTTGGATATTCTCTGCGCTCTTTCTGATGAAGCTTTCTGCTTGTTTAAAACCAGAAAACAATATTTTGTATTTAGCTTAAGAAAACGTGCCTGACCCCAGTCACCAAACTCCTCTACGATACTGTGTTTAATCTTAAATTGTCAAACCGAAAAAGCTGCGTCATCAGGAATTTAACACTAACAAAACAGTTGCAGCTGTGTTTGTCTGTACACACAGTAAACAGAAGTGGAGAGGTTGTGCTTCCTGTCCTGGGAACAATGTGTTAAATCCAATGAGATCACTGCAGCTGCGGCTTCAAGAAATGTTTCTATAAATGAAGCTACGAACAGCTTCGGTCACTGTTGGACTGTATGCTGATGACTCATCGATGTGTCTGTGTGTCTTACAGTGGTGCTGTTGGATGGCAGCTCTGACACCAGGTTCTTGTAAGGCATCTCGATGACGCTGAAAGAGGCCGTTGATCGAACCACATATGAACGATTCTGATTCTCACTCTGAATGAAAAAAAGAAAGAATACAGTCACCTCTGACAAAAAAAATTGCAAGTATATAATATAACATTTGTCTTTACATTTACAGTACGACATACTGAGTACTGAAACTAAAGAAAAATCTGTCTGATATTGTGTTACTGATTTCAATAATATTGCTCAGCCCCAAAAGTTGGATTTGCTTATTTGTTTGTTTACCTTGAGGAAGTTGTTGACAGCCAGTCTGGAGTAGATGAAGAGGATGGCATTCTGCCTCCTCTCCAGACGACCGACCTGACATCTCAGCCGCAGGCACCCAGCTGTGGTGCAGTCCTACACACACACACACACACACACACACACACACACACACATTTATGTTCAAACAGAAGTGAACAGCTGACAGGATAAAATGTAGGAGGGCTGGGATAAGAGAGGAGAGAAAGTAAAAAAAATATCCGCAGACATCACATGCAGCATCAGTCGTCGTCAGTAGTCTGAACTTGATGTTACACTCAGGTGGGAGAGAATGCTTCACATCGTGTCATACAAGATATCCATCTGAAATGTGTATGTGTTTATGTACCAGTGTATGCAGGTCGTTCTGGGAGTCTCTGGACTCCAGGTCTCTCTTGCGGACGTGGTTCCGGTTTCGTCCCTCCGTCTCTCGTTCTCTGGGTGGAACGACGCTGGTGTTGTTTTTCTGGGAGATCAGCGGGTTCTGACACAGAAGAACACACAAAGCTCATGCTGCGCAGTTGGTGCTCCGACTAACGAGCATCTCCACGGCATCCGTCACCAACCGTGGAAAGTAACCTGATGAATCTCAGTCCTATATTTTCTCTTTTAGCTCCGTGTTTGAAGTAAATATCTGTCTGTTTAGCTGCTGACATCTTTACTATGTTCACCAGCTCTACTCTAACTGTGTCTGTCTGCTGTTTGCTGACGAGCAGGTGGTGTACAGTAGAGCTTTGATACAGCTGAAAATGGCCCATAAAAAAGAGCTGACACACTGTAAAACTCTGAAAAGGTGAGATGAGCTTCCTCAGACACATCTCACACGGTCACATTGTTTTTAAACTTCCATTATATACATTGGAATAAAAACACACACTATTACAGGTACTTAAGAGCAGACACTCTGCTTCTGAAACGTTTCCAATGGACAGTCATGCTCGAGCCAGAAAGAAGCTGAATGCTGTGAACTGTTTGTGTTTGTTTGGTCTGTTTTCTTGTTTGTGTTTACGTGAGTCTTACAGAGACGTTGAGCGGGTTGAGCTCCACGTCGGTGGTGCAGTTGATGGGCCCCTCGGTCTCGTAGCTGGTGATGTAGAGCAGAGAGCCGTTCCTGAAGTTGTACGGCCACTCGACCTCCAGCGACGCCTTGCTGAACGTACTGGGGCCGCTGTTCAGGAGCTGAGGAGGGCGACTCTGTCAGGACTCATCTCAAACAAACATATACATTACTGCTGCTTTACTTTTCGTCGCTACTTCTTCCTCTTTGGGTCAGACTGGTTAGAAAAGGCTTGATGGTAGCTCCACAAAGAAAAGCCAGAAACAACTCTCAGTTATGTACATGCAGTGCATGTGTGTGTGTGTGTTTCTATACCTCGTAGACGTGCACTATTTGTGGTCCGATGTCGTCTCCGACCACAGGAGGCTCTTTAGGTTTCCAGTTGGCGATAGGAAGAAGCACCTGACCAGGAGACGACGTCCTGGTAGGAAACACACACACACACACACACACACACACACACACACACACACACACACACACACACACACATTTTAAATGGTACAATCTGCAGCTCTGCTTGGCAGCTCTAAAATAATCCTGAACAGCATGGAAGCAGTCAAAAGTTGTTTTAATTTGTTTTGTTTCCTACAAGTATCAAACTTTCATCATTTATGTTGCAAGAGATTATTTAAGTCTCTCTATCAATTGTAACTTTGATTCTAAGTGATTGTTTGGCTACAAAATACTAAACTATTATTTACATACACAGTCAAATGACACACAGTTCAGGGACACAGACTTATATTCATCTAAACATCCAGAAGCTACAGTGTATTAAAGTGTGCGTTTTACCCTCTGATGGAGACTTTAGCGAGGACGGCCAGCTTGGTGACGCTGGACACTCGAGGACTGGTGTTGTTAAACTGGTTAGAGCTGAAACACAAACATCACCGATCAATACCATTTTATTAAAAAAAACTAGAAACAAAGATATACAAAAAAATCAACACAAACATGGACATAATCAGATGTAAAACCAGGTTCTGTTGCTGTTATCCTTAAAGCGGACACTGGGTGGCGCTGCCTCCGGTGATGTGACAGGTTTACTGAGGTCATGTGCATTCATAACTTGATTTAGAGACATGTATCAACAAGATGTGTCAAAATAAGTACAAAGATCTATACAAGGACGGCTTCTATATCTTAATAAGCTGCGTTGAGGCGGAAGTGTATTAGTTTAACAGCTTCAATAAAAAAAGCCATTCTAAGACAGAAAACAAGACAACATGGCAGGCACTTTTAGAGGGATTTAAAAGGGTCACATAAAACAAAAATAAGCTGAAACAAAAAAACAGTGCAGAGAGAGAAAAATAATAATAAACACTTCAACACAGCTGTGCAGTTTGTGCCAAATTTGAAGAAACTCGTGAATTCACATGAATGGAACAGATGGATGTGCAGCCAACGCCAAAACATAATGCCTGAGAAAAGATCTGGCGCATTAAGATAAAATGTCCAAAACAGTATGTCAGAAAAGCATGACTGAAAGGTCTAAACATGTCTTTAGGAATATCAATGATACTCCCAAACATGTCTGAAAGTTATTGATTAAACATCTGTGCACAGCAGTGATGGTAAAAGTTTGTAGCCTCAAAATGCTTAAAGGACATGAACATTTATAAAAAAAAATACAATAAAATTGAGATGTAACTAAAATCAAAAGAACATCAGGAACATGAGAAGTGATGTAATGATGTGGAGGAAACCCCTCAGTGGTGGGACTGTGTACGCATGTGTTGGAACCATAGGAGGTTTATTTAGTTGATCGAGCTTCATTTGTTTTAAGATACAAAAAACAAAAAAACCTGATCACAAACTACTCGTGTCTGCAGAGAACTCGTGAACTCTCAGAGCTGAAGAGGAGGGAAACCAAAGAAGGCTGAAACCTCTCATTAACATACCTCTCTCCATCTCCCACACACACACACACACACACACACACACACACACACACACACACACACACACGGAGGAATGTGAGGACTGAATGTGTCTGAGCTGCTGCCTTCACAGTTTCAGGAGGTTTTTGTCATTCAGATGAGTGTAAAGAGAAATGAAGTCGGCTTTATACTCCGTCAGAGCTGCTGATCGGTGGTCCGATTCAGAAACTCTGTCCCACCTCCCACCTTTTTTTTTAATTGTATGTTATTGACTTTATTTACTTCAAATCTACAATTTCTGTGAAGTTTAGTGTAAATTATGATTAACCTCCAGTTTATATTCAAACAATAATTGACTTTCATTGATGAAGACGCGAGGTCCCATCTGTATTCAGACCCCTTCACTTTCTGCTCAGTGGATTGCAGATAAAGCGGCCGTGCTTGTTAATCAGTGTACACTTAGTAACCCTTCAGGATAAAGTGAGATTATTTTTAGATTAGATTTGAATTGTACTCAGTAGACCAGTTGGACTGTGCACTGCTGAAATGAATAACCTCATACAAGCTAAAAGAACGACTCAGAGGTTGAGAAACTTCCGGAAAAAAAGGCAGCTAGTTCCTGATTATATTAACTCCATTATGATGTTTTTTATAACAAGCCAAATTCCTAATTTTACACTCCCACCAATAACACTCAAAAGTATTTAATTTTGTCTTTTTGTTTCTTCTCTTACATCTCGCCTAATTTACATTTGGTGTGCTTTGCCACTCAAAGTGTTTCTTTTATATTTAAATAATAAACATATTTTTAAATGTTCCTTTATATGTGAAACACTGCATGTCATTTTCTTGCTGTAAAACACTTTGAGCTGCATTTCTTGTAGGAAAGGTGCTATAGAAATATATTTTCTTATTATTATTAAATGCGCAAACGTATTCAACACCAAAAACACAAATACTACCTTCTGCCATCTGTAAGCAAAATACAACAACAATGCTGTGGTGAGTCCCACCTGGCATCACCTGTGCCATTTTACATTTGAATCCCCCAGTGCCATTAGTAACAAACTTCGCTCTGCTGCCAGCAGGTGGAGCTGTGCCCCACTCACCCCAGACGACCCTTGACCTCTGATACAACAACATCAGTGGGGTTCTGGACAGAGACAGAACCGAGCCGTACCTGACTATCTGCAGGTCGAACTTGACAGACGTGTCCTCCTCCGACAGCTGGTGCACGCTGAACCTCAACTCAGCCAGCAACTGGCCAATGACAGCCCGGGAAGAGACAGACGAGGACCAATCAGAGAGAACAGGGAAGCAGCAAAAAACAAACAGGTTATTGAGAAATTTGAGAAACAAATCTCACTTAAAAATCTGTTTATTTTCACCTTTCTGTAGAATATCTTGTATAAACTGTGTATAAAACATGATTTATATTTATAGTGTCATCTTTAATTTGTACTTGGTCCACTGAATTATTGTTACTTTAAGGCAAAGTACTGTACTGTACTTCATGCTATTTACCAATCCACTTCTTAACAATCGCGTCGCCACCTTTTCATCCTTCATCTGTCTTTATTGATATTTGACTGTGATTTACTTCCCATCCTCACACGTGTCACATCAGCTCCACCCTGACTGATCGACGTGGCCTGCAGGTGCTTCACTCACCCTGGTTCCTGCTTTCATGGGGTTTCCCAGGTCGCACACCACCATCTTGGTCTGGTTCTCCTTCTTGTAAGCACAGGAGAGCCGGGAGAGGGTCTGTGGAAAACAACACATCGCTCATCACTGTACAACTAGAAAGGCTCATCGCAGCTTTGTGTACCACACAGTACAGAACTGGAGTTGGTTTGTTTAAGAGCAGGTGTGCTGTGATAATACTTCAATTTACTATTTTGCCAGGTTTGGTCCCAGCTGCTCGTCTCGACACAAGAACATTGGCTTCTCCAGTTCAATTTAATATTTTTCAAAGTAAAGGTGTCAGTAAAAAAGGTTTTGTTTTGTTTTGTTTTGTTGCAGAGTCATTGTATTGGACTTATTTACACTCTGGTAACTGCTTTTAGTCCAGTTTAGAAACTGTTATTTGGGAAATGACCATATGTTTTTCAGCAAACTTCCTGTTCCTCCAGGAATTTATTATATCCAGAGCCACGACCTTTTATTTTAAAGTAGGTCTTCAGGGCAAGAGATCTACCGTACGTCTCCTCCTCGTGGACAGTGTAAAGCTGGAGTGCACTTATATAGTGCTTAACAGATGAAGCACTTCACAATGTTTGTCATTCATGGGCACGTTCACACACCTCTCTGTAATATACCCATGGATTACTTTGATACTGAAGAAAACTTAAAACATAATGATTCACAGATGAGTTCTGAAGTGTCTTTCTTCAGGGACTTCAAAGTGGATATATGAAGGTTTGTTGTGGATGGACATTTGGGCTGGTTACCCAATCAATTCAATGCCAATTCACAAGTTCCCGTTTTGTTTTGATTCGGTTTCAATTCTTTTGAGGACATTTCAGTTACAATACCAATTTTACTTTGCAATGCAATCTCAGAAAACTGATTTTGTAAATTGTACAAAGAGCCCTCTAACATAGTGCATAAACAAAAATGTTTTGTTTACATTAAGAATAGATCTTAAAGCAATTACATGAATGTACTTTTTATTTTACAACGAGTCTTCACAACAACAACGAGATACTCTTTCTTTCTGGTGTAAACCACGCCCACTAAAGCTGCATATACCCGCGTGCAGATTCTCATTGCCTATACGAAGCATCGATCATTGCCAACGTGGCTTCCGATTGGCTGGATCCGACACCTCCGCTCGATACAGACCCTGGTTGGCTATTGTAGGCTGGACAGGATGTGGAAGCTTTTTTAAACCAGCACGAATAGAAATCAGCGATACTTAGTGTATCCTCGGGGTGTGTGAGTCGCACTAAATGACATCAATGTGTGTTTCATGTGTGTGGAATGTGATTTTTTTTTCTACTATAATTCACCTCACGCAGTCTGTTTGACTGCCCTTCGGCTCTGTGACTCACTTTTTCCTGATGAATGTCCATGACTATAACACACCTCATCCTGTCCTGTCACCATGGTTACAAAGTTCATCTGCTTCAGAAACGTTACCTGACTGCGGACGACCCCGGTGAAGTCGGCCTGTTGTGGAGGGTAGACGTGGAGTTCGGCCTCGTAGGCTCCCTCACCCTGATTCTCAGCGTTGATCTTCAGGGTCAGAGCGTTATCATCGCCGATGTAGATCTGGTCACGATCGCTGTGGCAACGCAAAGAAGAAGAGTTAACTAAATAAATACTATAATATATAATAATATATATAATAAATAAAATACTGTGTCTGATTTCAGCACTTTCTTTCTCATCTAAAAACAAACAGACACCATTTGAATATTATGACAGATTACATATACTTTAGGAGCATATCTCTGAGATGAAACACAAACTTCATCCAGCCTGCAGTAACGCAGTGAGCAGAGGAATTAACGCTTTCCCACCTCTTCACTGACAACTTGAGGTCAGGTTTACAGATGTTGTCACCTCCACAGTCCAACAGGATATGAGCCTGACAGAAGAAGAAAAAACAGAGAGAAGAAAGAGGGAAGGAAGAAAAGAAAGAAGTAAAAGAAGGATAAAAGACGATCAGTCATAGAATATGGATCAGTCCAACCTGACATACACCATCAGTGTTTCCTCTATCATTGTCTTGAAAGAAACCTGCAGTTACGTCCAGTAACAACTATTCATTTACACCCGTTTCATTTCAGCATTTTTCTGTCACTGAAAGTTGTGCAAATTTGTCTGTTTCTCTGCTCCGTTGCATGTTTTGGGTTTCATGCCTGCAGTGTTAAGCTAATTCCATAACTTTAATAGTTGCTCTGCCCTCACATGGTTCATATTCATAAATAAATTCAATGTTGTCATATTACCTTGACAGAACACAGAACATTTCAGCCCGGAGCCCCCGACGCACACAGTGGAGTTACCTGCTTGGTGATGTTAGATGGGACCGTCATGTCGAGGATGGGCTGCAGTCCGGTTTGGTCGGCAGCCAGCTGGTAGTCCAGACTGTACTCCATCACCACGGAGATGGGAGTGATCTTATCCCGGAACTCACGGTCGTCCTGAGAGACAGAAGAAAGGTGGAGGGAATCAGACCACCCCTCTCAGAATTTAAATTAAATGTTTAATATTGATTTGATTTAATTTAGTATTACTAATCTCGATAATATTCATTACTGTTTATTTTTCTCTTTGTGTTGTTCTGAAATAAAATTGTATCTATTGTATATTGCATAGAAGCCGTATCCTTTGTATCTGGATTTTTTTTTTTTTTTCTTTTTGTTTTGCAGATGTGTTTGCCACAACTCTTGAAATATCTTTACCTTACTGTTCAAATTTGGGAAATTCTGGACAAAAAATATTGGTAGTTATAAACAAATATCAGCTTAATTTACATGTTATCAGATGTGTTTGTGAAAAGGAAAACAGATCCTTGATGACCATAAAATGCTACTTGAAAGATGAATTGTTGACTGCAAATTGAACTGCTGTGATACGGAGCTGAACTGAAATGCTTCTGTTAACACGTGTGTGGTGAAACTCTCAGATTTAAAAGACCGTTCTGATTTGTCTCCTCTTTTCTTATGTCATTGTAAAGCGTGTCCCATCCTCACCCTCAGGAAGACGGGCTGCTCCTCACAGGCTGGGCCTCTGCCGTTGGACACCGTCATGTTTTTGGAGTACTGAAAGGTGTGACTGTGCAGGAAGAGGACGCGTTTCGTCGCCTCTTTCTGCTTCAGACGGTCCAACATGAGGTCCACGCGAAAGTCTGGAGGCATGACGAGAAACAAAGAGGAGAAATTGATCCAATCTGCAGAGTCACGAGAGCACTCTTGATGCACTTCTTATGTTGCCGAGAGCGTCACTTACTGAGAGTGGCTGGAGCTCCGGGGCCGCTGGCCTTCAGACAGTACTTCACCTTAAAACTGCAAAACACACACACATTCACAGAGTGAGCTAACAAAGAAGTCAGATAAAGAAGTCAGACTTATACAATAGGAACATTACGATTCTGAGCATATGGTCTCAGGACAGGGAATAGTTTCACATTGTAAAATACAATGGTGAACTTTCTTGCTGATAGGTGGATGTTGAGTCCGACACTATTGTCATGTCTGTATGCTACATATGACGCTACAGCCAACAGCAGGTTAGCTTAGCTTAGCAAAAAGACTGAAAACAAGGGGAAGGTACTAGCCTGCTCTGACTGAAGGTACCGGCACAAATCACTATATCACTAAATAACATCTTATATCTCTTTATTTGTATGTAAGAAAACTTCAGCTTGATGTGCTGTAAGCAGTGACGAAGGGAGACAGGTAGTAGTATTCTGATCGGCATGGCAACAAAGGAGGGACCTCAGACGTAGGCCGATATCGGACGGCCAATATGTGCATCAGTGTATGTGTTGGCCGATATGGAAACTTTTCTTTCCAGAACATGACGCAGAAAAACATACTTTGGGTAAATTTGAAATTGTTGTGTTTTTTTTGTACTGTATATAAGAAATATGTGAAGAATATGGGCCGATGTATTGATATCATCCATTCTTTTACTACTTAATAGCAGTACAGCATCGGCCCCAAAGAGCTTTAGGATATGTTTGTTAATGTGGCATGTTGGGAGATGTAGTTTTGGAAGGAAAAAAACAGTTAAGTGCCGGTGTTGTGGATGGATGCCAACAACAGGAACTAACTCCCCGAACATGACTAAGAAGTTCATGATAACTGGAGACACTATCAGAGCAGATCAAACGTTGGTGTTTCAGGTGCAGCATGGGAGAACTCACCATGACACAGGTGTGATGTTGTCAGAAAGTTTGCAGGTCTTTTCATTTGGGTTGATGATCTGAGGCGTCATGTCTAATGTGGCATTCACACTGATCACTGGACGGGCTCTGAGAGAGACAAAGAGACAGAGAGAGAGAGAGACAGAGAGAGAGAGAGAGAGAGAGACACACACACACACACACACACACAAAGTCAGTCAGCGTTTGATGGTTCTTAGATCCCGTTTGTTATTTATCTCCACATTATATTTTGAACGTTGGAACAAAAACTAATTTCTACATGTTGACTGAATGGAGAAAGACTCGTAAGTACAGCAGGGACTAAAAGTGTGAGGCATGTTAGATGTTTGGATTCTTATCCATCATCACACAGACGCTTGGACCAGCAAATATCTGGCACGATCATTTCATTGTCAAAACATCAAATTAATTGTTTAAACTCAATTTAGAAGCCTTTACAACTATAATGTTGTCATGAAGTCACACTGTGGACTCCAACCTGAGCCTTGTTTCTGTAGCCTATATTTGTTTACACTTTGGAAATTTACACATGCTGAATTAGCAGTTCCTGTTTTCAGTGTGTCGATAGATGTACAAACAACTATCACTACATTACTTCAATACAGAAGAAAGCTGTGAAACTGCATGATTCTCAACCAAGTTCTGCAAATGTGCAAAGCATTTTGTTGAATTACATCAAGGCAGATTTATGGACTTTAATTGCACCAAAAATATCCTCAGAAAGTTCAACTGTCACTGAATCTAAAAATGTGTGTATCATGTCTGGATGTCTGAATTAGTTATGACTCAGAGAGAGTGTAGTTTTGGTTAAATCGAGTGCAAAGGGTTAATGTAGATTAGGATATAACTGCAGGAATATAATGGGATGGATAAAATAGGTAGGAATGCACTTCTGTACTGAAGGGGTTAAACGTGTCCTAATAGCAGCTATAAAGTCAGTAGGAGCAAACTGAATGAAAACAGAAGCTCTTTGATATCAGAGGTGGCCTCATTAAACTCGTCAGCTTCTATCAGCAGCATCACAGACACACACACACAGCCCCAGCAGGGGACACACACCACACACACGCACACACACACACACACACACACACACGCGCACACACACACACACACACACTGTTTTACCTGTATAAAACGGCTTTGTCTGCTCCAAACACTCCGACAATTAAATCTGGAAGACAGAAGCACACATCAGCTTTTTTCACAGCAGCACTTCATTTGACTCCTGCTGTGCCTCTACATATACATGTTTGTGTGTGTGTGTGTGTGTGTGTGTGTGTGTGTGTGTGTGTGTGTGTGTGTACCTGGATATCCGTTCTGGTCTATATCAATGTTTCCACTCATGGAGTATCCAAAGCTGGCTGGCATATAGCTGGAAGCCCATTTGCCCCGCAGGACCTGAGAGACGAGGCAGAGGTGGAGAATTCAACTTTTGTTCTGGGGTCTTGTTTTTGGAGTTTTAACCTTTTATCTCATTTCAAATTCCAACTGACTAATGTGACAAGGAAGATGTGGGGGAGCAGCAGCATGACCCTCAAACAGCCACAGTTATCTGAATCAGTTTATGTGAGTGAAAGGAGAACTCAACACAGACATAAAAGCTATTCTACTCATTCTTTGCAGCTCTTTGTCAGGTTATGTGTCCACAGCGACGACAAGTACAACCATGAACCAGAGAGTAACAGTTTGGGCTAAAAACCTGAAGTTCAATTCATTTTCAATTCAAATGTGAGGTTTTGAATTGGTGGTTTCAATCGTTGGTTGTGACTGCTTCAGATGGTGCAGACAGATTTTCATTTCTTATATTTTCTTATATTTTTGAGGCTTATGGGGTAAAACAGTGTTACGCATCATAAAGAAAAGTAGGAGACGTATCTCACTGACTATAACCTGGTGACTGAGGAGGATGGTGGTTGTGCTATTTACCTGGGAGTGTGATGGGTCGGGCCCCTGAGGGCGGCCATTATGTATGTAGACCAAGCCGTCGCGGTCGGGGCCTCCGTAAGGAGAAGAGATGGCAACATCTGGAGGAGACACGGAGAGAAACAGGGGAAGGAGTCATGGAGGTCTGGACCTGGCCACAATGAGGCATCCTGCTTATGGGTACTTCGGCAGGGAGCTATAAAGATGTGTGTATCTTTATAAGTACTGTCTGTATGGACAAATGTTAAGACCAAACCATTGAAGACGGTCCTCATAACTTCAAAGGTCTATTTGAAGCTTAAGGTTGTGGGTCCTCACAAAGACAGAGAGACCACACCTGTGTGTGTGCCTGTGAGAGAGAGAGAGAGAGAGAGAGAGAGAAGGTCTCTCTTACCGTTGTATCCATCCATGTCCAGATCTCCCAGAGCTGCGATGGTAGAACCGTATCTGGCGTAAACCTCCGAACCCGTCAGCTCCTGAGAAAGGTGGAAGGAAAATCCACCTCGATTCAAGTACACAGACACCTAGAGAACACACACACACGCACACACACACACACACTGTTGATGTTACAAACATTTTTATTTCACCCCAAATCTGCAGTGACTGTTTTTTTTTGTCCACTTTTTGTATTTGTCTATGTCATTTCATAAACAAAGGCAGTTCAAATGATTTACATAATGCATCCAAAACTATACATAAGCAATTAAAAAAGAAAAAACATTAAAATACAAATTAAAATGCAAAGGAATTTTTTTTTTTTTAAAAGGTAAAAATATAAAAGCTAAAACAGAAAACAAAAAAGTTTAAATTAGCAGTGTAAAATGTGATTAGATTGACGCCCATTTAATCTGACAGTATCTGTAAACTTTAGCCTATTTTAAGGAAGTTTGAATATGAGATCTGACAGCTTTGGTTTCACATCTGCATCTCTGCTTCCTGTTGAGGGAGCAAAGCAGAGTAAAAACTTCCAGTTTCCTACCTGTCCCACCTCCCTCAGTTTTCCATCAGACCCTCTGTCCATGAAGAGAGGTGCTCCAATCAACAGATCCACCAAACTGACACATGAAATGAAGAAAAGAACATTTTTATTCATCTTCAATCGCTGTTAAGTGTCGTACATGAACATCTCTCACTAAAACACACTGCCGCGTGTCCTTCAGGCCAAACAACTTTCCTGCCTCATGAAACACCTGCAAAGTATTTGATCTGATTTGTGTGAAACCTCCATTTACACTAACTTGTGGTCTTCTTCTCCTTCATTTAACCGGGCACTACAGTGTTTTTAAGAAACATCGCTACCAGCAGCTGTAACCACACTGCAGCTGGAAGAAATGTGTTTTAACCCCCAGTGAACAGATAAAAACATCCAAACTGTATGAAGAGACTGCCACCTTCCTCACACTGATGTATGAAACTGACAACAATGTCACATTTCCATCCTGATTTCTCCAGGGTTTTCTATCATTTGACCTTCATGCGGAGCTCTTTTAATGACATGGTTTTGTCTCCTGAAACGCTGTTATGGAACAAGCTGGAGAGTCAGCGGCAGCAGGTGTGGATCTCCAACCAATCGACACATATTCACTCAGAAGGAGAGGATGGAAAAAAAAACATTCAGTGCTTTTAGAAATGCCAAACCCCCTCGCTCCACGCCTGTCTGATTAGGGAGGATGGTGTCCAACAATGTCTGTAACTTCCTGACACCAACAATCCAACACTGGCAGCCGCTTCTCGCTGCGGCCGGTCAGCTGGCATGTTTTCAGCTTCTCTCGTCTGTATTTTTCACACATTTTCTTTCACGTGAACAAGAAGGTAAAACACCATCTCTTCATCTGTAAACACAGTGTGGGGCTGTTATCTCCCGAAAGAAGGTGGACTACGTATTAAAAAGATTTTAACACTTTTGACTTTCAGATGTAACTAAAACTCATCGACAAAATGTGAATCTAAAATCGGGCTTCACTTAGAGGCCATCAAAGCTCCGGGTGGCAGAAGGGCTGAGTGAGGAAGAAGGTGCAGTGTGTTGCAGTTCCTGAAGGTTGCCAGAGTAAAACAGAGGATATAAAAGACCTTGTGTCCGTTTAAATTCAGCAGCCAGGAGCTCTCGGAGCAGAAAATGACACAGAGCTCAATTCATTAGTGGACTCGTCTTAAAACACAGACTGGGAAAATGTAAAACAGACAAACACAGACTTACCCATCTTTATTCACATCCGAAGCAGCTACCGAGTGTCCAAAGTAAGCAGCCATCTACAAGAGAGCAGAGGAGGAGCGATGAGTCAACAAAAGTAACCTCTCAGAGGGATTTCATCATAGACCAAGTTTACATTTCTGAATCAGTGTTAACAAGACTGACGTGATATCAGAGGTGAGGGAACAGACAGACGACCTGAAGGGAAGATGAGAAGTAAACAGAACAGAAGTCCTGAGAGGCAGATCTTCGAAGAGAGAGAGAGGCAGGAAACTGATAAAAAAGAGAGGCTGGTGGGTTCAGAGGCTGAGTTACAGCGGACAGGCAGGAAAGTGAAGAGGAACGCTGTCATTAACTCTGCTGATGACAGCCTCTGTTTCCCTCCCCACCCTCCTCCCTCTCTTAATGCTTCTCTTTCACGACTACTTGTTATTTTGACTTCAGTCCAGTGTTGTGTATCTTGAAAGGATCTAACTTAATCTAAATCATTAAAGCCGCTCTGGTTTCCAAAAAAAGCTGGCACCGACTCTGGCCGAGGTTTATTGCAGATTTGTCTTCGTCACAGGCAGAACGAAAGGTCTCTGAACCGTCTAATTACTCTGATCATGTGACGCCATTTTCTACAATAATAAGCCTGCCTGTGTGTTTGCATTGGAGAAAAGTTGAAGCACTGTTTTCGCTGGATGACCCAATATTCACTGTGGAAGCAGCACTGTTGATTGTGGCATCAATGTTGTGTGAAGTTGTGCAGGTGTGTTGGTGAGCTGGCGTTGATAACGTTACTCTCTGTCTGCTCCATAAAACACTTTGTCTCGTGAAGCTGATGAAAATCACCACATTCAGTGACGTGGTTTAAACCCGTGTTGGGGATCTGCATCGATCCTCCTCTCAGAGCTCTGATGTTCGAGTATCAGGAACAGAAATAAATTCAATGAAACCGGCGTTTAAATGTGTGGAAAACAAAAGCAGAAGATGAGACTCTTCATGTCCACAGGATCCTCACTCGGAGCGCTGTCGCTGTTTCAGTGTCTCAGGGAAACATTTCAGGAGCAGAGTGTCTTTTCTTGTGCTGCCATGTTGCTTTCACAGCTCATTCATTTTCTTACTTGAATATATGGTCACTAAGCTTCTCTGTTGTCACTCATGTTAACTGTCAGTACAGCTGATGTCTGCAGCTGCTGATATTAACCTGGAATTCATTCTTTCAGAAGATGTTGTAACGTAATGATTTAATTTACACTACAGCACCGTGGTGGTGACTGCAGCTGATTTATGAGCCGTGATCATATTTCACAATAGTTCCAGGTGCATGTTGAGTTGCTTCTCGTCATACGAGGGTCTGCTGTCAGAAAGTCAGGCATCCCACATGTTTACCAATGTATTTTCAAAAACGTTCCCATAATCTTTTACCCAATTTCCATGACTTTGTTTAAGTAGTTTTAAATAGGAAGGCCCAGCATACCCGGCCGAACACACGTGACTGGTTGTTACATGTTGAGAGGATTAAGATCAGGGTCAGGTTTGAGGTTAGAGACCAGTTGACTGTTCGCGCCACAGCCAATCACAGCAGCGCAGCGTTTAGAGCATATGCAGAAGCTTGCTATTGCATGTTCTCCCATTGTTACCCACCATTTCCACGAATTTCATGGGAACCCTGAAGTGGTGCAAGCTGTTAAAATGCATTCAAATGCTTCCTTGGGAATGTTTTTTTGAGGGGGGGATCTATGATTTGATCAGCAGGAAATCCTGATTCCCACCCTGTTTCTTTTTCTTTTCTTTTTTTAGTCTTCTTCGACCCGTCAGAACATGCAGGCCAGACGACCTGAGCTGTACATGTTATACAGAGTCCAGCAGCTCACCTGGCTGCCTGTGAAGTTGATCATGGACTCCATGTTGAGGCCGTTGAAGATGTTCACCTGAAACATCAGAACACATCAGAGAGTTCAGCATTAACAGTTTTAAAACTCACTGAACAATAAAATCCTGCTGCACACGTTTTCTGCACTCGTCAAATGTTCACCAGCCCTTTACTTTACATCACTATTTGACCAGCCAATCAGATGATGACAGCTGAGCAGGATTACAAGTTCAACACAGCCAATAAAAGAGGACATGACCATGTGACTGGTGGGTGACACTAATTAGCATCACTGGGGGAAGTATTCAGAGCCTTTACGCATGTATTAACCCTGCACTATAAAAATATTGCATTATATTCAAGAGTATCCTATTTAAGTAAAATTATGAGCTAAATTCATCTAAAGTATCGAGAAAATGTGTTCCTGTGACACACGAGACGCATTACAAGATTACACGATTCTAATGGAGTCATCAAAACTTCAGCAACATCTTACTTTTGGAGCTGCTACAGATGAGGTGGTTTTAACTACTTTATATAATGTCAGCTAGTTCAGTCCAGTGGTTCCCAACCTGTGGAAACGTCCCCTCCAAAGGGTCACCAGATTTATTGGAGAGGAAGAAAAAAGAATTCTGACAGAAATATATGTTTCAACTTTTCTTGAACCTTTACTTTTTCTTTTTCTTATCAATATAGACTCAAACAATTGGTTAAATTAACCTATCTACAGGCAAAATCTGTCTCTTTTGTGGAAGCAACATTAATAACATGACAAGGAGACACAATTAGACAGTGTGTTCATGTTAGGAGTGTCTGAAGGAGAGCGCCGGCTGCTGAACGTTGTGTCAGTTAGAAGTTGTGGTTCACTGTGACTGTAAGCATTGAGGGAAACCCGCTCACTCACCCTCGACTGATGGCGCTCATCTCTCTACCAAAGTTATTATAGCTTGGAGAGCGTTCATTAAAATTGTCTTTTTCCCAGAATGCAGTGGTGACTGAGACAAGCGTTAACTTTAAACACTTACATAACCCCGTGCCTTCTCCCCTCTGGGTACTCCGGTCACATAATCTGTGGAGGTGACAAAAGACACACGTAATTAAAGCTCAGGATCAGTATGGTTAACATTCACTGCTTTAACTAGAAGAGCACCTGAAAAAATATTTTCATTATTAGCTGATGCTGCGTTTTCTCCAGGTTCTGTCCCTGGAGGTTCTGTGGCAGCTTGGATGCTGCAGCTAAGTGTTATGAAGGTGGAGAAACCCCTGAGCTGTTTTAAATATAATTTGAAAGGACTTATTTGATTGTTTGGTCTGTAAACAAAAAAAAGGAAAATGACATTGTAATTTTCTAAAGCCCATGGTGATGTCATCAGGTACCTTGTTTTATCCAACCAACAATCCCCAAACTAAAAACTGTCCAGTTTACTGTGACATTGAGGGCAAGCAGGGGACTCTTCTTTTAAAAAGCCGAAACCGGCAATGCAACGCTTGCAGGCAACATGTTTCATACTCAATAATCATCTGACCTACATACCCTCCCGATGTGGAGTTCTGTTTAAGCTGCAAAAATGTCCCATCTCATCCCTTTGCCTGTAAACAACACCGCTGCCCTGCGTCAGTATTTCTGCGTGGACGTCCAGCCACTCCATCCACCTGCAGCCTCGGGGGGTTCATCACATTTGCTCATCAATCCCTAATATCTAATCACATCTGCGGGGAATGATGAGGCCGGTGCCTCAAACTATGTTCGGCTGCTGTTTGAAAAGTGAGTTGTCTGACACGAAACTTTAACCACATCTTCATCAGGATTTAAACCAAACACTTTATTCAACTAATGATACGAGCACTAATCTTGTGTCATATAAATGTGTTTCTTCATTCTACCACGTTTGTCAACAGTAGTATTTATAGCTAAGGAAGCCTCAGTTAGATCTTCCTGCTCTTACCTTCCTGTCCATCGTCGTTGAAGTCTCCGACTGCCACAGAGTATCCTGGAGAACAAGAACATAAGATGTGATCTTAATGTTCTTGGTGGATGTAGGGTTAAAGAAAATCTCCAGACATGTTTGAAGATACATAAAAGCTTTGTTTTGAAAAGGAATTTGCAGCTGAAAGCGTCTTCTACTGAACAGAAAAGTCCATTTTCAGTGTTTGGAGGCTTTCTAAAAGCTTTACGTGTCCTCGGCACGTTTGTGTAAGTTTCAAACTGGATTCTGAAAGGTCACAGAGATGTGGGTACATCCAGGTATGAATGTGACATTTAAAGTGATTTCAGCGAAACTTTCTCCCTTCAGATGGTGAATATGAAACTCGTCATGCTTCTGGATTACTTTTATGAGAATTATTCACTCTGGCCGATTACAGTGGATACGGATGCAACAGGGGACTGCTCAATTTCTGTTGTTTCAAATTTGATGGAGTTGAGCTTCATTGAAATGTTTTTAAATCTCTAATTTTGAATTGAGGCAGAAGTTAAAATGTAAACTGTTTCTGAATGTTTTTCAATCTCTGACCTGGTGATAAGATGGTTTGATGTACTTACTACTTCTCCCAAGTTTCTCTTGTCCATAGAACCCAATGTTGTATATTTTGTCCATAAATCTGTGCAGCCATTACAGAGTATAGTTTTATAGGCTTTTTTGCTTCAGAAATTAAACTAAACCAGAGGCAGGTTGTGCACATTCATTAACATCCAAATACAGAACAGAGAGTTTCTCCAGTATCAGATCATTTGCACCACAGAGAGCCTGACAGACTTATAGAAAATGTTCAGGGCGTCCAGCTGTAATTCAAGATGTTAATGGTCAAAGAGTATCGTCACCAAGAGCGTGCGTGTATGAGTGTGTGGTTACCGAGGTAACTGTCGTCATACTGGGCACCGGATGGCTTGGTGGTCAGAGTGTTTACATAGGGTGTGATGAAGTTCTTGTTGAAGCGGGTAAAAATCTCCGAGAGGTCATCGGAGATCAGCTGACCTGAAGACAAAGAAGGAGAATGTTAGAAAACAGAGAGGAAGAATGAACGAGGAGAACCAGGAGAGAAGAAGGTGAGAACAAGGAGAGAACAAGGAGAGAAGAAGAGGAGAACCAGGAGAGAAGAAGGTGAGAACAAGGAGAGAACAAGGAGAGAAGAAGAGGAGAACCAGGAGAGAAGAAGGTGAGAACAAGGAGAGAACAAGGAGAGAAGAAGAGGAGAACCAGGAGAGAAGAAGGTGAGAACAAGGAGAGAACAAGGTGAAAAGAAGGTGAGAACAAGGAGAGAACAAGGTGAGAAGAAGGTGAGAACAAGGAGAGAACAAGGTGAGAAGAAGGTGAGAACAAGGAGAGAACAAGGTGAGAACAAGGAGAGAAGAAGAGGAGAACCAGGAGAGAACAAGGTGAGAAGAAGAGGGAAAAGAAGAAAAAGAGAACGGAGCAGGAGATAAGGAGAAAAAACAGGAAAACTGAAGAGAACAGAAGGTTAAAACAAACGGAACAAAAGAAGAAGAGAAACATCCAAAACATGAGGAGGAACAATAAAAGGGAAACGAGTAGAAAAAAAAAAAAAAAAAAGATTTTATACGAGTTTGTTTATAAGCTGATATACTTTTGGTTTAGAAAAAAAAAAAACAGCTTGTAATTAAAGGAGCCGCAGAGACACCGTGTTAACGGTTGTCTAATCAGAAACAGAACTGTGTGGGAGAGTGTGGTTGCTCGTGTAATTGTGAGTGTTGACTCAACAGGAAACAGTAATTAGGCTAACGCAGCCCACGGGCACAACATATGGGACTGACTCAGCGTCCAGGGTACGGGCGGTGTCACACCCTCTGATGTCAGACAAACACGGATTACAACACACACACACACACACACACACACACACCCTGAAGCCTGGCCAACTCTAGACCTGCTCATTAAACTCTTAAGGTGGCGATGATGCATGTGTGGTAGTGTGTGACGAGGCTACAAGTCAAAGCCCTTTTTTTTTTTTTTTTTTTAACTGTATTTGTATATATTTTCACCAAAAGTCCCCTTTACAAGTGCAGAGCAGGAGTATTTGGACAATTACACATTTTCAGGCTTCAGTTTCATTAGGTTTATATAGATATAGAAAGACGTGTGTGGGAGATGCAGCCCTTTTAACACAAAGTGCTCAAATTACAAAAGGTTCAAAAACAATTGGACACTTGGCTATGTAACGTTTTTTGGGGGGAGTACTGTGTTGTTTTCATCTGCACAGCTCAAAAGGAAAACACAAGAATGTCAGAATAATTTTCCACAGTGACGCAGTGGTTTTCGGGACATTTTATTATATCTGTCATTTACATGCCTTTTCTAGGACTGGAAAACTGGTGCAAACCAGTCCAAGTTTTCCAGGTTTTTCCAGGATGTCTGTGGCCCCAGATTATATTAATAATCCTGAGTCATCAAATCCTCAGGAGCATTTTACTGTTTTAACTTCTTTATATTCAGTTTGCTGGTATAAACGAGCTGCTTCAGAGTGCCACCAGATAGATCTGAGGGATCATGTGATGATTAATAGTAAACGAAAGACTGCTGAAAACTGCTCTGACACACAAATATGGATCCATAGCTCAGCCTGAAAAGAGTTACACTACGGTATCTGAGAAGCTAGGAGGTGAAACAACTCAGACAACTGCAACGTGACAAAGAGACACCATTAAAAATATATATTTTATGTGAAGGAATCAAAGGCCAAACAGGAAAAATGTGCTGGATTTCACATACTCATGTTTTTATGTGAAATTTGAATCTTAAAAGTAGATAAAGCTAACAACAAAACAATGTAACCGAAGTATGAAGTAAAAAAAAAAATAGAAATGCTGAAGTAAGAAATACTCAAGAAAATTGTACCTAATTACTTCACTAAATGTACTTGGTTAGATTTGACCACCTGCTCAGCAGAAATATCTGATGGCTTTCAGCTGATTGTTCTGAACTCTGCCTCCGACGCCCTCAGTGACACAACACAGCCTGCTCATGCTGATCCAGCAGCATCTGAAACCACCGACACAACTGAGCAGAGAGCCAGGACTAACAGCGCACCACCTCATCAACCGTGTGGAGGAATATTCCAACATCTTAACTAGTTTCTCCTAAAGCAGGACGTCCAGTTGGATAACTGTGGGAGTCTGGTTGTTCTGGAGGGGACGCATTTTGAAGTTTCTGGTTTGTTTGGAGTAAATAGTCAGCGTGAGTAAGACAGTAGCTTTGTGTCTTTTTCTGAAAACATAAAGGACAGTTTTTAGAGCAAATGTCCCACACTGCATTGAAAAATCAAGTTTCTAAGTAAAAAAAAAATAACGTTATTTGGATTGTAAATAAACCCTTCTGTATATTTTTAGAGGTTTTTGGTTACAGACTTCAGAAGGCTGCTTTTAAAAATAGCCTTTTTTATTTTGTCACTAAAGGTTTCGATTGTGAATCTGATCTCTTTGGTTGCAAATCAAAAACTTTTGGTTTCAAGTTCAGTTTGACGTATTGGGCGGGACCTTCACTGACGGATGACACAAGGGTTCCTATTGGTTAGTCAAAGTGAGCAATTTGCTCAAAACTGTCTCATGCTTAAATACAATAGACATAAATCTACCTTCATAAGTTATTAAAGGAAGTTTGCCATTTTGGGGAAAATGCTTGTTTTCTTTTTTGCCGAGTGTTGATTGACACCACCCTCATGTCTGAATGTCAAGCTACCATTAGCAGCTTGTTAGCTTAGCTTAGCATAGACTGGTAGAAGCAGCTCTCCTCTGTTCAAACACAACAAAATCCACCTACCGGCAGCTCTACAGCTTTTGGATTAATCCGTTTGTTCAATCAAGATAAAAACAGGTAACCATAGCTGGTATCCACTAAAAATTAAATATAACACTTTATTAAGTGAGATTTTAAAAATGCTGATAATAATTAATCGCCCAACAGGAAACTGTATACAGGCTGGAGGTTAGTTTCCAACTTGTCTGCTTGTGTCTCTTCTAACTGATGTATTGACAGATGATAGCTGTTACCATGGTGACCAAAAGATGGCCAAAACTAAAACAATAGGATTTAGGTGGGTAGAAAAAAAAAGGCCTGTGGGAAACACTGAGGACGGACTGTCTGTGTGAGGCTGCCAGCTGGCACCACAACTCTTCAGGGGGGATCCTCCTCATGTACTGATTGTTATTCACAGTGAGGTGTCACAAACTCCCTCTGTTCACCTTTAACTGGTACACATGTGAAAGCAGACAGATGAAGTGAAAATGGAGCTGGCACCTGAACTGTGTCTCTTTCTGTTTGAGTCATCACACCTGTTTTAAGGCTGCAACAACATACTGGAACACATATACATATATATATATATATATATATATATATATATATATATGTATATATATATATATACACACATATACACTCACTCACTCACTCACTCACCCTGCCAGTAGAAGCTGCCAGGTCCTCCCACCACCACCCTGTTGTTCTTCTGTAGCCACAAAAAGCAAAGAAAAAAAAACAAACATGACTTTTAGTACTTAAATTAGTGAAGGGCACATTGTTATTCACAGATGTGTGAAGGGTTAATGATAACACCTCCGATCCAAACACATGCACTGCTGAGCCGGGGATCGAACGCAGACACATCAGCCTGCTTTTCTACAGTCTGAACCTCCACTGCAGCACAATCAATCCAAAAACCTTCTATTTAAGATGCCATTCGATGGCGTCCAATAGGATGAAGCCGGCTCATCTGCTGCAACTGATCCAGAGTCAGCTGGTCTTGAATCAAGTTTTACAGTGTATAATGTATTGTTGGTGGCGTGAATCTATGGATGGCAATGTCAGTCTGTCCACCCTGAAGTGCCTCAACAATTATTAGATAGATTTATACAAACATTCAAGTTCCTCACTTGATGAATCCAAATTACTTTGGTGATCCTGAATTTTCTTCAAGAAACATCAGGTCAGCATTTTACAGTTTCTGCAGGGTTCAAACTTATGACTTATAAGCTCACTGTGCTGAGCTGCTCGCCAGCAGTAGAAGAAGTTAGTACTGATGTCCTACCTTAATGAAGTCAGCACTGAAGCCGGCCTGGCAGAAACCCTGTCCTTCTGGGGAGTTGGCATCTGGACAAAGAAATGAAACAGCAACGTTAGATCATATACATATATATATATATATATATCATATACAGTATATATATAATATAGACAGATATAAAATGATTGTTTCAACTATTCATTAGGGACCCATCAAGGCCCCCAGACAGTATAACATCAAACAAATTCTGACAGTAAAAAGCGATCATTTTTCACCCAAAAGTAAAAAACTAAATTTTTCTAAATCAAAACAAAGATTCATAAAACCACTGCAGTTTGTTTAAGTACAAAACTAAAAATATCTCTCAAGATCCTACTAGTTAATGGGACATCAGAGAACTTTGTGACTCTATAATGATGGAGATGCTCTTGCAAAACAGATAAAGAAAGCTTGTTGGTTTTCATTGAGGAATCACTTAGTCATTGTGGTGGTCAAATGTTTGGTTCAGATTTAGAAGCTGAAGAGTTTTAAAAAATATCTGTAAAGTTTTTGTCATCTGCTTCTCTCACAAAATCATCATCGTCACTAAATCCAGCAGCAGGTTAACAAAAGCAGACCGTTCTAGTTCTGCTTTGGTATCTATCAACACCTAAAGGAAAATATCTGGCTCCACTATATTCACCAGCTGGCCTCGTACTGTCTGTCTGCAGTTTTGCTGAGCAGGTAGTGTGCAGTAGCAGCTGCTTTCTAAACAACACTATACAAGTGGTGAGAGTAAACCAAAGCAGTAAAGTTGTAGCCAGGCAGGTAAAAAAAAAAAAAGAACTGAAACTAACTGTAAAGCACGTTAAAGACTTGATGCAATGACTACAAACAGGAAAAGGCTGGAAACTTTCAGCCACACGGGACAACAAACAGTTTTTCAAACTAAGTTACTCCAGTTTCTATGGTTTGGCATTTATTGCATGTTAACTGCAGATAAGACAGACGGAGGGCAGACAGAAGAAAAGAACTGACTGGATCTGCAGGGCGAGTACTCCACCACCGTGTTCTCTTTCCTCAGGTAACACGTCCCCACCGGCTCCCGCTCAGAGACACCAAAGGTCGACCACTGGTACAGAGGAGCACAGGCCTGGAAAACACACACACACACACACACACACACACACACACACACACACACACACACACACACACACACACACACAAGCCTTCCCTGTATTAATTTCTCTCTTGTGAAGACACTCTGGCTCGTCTTCTCTACTTGAAGTCACTGTTTAAAGGTTTTAAGGTTTATGTAAGAATGAAGAAGCTTTTCCACCAAATAAATGTGCAGGAACTTTTCCAAGGTGTGTTTTAACTTCATGGCCGAAGCCTCGGGAAGATTACTCCAACTAAACCAAACCAACTGACCATTGATGAATCAAAAGCTCAGTACTCTCATATTGCCTCTGAGTGACGTCCACTGACAAAAAAAGTTGGGACAGTCATGAGATCTCTTTGGCTCATCCATACTGATTATGTCAGCGACATGATTCAAGCACAAAAAAAAACAAAAAAAAAAAAACAGTTTGAATTTGTGGCTTTTTAAAAATGCTGGGTGTGTAACAATGTTGCAGACAATCGTAGGGTATCTAATCTATCTAAAGATTTCTGCTTCTCAGAAAGCACAGCACAGGGACAGTTTTTGGGGTTAAACTATCTCCCCAGGACTCGAGTTCCTGAAAAAGTTTCTATTCCTCAGGGCAAATTCTTACAGTGTAAAATGCACCTTTCGGTTTAGATTATAGTTAGAGTAAAGGTCAGGGTCAGGGAATGCAATTTGTCAGTGAAGATCCTCACAAGTATAAAAAAACAAACATGTGTTTGTGTGTAATGTTTCTTACCAGGATGTGTTCTCCGTCAGATCGCACCAACGCACCAAACCACTGCTTGGATTTAAACTCCATCTGAACCCCTTCTGAGTTCTTCCTGTCATCTGCAAAAAGAGACAATTATTGTTATTAAGTGACGTAAAAAACACTTATGAACTAGCAGAGAACTTCAAGAGCAAAAACTTTAAACCACCGCATCAGTTTAAAGGTCAAACAAGATTAAAATCACTGAACAGAGCAAATAATGATATTCAGCACACTTCATGTAGAGAAATAAATCCCATCTGAATGGGGCTTCAGTTGCATTACTTTTAGTTTGGAAACAATACTCCGTAATAGTCAAATGAACTGAACTCTGTTCAGCAGCAGAGGCAGCTGATGCGTCCCGGTCCATCTCCATCAAACCTTCACTAACTGGAGGAGAATGGCAGCAAATTCATTGGACTCCCTCTTGTTTTTACATCAGATAACACACCTAAATGTAAAAAAAAAAACAGGTATCCTCAACATGCATAAGTTATCTAAAGCTATGTTTACATACCTTATTGAAAACTATTTTTCTTAAAAGAGAGATAATAATTAAATAATCCCTAATAACTTCAGCTCTGCATTTTTCCAATGAAAGAAGACTGACCTTTGAGTATTTTTTTTTAAATTTTATTTTATATTTTTTTAATGGCACACATTTTTCCTATTACCAAGCACCCTGACTTTCCATTCTAACCAGGGCAGACTTAGAGTTCAGGCAGCCTTATGACACACACACAGCTGAGGCTATAAATGACTCTGCTGTGCTTTGACAGTCTCAGGTCTCTAAGTCTGTCAACAGATGGACAGATAGGAGGAATATTTGAGGGATGATTGGAAGATAGGCAGGAGGGAACAGACTGTGAAAGGTCTCAGCGTGACAATGAGCACCAACATAAAACCATTTAGATCTAATGTCAGCGGTGTGTCTTGAACACGAGCACCGCAGCTGAATGACGAGCCGTCCTGTTGAAATCAAAACGTAACCACCTGACTGGAGCCGGTGGTTTATACACTGAGGCAGCCGGCAGTGGACTGTTGTTGACACGCTTTACGTTCATACAAAAGTTTAAACAATGAAAAGGTTGCGGGTGAAACGCTCAGAACTAAGAAAATCCAGTAAAATCAAAATGCTGTGAAACAATGAAGGCGGAGCAGCGGGATGATTCAGCGCCGCCCCCGGTGAGTCCAGAGCAAACAGCAGTGACGTTTTACAGACTGAGCAGTCGGCAGAAGGCAAAAGAAAGATATGTCTGAATGTAGTATTATTATTGCTCTGAAGCTGAAAATCAAATTGATATTCTGAAAGTGAGTGTGATAAGGATAAGGATGTTTATTGTCATCGTAAAAAGATGAAACGAAATGAAGTTGGCGATCAGCCAGTTCAGCAGCAGAACAAGGTACAAGATGTAATGATGAGCTCAGATCGACTGGATCGTATTACAGAAGGATCCGATGAAGGAAGACAACGGACACAAATCAGTATATCTGTTGCTGCTGTTCTCTCTAGATGGTCTCTCACACTCTCCATAGCCGTACTAACGTGTAGTTATAGAGACGGGAAGTTCAGTACAATGTAAATGGCCGAGCAGTAAATACCTGCCATGTTACTTATTAATGTTCCCTTTCTGTACTGATACGTGTTGGTTTGTCATTCAGATGTACGGTCACTGTTGAGAGTGGAGCAACTCAGTTGTTGCAGTTGTGAACTGTAACATGAAAAAGTGTTTCTGATACAGAATCTTTCTGTGATTCAGGCCTTTCCTCTTTATTGCACTTTTTAGAAAATAAATTGATATAGTAAAAACTACTTCAAGCATTATTTCTGAAAGCATCTAGACTTTCAAAAGGTTAGACTTAAAACATTCCTTTTTGATAAAGCTTATAGTAGCTGGCTCAGGTGGCCCTGAAACATCCTGCAGCGCTGCCGTTATAGGCCGACGCCGCCGAGCTAACGTGGGAATTGTGGATTTGTTGGGTTTCTCTGTATAATGTTGTAAAGTTCTGTTATAAGGACTTTACCGTGTTACGTGCCATGAAATAACCTGTGTTGTGATTTGGCGCTACATAAATAAAATGTTGTTGAATTGAATAGAACTGCAGTGACTGAGTGGGAAGAAGCTTCTCTGTGCACAGCCAGATAGCTAGCAGATACCAACAGCCTGCATGCTGCTGTAAATGCTCGTGTCTATC